>NC_069499.1:902823114-903423114 GCF_027579735.1 Bombina bombina | reverse complement strand
GAGCTAAATACTGAGGGGGACTTTAATATGGAGTTTGATAGATTACATTTAGTAAGAAATGGACAGGACTTCATTTTGAAGTCAGAAAGAATCTGCTTCAGCAACATTTAGCGATCAGGTTAGGTCTTGGCATTCACCAGTTAGGAACAGATTGGGTAAGTAACTTGAAGCAACACAGACTTGTCTGTTAATATAGTACTTGACAATCATGCAATCAAGAATGGACCATGTTAGCAACTGCACCATTAATTTGACATTTGTAAAGCAGTGTGTTTCATTATAGAATGACAAAGTGTCATAAATGGATAAATAGGTGACTATTCACAAAATATCTTGTTGTAGATAGCAGAGAAAAACCCAGCAAGTATGTTAATAGAGGTGTACACGTACATAAACACAAACACAGATTAATAAATAGCACTTTGGTTAAATATAACTCATAACCAAAAACTTAGAGAAAAAAACACTGAAATTAGAACACATATAGTCCCCTCCCTATCCCTTAAACTGCAGACATAAATTAAGAGGAAGTTACATGATGCCTTGATATAATTAATGTTGGGTTTCAGGTATCACAACAAACCTGTGATTTAAGAACCTCCTGGTCATTTTGATATCACTCATCATATGAGGAGCTGTGATTGTAAAACATGATTAAAATAATAAATATAACTTAATGCACCCCACTTTCCGACCAAATCAAACTGCAGTCAATCAAGGGGTTTCAGGAACCTTTACACAAATTTACAAGACCTTAAAGAATGTACAGTGGCCCAAATTATATACCAACCCACCTATACCCAACCCCATTATTTCATTTAAAAATTGTGTTGAGAGGGAAGAAAGAGAGTCGAACTTATGGGTGGAAGAGTGCATACTTACAATTTAAAAAAATATTATCTTTTCATAATGATTGTTTCCTTGTTCCTGATACAATCTATAGATAATGTAATTAAAATTATTTTATAATTAAAAATAAACACAATTAACTTTTATCTTTTTTATTAACTAAGGGTCAATTAGTTTATATTTACCTTTACCATGACAATGGTCTCTCTGTTGATTAATCAAAGCCCATGCATTTATTTTAACACCTTAGTAAGATTATTACCCTGCATGAATAAGTGGTTAGCCAGACAGCTTTTATATACTAGAGCAGAGCTTTCTAAACTTTTCATGTTGGCAACACACTTTTTAGACCTACATCACTTTGTGACACAGTAATTCAGTTGTACCAGCAAACAGGAGGTTAAACTAACTTGTTTTAAGAGATACGGACACATACATAAATTACATATTATTTACAAGTAACAGTAAGTATGTGCAAGAATTAAAAAAAAGTTTAATAACACCAATAGCTATTTACTATTTTAATGTGATGTATGAGGTTGATGGGATGAACACAGTTTCTGAATATTTAATGAAATATTAGATAAAGATACTGGCATTTCATCATCAAGCATTTTAAAGCTTCCACTTCCTATCCATATATCAAGAACAGGAGCAGCAATGCACTACTGGGAGCTAGCTGCAAAAAAAACACACTTTGACTTCAGCTCAGCATTTAAGCTGAGCTGCAAACACACTGCTGTCTCACTCACTGACTACACATGCAGTCACTAGCCGATTGGCTCCTGACTGCACGTGTAGTCTCCTCAATGTGCCGCCAATGGGAATAGTTTCAGTTCCCGCTGAGCTGCGCCAATAGGTTAAGATGATCTGTGACCCTCTAGGTCAGTGTTTTTCAACCAGTGTGCCGTGGCACACTAGTGTGCCGTGAGAGATCCTCAGGTGTGCCACGGCAGACTGACAACAGTGTGACATATTTTTTAAACTTTGCTTGTTTTTTACTCCCAGTGCAGGGGTAGTTTGTAGGAGGCATGGCATAACAGAACAATACATACAGTATGTGTGTGTTTGTGTGTATGTGTATATATATATGCTGTATTAGGCTACAATGTGTGATTTTTTTTAAATTTTGGGATGGTGGTGTGCCACAGGATTTTTTAATGTAAAAAAGTGTGCCACGACAAAAAAAAGGTTAAAAATCACTGCTCTAGGTATCAATCAGGTGGCAACCATGTGATATGCGTAGCAGGCAGGCGGAAAGTCGGAAACCAAAAATAAAATGTAAAAAATAATTTAAATTCAAAATTTTTTTTGTTGAAGCAGGGACACACCTACATACTGCTGCCGACACACTAATGTGTCACGACACACATTTTGGAAAGCACTGTATTAGAGGAACCTCTCTGAGGAATTCCCCAATTTGTTATGATGCATACATTAAAACTTAGGGTTTAGCAAATGTTTAAATACATTTCAGGGAGACCAGACAATGTGTGCCAGAGGGGAAGTATCTTCATTCTTTTAATATTGTATATTTTCAATTAATAATTTATCTGTAAGCAAAAATACTCCAGTAAAATACGTTGTGTTTGTGTGTGTAGATATATGTGTGTGGGTGTGTGTGAGCCTGTGTGTGTGTGTATGAGAGTGCGATTATATGAGAGAATGTGTGTGTGTGTATGTGTGTGTGTATGAAAGTGTGTGCGTATGAGAGATTGTGTGTATCAGAGTGTGAGTGTATGAGAGAATGTGTGTGTGTGAGAGTGAGTGTGTGTGTGTGTGAGAGTGAGTGAGTGAGTGTGTGTATGAGTGTGCGTGTGTTGTTATGCACACACACACACACACACACACAAACAAACATGAAATCATGCAGCAATTAAAATATTTTGTTTTTACTTTAATATAAGGACAAACACACACATACACATTACAAGTCAATGACATCATCATTTTTTAATTAAATTTGTTTTTGGTGTCTAGTTATCTCAGATGGAATCTGTGATGGAAGTTCCATTATCTGGAAAGAATAGACTAATATTTTTACTCCAGTTTTCATTTAGTAAATCTTCTGTGACCCACTAATTAAAACTACTTTGGGAGCTGCACTTTCATTGCAGCAGCTTAGAATAGATGTTTTTGTTTCCTGACAAAAAAAGAATCTACCTAAATTTTGAAAACATTTTTCAAAAGTTGTTGTTTTTTTTTTTTTTATAGGTGAAACTTTCAAGCCGAAAACGTACAAACCAAGCCCAAAATTGTAATTCTTTATTTTGACATTGTAGTAAATTTGTTCTTTATGATGTTCAACTGAAAGTCAAGATTAAAAAAAAAAAATGTTGCCCTGTTAATGTTGCTGCAGTACGAGTAATATTTTCCATCTGAGATCTTGAAAAAGTTACTGAGATGTATAACTGTAATAAAGTTTAAAGAAAAATGTGATATAATATATAATGCTATAAAAAATTGTATTTGCATTAGGGAACTGATACACCAAGACGTTAAAGAAATTGTAACATCTGCAACCAATATAATATATCATATCATGACAATTAGTAAACATACTTATGAAAATGATCCTTTAGAGCAACATTAGTATACCTGCACTGTTTTAAATCATAAGATGCTGACAAAAAAAACAAGCAGCTGCAAAATAAACTGATGAATATGCAGATATTATGAATTTTAATATAATACATGTCATGTCAGCAACACTAGTGAATAGCAGCTGTCATAGTTTCATTGGAATTACACAGATGTTATTTTTATATTCCATTTTCTCTTTGAGTAAATTAAACTATTTTTCAACTTTTTTTTTAAGTTTGATTTTTTTTTTTTTTTACCTTTTAAAACTATATAAAGATTAAATGGTCAGCTGCCATTAAAGGGATACTGAACCTATTTTTTTTTTCTTTTGTGATTCAGATAGAGCATGCAATTTTAAGTAACTTTCTAATTTACTCCTATTATAATTTTTTCTTCGTTCTCATGGTATCTTTATTTGAAAAAGCAGGAATGTAAGCTTAAGATCCGGCCCATCTTTGGTTCAGTACCTGGGTAGCACTTGTTGATGTCTAAATGTAGCCAGCAATTAGCAAGTTCTATCCAAGGTGCTGAACCAAAGATGGGACGGCTTGTTAAAGGGACAGTATACTAAAAAAAAAACTTTCCCTTAATGTGTTTCCAATTACTTTTTTTTACCAGCTGCAGAGTATAAAATGTATGAGATTTGCTTTTTAAAGCTTATTTGTGTATATGAATTAACTGATTTTGTGTTTTGAAGCCACAACCTAATAAAATGGGTTGAGCTTGTAGGTATAATCAGATCTCATTACTTTATCACATTGTGTACATATACATGCTTCTTTATCTTATGTCTGTCCATAAACTAATCACCAATACTTGTAGAGAACAATGGAAAAGTAACATTTTACTACCTTATCTCTTCTATAACCCACTGTGAGTGTAATTTCTTCTACTGGCTGTGTTAACACAGCTTTGCCCCGTGGCCAAAAACTTTCAGGATGGGTGGGGATACCACAGGCTAAATAAACTATTTCAAATGCCAATATAAGGTTAATGGAAATACTTGTAAACAATTGAATAGACTCCAGCAGGTAAAGTGGATCATTGGGAACAAATTAAAGGGGAGAACATTTTTAAGTAAACTGTCCCTTTTAGTTTACATTCCTGCTTTTTCAAATAAAGATACCAAAAGAATGAAGAACAATTTATAATAGGAGAAAATTAGAACGTTGCTAAAATTGCATGCTCTATCTGAATCATCAAAGAATATATATATAAACAGTGCTTTTTTGTAAAAGAAAAGGTGCCGGTACTCATCCATTATTGATTGATATATTCTGCTCAGTAACTTTGAGAAAAACAAAGGAACAACATTACTTTCAATGTCTGATGTACCAGTGAGTACCCCCACAAAAAAGCCCTATATATATATATATATATATATATATATATATATATATATATATATATATATATATATATATATATATATATATATTTTAGTATATATAGTTGTCATTCCATATAAATAAATATATATATATATATATATATATATATATATATATATATATATATATGTATGTGTGTGTGTGTTTGTGTATATACAGTATCATATATATTTTTTATTGCAGTACATTTTAAAATGATTAGTCTGCAAAACTGAATATTTAAAGCAGCTTTATTATTTAAAATATGAAACACAAATATTAAATATTGTTTTTTTAAATAATTTATGTTTCTTTTATTCTTGAGAAAAAGTTTTCTAAATTGACATGCTGTTTGTCAATCAATGAATCATGACTACTCCAAAAGCAATGTTCTCGTTGTTATTACTATGTTATTGCTCATTAACCAGTCTTATTGTCATTTCAAGTACTTTTTTTTATATTTCAAAAGTTTTTTTCAAGCCTGACTGATTTTTGCTAGCTTAAGTAATTTATCTCACGCTTTAAATTCATGGATTTATATTTGATGATAATTCAATTTATGGCTTATAAATTTAGCTAAACTAGATTAAATAGTTTTATTTTCACCCTTCTAAAGTTGCCTTGTGTGACTCACAATATTGTTTCATCAAAGATATCTTTCATATCATAATTAGAAGCAGAGCTCCTATGATTGCTCCCAGGTAAATATAGTGGTTTGTCAAGAGACCTAGGTGTAGATTTACGAAAGGTCGAGTGGAAATGATTCGCTGTAGCAAATTATGTCGGCTCGACCTCGCTAAATGCCGAAAGCATACGCTGTTGGCATTTAAAATTGCATAAACATTTCTGGTTAACTGCTTGTGCAATGCCGCCCCCTGCTCATTCGTATCAGATCAGAATGATTTCAATCCACCACCTAAAAGGTGGCAGAGAAGTTAAGGAGCAGCGGTCTTATGACCGCTGTCTCTTAACTTACGTTTTTAGCAAACAAGAAATGATGGTGCGTCGATGCAGTACCCACTGCTTAATAATTTGAACCCTTACAAAAAAACAAATATATATATATATATATATCTTCACTCACATTGTATATATGGAGGCAACAGTGCTGGACCACAATGAAGTCACGAGGAAGAAGCCTCTACTGTGCCTTAAAGGGACATGAAACCCAAATGTTTTCTTTCATGATTCAGATAGAGAATACAATTTTAAACAACTTTCTAATTTACTTCTATTATCTAATTAGCCTTATTCTCTTGATATCCTTTGCAGAAAGCATATCTAGAAAGGCTCAGTAGCTGCTGATTGGTGCCTGCACATATATGCCTCGAGTGATTGGCTCATTGATGTGCATTGCAATTTCTTTAACAAATGATATCTAAAGAATCAAGCAAATTAGATAATATGAGTAAATTGGAATGTTGTTTAAAATTGTATTCTCTATCTGAATCATGAAAGAAAAAATGTGGGTTTAATGTCCCTTTAATAAAGAGCCCCCACTATATAGTCACTAATGCGTGTCTGCAATTTTGTAATCCAGCTTTATCTCACAGCATTCTGACAAGATGTATTATCTATATGTCACAAGCTTAAAAAAAATATTTAATTGCAGCTTTTGGTGATTTAAGTATGAAATATGTGTAAAATATGTATTACTGGGTTAAAACATTGAATGCAATGGACATGAGAGATAAGGGGTTTATCGCAGGTGTTTGCCCAAGTTGAAAGTAAACGCGATAGCTTGAGAGCAATCTCGATTTAAGATAGAATGATTACAGCATCATAAGAATTTTAGTTAACTGTTTTGAGAAACAAAAAAGTGTAAAAAAAAATATATAAAAAAATGCATTAAAAAGTACAGTTACACTCATAATAACACCATCTAATAAAAAGTATCATCCTAAAAATTGCGGTATACCAAACACATCCACCACACCCCTTTTTATACCAAATCCTAAAGTGTTTCCTGTTTGCTGCATCCAATCAAGCCGGCCCCACACACCAAACGTACTGTTCTAGATGACAACAAAACCCCATGGCTAATTAGACTATCCAATCATAGTAGATCACGTGACGATGAGGTCACCGCTCCCGATATTCAGAATACATGGCACCCAGTTCACTCGGTTGTATGCAGCAAACAGTTAATCCCATAATACAAAAACAATATATATATATATATATATATATATATATATATATATATATATATATATATATATATATACACATAAAGCTAAACCTCAAATGGTGACTAAAAGACTACAGGAAATATAGGTACTAGAATTTACTTGCAGTTTCATGTCTCAAGCAGTATGGTAAACAGAGTGTGGAGTGTGACATATTCATATTTTCATGTAGGGTTAGCGCACATGAGAATATGTTATCAGATTTGGGTGCGAGTTGTTTTTTTTCCCCACTTTTTTTGTTCCAGTGACATATATGGGGGAATAGGTTAACAAACGTGCAATATTCGGCTTTTTGCGCTCTTCGGGTTAGCACAGGAACTAAAACAGTTTACTTTCAACTCATAATATGAGCGCAACCAGACAAGTGCAAAAAGCTTACTTCTAGCGCAGTTAACACTAGAGCGGGAGCGGGAGCGTTAAATAGTGCTCCACTTCTTATCTGGCACTATGGGGCCTAGTTATCAAGCTGTCAACCTCAAATACACTGGAATTCCGCAGCCTATTTGTGGCGAGGCTAATTCGCCTTAGTTATCAAACCCTAGATACCGGCAAAAGTAGAATTTTGTGACGTAAGCTTCGATCCACCAGACTCAGTCCGACACAGATCGATTCTTACGTCACTCCAGATGTTGTGTGCGGCACAATCTGACTACTTTTGCTAGTTATCAAAAAACTAGCAGGTACGCTCTGCACTTTTGCGGCCCAGCGTACCTGGTTTTCAATCCGCCGCCCTGGAGGCGGCGGATCCCATAGGAATCAATGGGAGTCTGACCATAGCGAAAGTTCATGTTCGCTGCTGCCAGACATCCCATTAATTCCTATGGGAGCTGTCTGCACCTAACACCCTAATATGTACCCCGAGTCTAAACACCCCTAATCTGCCCCCCCTACACCGTCACAACTAAATAAATGTATTACCCCCTAAACCGCCGCTCCCGGAGCCCACCGCAAGCTATAATAAACTGATTAACCCCTAAACCGCCGCTCCCGGACCCCGCTGCCACTATAATAAATATGTTAACCCCTAAACTGCCGCTCCCGGAGCCCACTGCAAGCTATACTAAATATGTTAACCCCTAAACCGCCGCTCCCGGTCCCCGCCGCAACTATAATATATGTATTAACCCCTAAACTGCCACTCCCAGACCCCGCCGCCACCTACATGATACCTATTAACCCGTATCCTGCCCCCCCTATACCGTCGCCACCTATAATAAATGTATTAACCCCTATCCTGCCCCCCACTACACCACCGCCACTGTAATAAAATTATTAACCCCTAAACCTAAGTCTAACCCTAACACCCCCCTAACTTAAATATTAATTAAATAAATCTAAATAATATTTCTCTTATTAAATAAATTAATCCTATTTAAAACTAAATACTTACCTTTAAAATAAACCCTAATATAGCTACAATATAAATAATTATATTGTAGCTATCTTAGGATTTATTTTTATTTTACAGGCATCTTTCAATTTATTTTAACTAGGTACAATAGCTATTAAATAGTTATTAACTATTTAATAGCTACCTAGCTAAAATAAAGAGAAATTTACCTGTAAAATAAAAACTAACCTAAGTTACAATTACACCTAACACTACACTATACTTAAATAAATTATTCCTATTTAAAACTAAATACTTACCTGTAAAATAAACCCTAAGATAGCTACAATATAATTAATAATTATATTGTAGCTATTTTAGGATTTATATTTATTTTACAGGTAACTTGGTATTTATTTTAGCTAGTTAGAATAGTTATTAAATAGTTATTAACTATTTAATAACTACCTAGCTAAAAGAAATACAAAATTACCTGTAAAATAAATCCTAACCTAAGTTACAATTAAACCTAACACTACACTATCATTAAATTAATTAAATAAATTACCTACAAATAACTACAATTAAATACAATTACATAAATTAACTAAAGTACAAAAAATAAAAAAAGCTAAGTTACAAAAAATAAAAAAAATAACTTACAAACATTTAAAAAATATTACAACAATTTTAAGCTACTTACACCTAATCTAAGCCCCCTAATAAAATAACAACCCCCCCCCAAAAAAAAAAAAAATCCCTACCCTATTCTAAATTAAAAAGTTCAAAGCTCTTTTACCTTACCAGCCCTTAAAAGGGCCTTTTGCGGGGCATGCCCCAAAGAATTCAGCTCTTTTGCCTGTAAAAGAAAAATACAACCCACCCCAATATTAAAACCCACCACCCACATACCCTTAATCTAACCCAAACCCCTCTTAAATAAACCTAACACTACCCCCTTGAAGATCATCCTACCTTTAGTCATCTTCAGCCAGCCGACCATCGATGGAACCGAAGAGGAGATCAGGAGCGGCAGAAGTCATCATCCAAGGGGTGCTGAAGAAATCTTCCATCCGATGAAGTCATCATCCAGGCGGCGCTGAAAAATTCTTCCATCCGGGTGATGTCATCTTCCAAGCGGCTTAGTTTTAAATAGGAATAATTTATTTAAGTATAGTGTAGTGTTAGGTGTAATTGTAACTTAGGTTAGTTTTTATTTTACAGGTAAATTTCTCTTTATTTTAGCTAGGTAGCTATTAAATAGTTAATAACTATTTAATAGCTATTGTACCTAGTTAAAATAAATTGAAAGATGCCTGTAAAATAAAAATAAATCCTAAGATAGCTACAATATAATTATTATTTATATTGTAGCTATATTAGGGTTTATTTTAACGGTAAGTATTTAGTTTTAAATAGGATTAATTTAGTTAATAAGAGAAATATTATTTAGATTTATTTAATTAATATTTAAGTTAGGGGGGTTTTAGGGTTAGTGTTAGACTTAGGTTTAGGGGTTAATAATTTTATTACAGTGGCGGCGTTGTAGGGGGGGGCAGGATAGGGGTTAATACATTTATTATAGGTGGCGACGGTGTAGGGGGGGCAGATTAGGGGTTAAAAAGTTTAATATAGGTTGCGGCGGGGTCCGGGAGCGGCGGTTTAGGGATTAAACTATTTATTTAGTTGCGGTGAGGTCCGGGATCGTCAGGATAGGGGTTAATAACTTTATTATAGGTGGCGACGGTATAGGGGGGGCAGGATAGGGGTTACTAGGTATAATGTAGGTGGTGGCGGTGTCCGGGAGCGGCAGTTTAGGGGTTAATACATTTATAAGAGTTGCGGCAGGGTCTAGGAGCGGCGGTTTAGGGGTTAATAACTTTATTGAGTTGCGGGGGGCTCCAGGGGGTGCCGGTATAGGGGATAGAACAGTGTAGTTAGTGTGGGTGCTTAGTGACAGGCTAGCAATAAAGCTGTAAAAAAGCTGAAGAGCAGCAAGATTGGATGAGTGATAACTCTCACAATCCACTGCTCATCGCCCCGTACTTGGTGCGCTGCTTTTTGACAGCTTTATTGATAACTTAGGCGAAATTTTTCAGGTCCGCGGCGGCGATGGTAGGCGAGCTTAGGCGGGCGTATTGAACCGGCGAAGGCAGGTAAAGTAGACGCGTTGATAACTAGGCCGCAATGTCTTTTAATGAAAATGTATTTTCAATATTTGATTTCCGTATTTTTCTCCAATTTTTTCCCACTGCCCTAGAAATGCAACATTCTACACAGTGATTGTTGCATCACTGCAGGAGCTAATGTTTATCTGCCAATGCTGGACAGTATTTCAAGAGCAGTGGGAAAAAATAGAAAATAGTAGGAAATTAGGGAAATCAAATAAAAAAACAACTTTTAATGTATTTTCATTATTTGATTTCTCTATTTTCCTCCAATATTTCCTAGTTTTTCCACTGCCCTAGAAATGCAACATTATATACAGTGATTGCTCGATCCCTGCAGGAACTCATGCATATCTGCTAATGCATTCCAGTATTTCTAGGGCAGTGGAAAAAAACACAGGACAAAATTGAAGGAAAACAGTAAATCAAATAATGAAAATGCATTGCAAAGATTTTTTTTTTTTTTTTTTTTTTTTTTTTTAACATAATGGTGAATGTGTTTTTTTTTTAAAACTTTGCAATCTACTTTCATTATTTGATTTCCCTATTTTCCTTCAAATTTTTCACTGCCCTAGAAATGCTGGAATGCAACATTATACACAGTGATTGCTGGATCCCTGCAGGAGCTAATGTATATCTTTTTCCCCTTAAAATTAAGTGACCACTTCTGCCAGTTCATGTTTTTTGTCACATCCACGTATGCCAATTTTATAAGGTTTAGACATATTTAATTGGTATAGTATTTATTGTTGTCTGAATTGCATATTTTTACATGCTACCAGAAATTTTCCACATAGATACCAAGGGGCCTATTAATCAAAGGTCTTGCGGACCTGATCCGACAGTGCGGATCAGGCCCGCAAGACCTCGCTGAATGTGGAGAGCCATACGCTCTCTGTATTCAGCATTGCACCAGCAGCTCACAAGAGCTGCTGGGGCAATGCCGCCCCCTGCAGACTTGCGGCCAATCGGCTGCCAGCAGGGGGGTGTCAATCAACCCGATTGTACTCGATCGGGTTGATTTCCGGCGATTCCTATCTGCCTCATCAGAGCAGGCGGACAGGGTTATGGAGCAGTGGTCTTTAACTGTTGTTTCTGGCGAGTCTGAAGACCCGCCAGAAACACGGGCCCACAAGCTCCGTTCGGAGCTTCATAAATGGGCCCCCAAGTCTTGTCCTATTTGATTCTGTTTATAAAAATATTGGCCTGTTTTAGTGGTAGAGCGTGCATATGAGTGTGAGTATATGGAGGGGGGGCGGCCTATTTTTGGTCCCAGTACAGCCCTGCCAGCTGTAGTAAATATATAGAGCCACCTATTGAACTACCAGATACCACTGGCTGTCGCATTACTAGCTGTGCACAGTATGTTCTGTACAGAACAGAAGGCAGCAGTTTGGTGTCTTATTTTAGTAGACAAAAAGGCATCTTGTCAGGCAAAGTTAGTTTAGGGAGCTAAGAAAACTTGTACGGGGCAGTGTCAGTAATGTAAGTTTCAGCTGCCCTTTCTGCAGAAATTTGTTTGATGCTAAGGTAACCCAAGCTGTGCAGGAATTGTAATCAACTACAGAGCATGTCTATCAGGGCAGGGAGGCAGATTCTGCTTAATGTTTTGTGTACCTACCCTTTATTTCTTGTAATGGAAACAGAAACATGTTTCCTTCTTTGCTGTGTGCAGTATTCTCTTCTATCGCTGAGTAGGTAGTTCTATACATGTAATACAAATGGTTAGTAAGCATAGGAGAATAGCTGGAAGGAATAATACTATAGTATCATACAGCTCATAGGTTTACTGAGTCCGCTGTAGGCGGGATGCAACTTAATCCATTTCTGAAGTACAATGAACATTGGGGCATCACATAGCGTAACTATATATAATAATCATTGAAATTAGGTAACTCAATATCATGTTTCCACTAATAGTGCTAGAAGGGTGAGCTGGCATTCACTCCAGCAAAGGTCTTCCCCACCTCTGGAACTGGGAGTGCAATCGGATAAAAGCAGCTACAATAACTTGGATCAATATAAAATAATTTCGGTTTGTTAAAAACAATTCAGTTTAGAGTATACATGGTTTATTAATTTCCTTAGTAACCAGCTCAGCTACTGAATCTGTCACTGAGAGGGTAGAGGGCTGTCTTGGAGCTGGTTTTGTCAATGTTTTTGACAGGTGGCTTGTCAGGAGTGGGAGTTTCATCCACCTTCAATCCATTTGATATGTTCTGTAATAATGCATGAAAATGCTGTATCCTGAAATTAAAGGACACATCTTTCACCCCCACTTCAGGGGGCAGATAGTGAGTCTCTGAAAACCTATTCTTGTTTGGTGTATGTCTTTGTCCCAAGTTTTTATAAACCATGTGTATATGTTCATGTTTATAATCAGTGGGCCATAAAGGTCTAACGTATTAACCTGCCTGCACCTTTGTCTACTGTGCTTACCTCAGCTGTAGATGACTATTGGCAGTAGATGGGCCCATCCAAGGCAGTTCAAGCACGGTGTCAAAGATCTTACAAAAACAGCACACTGTCAACCAGGTGATTGGCAAATAAATGTGCATTTCGCCTGGGAGGTCCGTGACATCTCCTCATAGGGAGAAGATTTTCACTGCCTGGCGAAAATTCCTGACATTCTCCTCTGAGATTTGTAGGCACTCTGAGGGGGAATCTGGTCTCAGGTCTGTTAAAGAACCCCTTTTAATTACATGTATATAAGCTCTTAAGAGTTATCCTTACTCCATCTTAAAGGCAAACATTTTAGGGATTAAGGGAGAGTGGGAGGGATTAAAGCTCTAGTATGTAGGGGTTTTGATAAAAAACAGAATCATCAAGTATTTGACCCAAACACAGGATAAAGCAGAGAGACTGTGCTGAATGAAGCTTTCAAAAATATAATAATAATATAATGAGACTTGACTCAAAAACTTCATTAGACTATTATAAAATTTAATTTGCATACAGATGCACAATATACATAAAACTAGTTAAAAGCAGAAATACTTGCACTTATGAGCAGTTAAAACAGAATGTTCATCCTATACGAGCAGTAGGTAAGACAAATGCTGGGAGCTGGCAGGCTGATGCACACACTTCTGCTATGCATTTTAAGGTCCACGCCACATCACCTGATGAAGAAGAGGCATGGACCTTAAAACGCGCAGTGAGAAGTGCGTACATCAGCCTGCCGACTCCCAGCATTTGTCTTACCTACTGCTCGTATAGGATGGAGATACTGTTTTAACTGCTCATAAGTGCATGTATTTCTGCTTTTAACCACTTTTTGTATATAGGGGCCTATTAATCAAAGCATGAACTATGTTGCATTCGCCGGCGTCAATACACTCGCCAGACATCACCAAACATCGCTGCCATGGACTTAAATTCAATCTCTTTTTTAAAAAAGCCGTCAAAAACACACGTGTCAAGTACGGTGCAATGAGCATCGGACTGTTGTTAACTAACAGTCATCGATGTTGCGGTTATTCAGGCTTTTCCAAACTTTATTTATACCATTTCATTACTGTCCATGAACAAGCACATTTCTCTAAAGCTAATCTTTTATTTTTCAACTGTTAATCTACAAGAAATAGTTACATTTATAGCTAAACAAACAATGAGGCCGAATTATCAAAGGTCTTGCGGACCTGATACGACAGTGCGGATCAGGTCCAAAAGACCTTTCTGAATGCAGAGAGCAATACGGTCTCCGTATTCAGCATTGCACCAGCAGCTCACAAGAGCTGCTGGTGCAACGCCACCCCCTACAGATTCGCGGCCAATTGGCTGCCAGTAGGGAGGTGTCAATCAACCCGATCGTACTCGATCGGGTTGAATTGTGGCGATTCCTGTCCACCTGCTCAGAGCAGGCGGACAGGGTTATGGAGCAGCGGTCCATCATAACTGCCTTTTCTGGCGAGTCTGAAGACTCGCCAGAAAAACGGGCCCTCAAGCTCCATTCAGAGCTTGATAAATGGGCCTCAATATGTCATAGCAAGATATTTTTATATTGATTTGTTATACAAATAAAATCTGTTTATATGATACTTTCACATAAATGAATATGTATTTGTATTTCTAGAAGTCATGATATGCTTTTATCTCATATATTTTTTTTATAAATGATTATTAATGCTAGAATTTGTACATATATCTTTGCACATACTTGTATATATAAATATATATATATATATATATATATATATATATATATATATATATATGTTAGAAAAAAGGAGGGGCACCTGCGCTAAAAACTCTAACACTTGGTGAAAAATGGCTATTTTGCAACAATAGTAGTGATAGTGATATATATGCGTGCTGCCACTGATACAGTGTACCCGTGTCACTGTTAGGAATGTGGATGGAAAAGAGGAAATCAAAAGGGCGCACAGCTAGGCACTAGAATAACAATTAACTATTTGTAAAGTAAGTATGTTATTTTCAGACCAATGTGGTTATAGTAACAGGAAGAGGGCATAATAATAAATAATAATAATAATAATAATAATAATAATGTCCTTGGATTGTTATTGTATTCTAAAAAGTTCAGTATTGTACTTTAGAATATTCGACACTTCTTTGTCTGAGGTAAATGGATTTGTGCTTACCGGAGGTAACCTCAATCATATGAGGTAAGTTGTAGCCTTGTTTGGGTTAGAGATGTTTCTTTGGCTCTTGTCCAGTCGATTTTGCTTTGTTCTTTGCTGTAGGAATCTTTCTTTTGGTGAAACCCTTGGGATCTTTGTTTCCAGGTGGCTCCTGGCAGCAGTATGTTGTTTTGAATGAAAATCTTGGACTCTCTTGTATCGTTTGTTGAAAGGCAATGGAAAATCCTGGACTCTCTTTTTCCTCTTGGTGATGAGAATCTGGGTTGTCTCAGGTGTTCATATCGGTTGAGATGGAATGAGAAAAGAAAACAAGAACATAGTGTGATAACGTTTAAATAAAAAAGCTCTTTTTAATTAGAACTAAGTAAATGTGCTTACATCAAATGCCCTCAATCAGAGTATGAGGTAAGTAATAGACATGGAATAAGTATTTCGATCTCCTGGTCAGTGCTCTGGTTGGCTGCAGTGCAAAGATTGCCCAATGCAGTATTTGAATTTAAAGTACAGTTCAGCCTGCTAGTGGGAAACAAATAGCTGTATGCTTTATGTGGTTCTTTTAAACAGCTCAACCTGCTGGCCATAATTTGTGGTCAGTAAGACCAAATGCGTTTATAATGCTGTTAGGCTAAAGCGCCTCTGTTGTCAGTTGGTAAGTTCAAATTGTGCGTATAATATGCTCACAGAGGCATATGTATAATGAAGGGTACACTCGCTCAAAAAGTTCTGTTACCCGTTGTGTTGAATATGATGCCGTGCCGCAATGTAGCAAAAGGATGTCCGCCCACCTTTAGATAATCCTTACGCGTTTCGAAGTGATCAGTCACTTCTTCATCAGAGGTAAAAGGTGGAATGGACAGAAGTCGGCATCGTGAGAATTTAAAGGTCTGTGGTGGGCGTGTTTGTTCCTAATTGTCCAATTGCGGCTAAGTTGTAATGACGTCAGGTATGTTAGCGTATCGGTTGTCATAGTGACCATGCTTTGCAGACTTCTGGGAATTGGTCGTCAGTGTCTGCTGGGTCCTATAGTCTCTCCTATTCTAAGTCAATCTTACTCTTTTTATTGGAGCGTATGCTTAAAGTCCTAGATAGTAATACAATCTTTTCTCTTGTTTTTATAGTATTTTAGGCGAACGGAAAGTAATAAATAATATCGTAATATAATGTTTACAGTGTAGTGTTTGGATTTAAACAATTTTATTCTGTATAAGTTTCTTGGACGTTTTTTGATTAAGAATTTTGGACAAAGGTGGAGGTATGGGAAGTAGTGGAAAGTGTATTAGCCTTGAATTTTTGATTTGCTGGTAATCTTAATGTAAGTTTGATACCTATTATTTATCTGTTTTTATGGCTAAACATAAATTGCTGTTTTTTTTGACTGATTTTTAAGAGATTTCTATAAAAATGCTGCCAGATCTATATCTTCATTTAATCCCATAGGGCTCATTGTGCCCATATAGTGAATCCAGAAGGTTTCTCTCTGGCGAAGCTTAAGGAACCTGTCTCCTCCTCTGCGTGGTATTTGAATTTGTTCTAATATTGTGCCTCTGAGTGCTTTTGGATCTTTATTGTGAATTTTTTTGAAGTGTCTTGAAACACTATGGCCCTTGTAGCCTGCCTCTATGTTTTTCAGATGTTCAAGCAGTCTTTTCTTGTATGGGCGTTTGGTACGCCCAATATATTGTAGATTGCAAGTGCACTCCAGTAGATATACCACGTAAGTGCTTTTACAGTTAGTGAGGGTATTTATTTCACATTTTTTTGATGGAAAAGTTTTTGATTGAATTATTTTTGTTGCTTTTTTGCTTTCATAAGCATGTTCGCAGCTCTTGCAATTGGCCCTGTTGCACTTAAAAAAACCTTTAGTGTTTGTGGATAACCAATTTGTTTTCTTGGTGGTGTCTTTGAGTCTGCTGGGTGCCAATAATTGTTTTAGGCATCTGTTCTTTCTAAATGTGATCTTTGGTGCAGAGCCTATGCTATTTTTCAGGAATTTGTCTTGCTCTAATATTGGCCAATATTTTTTCAGTATTTTTCTAATTTCTGGGGCTGCTTCATTGAAAGTTGTAACCATACCTATTTTTTTGGTACTTTTGTTTGGTTTCTCTACGTCTTTTTTTGCAGTAAGAAGTTGTGTTCTATCTAGTCTTTGCACTTTCTTAAGGGAGTTGTCGATTAATTTTTTAGGGTAATTTTTCTGCATCAGTTTTTCGCTGAGAAGTTCAGCTTCTTGTTTGAAATCGCTGTCTTTTGTGCAATTTCTTTTTAGGCGCTGAAATTGCCCGTAGGGGATGTTGTGGATCCATGGTTTGTAATGTCCACTATCTGCTCTTAGGTACCCATTGCAGTCGGTGCTTTTTCTATAAAGTTTAGTGTAAATGTTTGTATTTTCATTGAACAATATTAGATCAAGAAACTCTATTGAGTTTTGTTAAATTTTGGAAGTAAATTGTAGGTTAAAAATATTATTGTTAATATGTTGTAAGAAATTGGTGGTGGTGGGGGTGTCTCCTTCCCATATTAGTAGGATATCATCGATATATCTACCCCAGCTGCGAACATGCTTATGAAAGCAAAAAAGCAACAAAAATAATTCAATCAAAAACTTTTCCATCAAAAAAATGTGAAATAAATACCCTCACTAACTGTAAAAGCACTTACGTGGTATATCTACTGGAGTGCACTTGCAATCTACAATATATTGGGCGTACCAAATGCCCATACAAGAAAAGACTGCTTGAACATCTGAAAAACATAGAGGCAGGCTACAAGGGCCATAGTGTTTCGAGGCACTTCAAAAAAATTCACAATAAAGATCCAAAAGCACTCAGAGGCACAATATTAGAACAAATTCAAATACCACGCAGAGGAGGTGACAGGTTCCTTAAGCTTCACCAGAGAGAAACCTTCTGGATTCACTATATGGGCACAATGAGCCCTATGGGATTAAATGAAGATATAGATCTGGCAGCATTTTTATAGAAATCTCTTAAAAATCAGTAAAAAAAACCAGCAATTTATGTTTAGCCATGAAAACAGATAAATAATAGGTATCAAACTTACATTAAGATTACCAGCAAATCAAAAATTCAAGGCTAATACACTTTCCACTACTTCCCATACCTCCACCTTTGTCCAAAATTCTTAATCAAAAAACGTCCAAGAAACTTATACAGAATAAAATTGTTTAAATCCAAACACTACACCGTAAACATTATATTACGATATTATTTATTACTTTCCGTTCGCCTAAAATACTATAAAAACAAGAGAAAAGATTGTATTACTATCTAGGACTTTAAGCATACGCTCCAATAAAAAGAGTAAGATTGACTTAGAATAGGAGAGACTATAGGACCCAGCAGACACTGACGACCAATTCCCAGAAGTCTGCAAAGCATGGTCACTATGACAACCGATACGCTAACATACCTGACGTCATTACAACTTAGCCGCAATTGGACAATTAGGAACAAACACGCCCACCACAGACCTTTAAATTCTCACGATGCCGACTTCTGTCCATTCCACTTTTTACCTCTGATGAAGAAGTGACTGATCACTTCGAAATGCGTAAGGATTATCTAAAGGTGGGCGGACATCCTTTTGCTACATTGCGGCACGGCATCATATTCAACACAACGGGTAACAGAACTTTTTGAGCGAGTGTACCCTTCATTATACATATGCCTCTGTGAGCATATTATACGCACAATTTGAACTTACCAACTGACAACAGAGGCGCTTTAGCCTAACAGCATTATAAACGCATTTGGTCTTACTGACCACAAATTACGGCCAGCAGGTTGAGCTTTTTAAAAGAACCACATAAAGCATACAGCTATTTGTTTCCCACTAGCAGGCTGAACTGTACTTTAAATTCAAATACTGCATTGGACAATCTTTGCACTGCAGCCAACCAGAGCACTGACCAGGAGATCGAAATACTTATTCCATGTCTATTACTTACCTCATACTCTGATTGAGGGCATTTGATGTAAGCACATTTACTTAGTTCTAATTAAAAAGAGCTTTTTTATTTAAACGTTATCACACTATGTTCTTGTTTTCTTTTCTCATTCCATCTCAACCGATATGAACACCTGAGACAACCCAGATTCTCATCACCAAGAGGAAAAAGAGAGTCCAGGATTTTCCATTGCCTTTCAACAAACGATACAAGAGAGTCCAAGATTTTCATTCAAAACAACATACTGCTGCCAGGAGCCACCTGGAAACAAAGATCCCAAGGGTTTCACCAAAAGAAAGATTCCTACAGCAAAGAACAAAGCAAAATCGACTGGACAAGAGCCAAAGAAACATCTCTAACCCAAACAAGGCTACAACTTACCTCATATGATTGAGGTTACCTCCGGTAAGCACAAATCCATTTACCTCAGACAAAGAAGTGTCAAATATTCTAAAGTACAATACTGAACTTTTTAGAATACAATAACAATCCAAGGACATTATTATTATTATTATTATTATTATTATTATTATTTATTATTATGCCCTCTTCCTGTTACTATAACCACATTGGTCTGAAAATAACATACTTACTTTACAAATAGTTAATTGTTATTCTAGTGCCTAGCTGTGCGCCCTTTTGATTTCCTCTTTTCCATCCACATATATATATATATATATATATATATATATATATATATATATATATATATACATATATAAATATATATACATATATGTGTGTGTGTTATGTCAGAAATCTTTTGCAAACATATTTACATATCCCTAAATTCCTTTTTTTGCTCTAAACAATGTTGTCTTTCATATCTCTGTTTATTTATACCACTATATGTATATAGTGTAAATGTATTATTATTCTGAGCAGGAATAATTGCAAATATAGCATGTAATCAGGGTATCATATGAATGTATTTGCAATCAATGGATATTTTAAGAGCTGGGACAGTTTTCTCTCTGTACCTGTGTAACCCCTTATGATTTCAATCTAGTTTTAAAAAACACCCCTACACAGGTGTTATAAAATGAGCTGGAATATAAGATGACATTTCTTACTGAAAAAGAAATTCAAGAGAAGGAAAAAATACACTGAAAATAGCATGCCAATAAAGAAGTGATTTTAATTTCTGCTGTATCTGAATCATGACAGTTTAAAGTTAGGTGGGCTATCCCTTTGAGCTATCATCTTAAGATTATATTGAATCAAACATCAATTCAAATTTTAAAATCCTTGTCTAAAATATTACACTGGGTGTCCTAATGTCAGCATCAATGTTTATCTTTAATACTAATTTCACATATACATACTTTCAAAGTATAATACACAATGTAACAATACACAATGTAATAAATGGCACTTACAAGTACTGATGAGTGATCAATGACACAAGTATCGAGCAATTTGATTCGTTAGTGATAGTTTATAATGTGTATTTGAATCAGCTTGGCTGATGTCATAAATATTGTGATTATGCATATTCCAATAAAAAATGTGTTGGTTGTTTAGGAGTTTGTGTCATAATTGGTGCGAAAAGTGTTGAGCCAAATATGGCGCAAAGTGGAGAGTGGGACTTGTATTACATGGCTTAAACATGGTGCACATAGATTTCTCCAAAAAATAAAAAGAAAGTTAACTATATTATGTTGTATATTTATTTCATTTTTATCTCTATATCTATTAGTGCAACTAGTTTGGGGTAAAACTTTGCACCAAATTAGTAGAAATAATATTGTCTTCTTGCTTTGTAATGAGAGACAAAGTTGTAACATAATCCATAAGCAGTAATTTATTTTTCATTTTTATCCCTATATCTACTAGTGCGCCAAATGTGGAGCAATAATATTGTTTAATTTAGAAAGGGTATATACATTTAATAAAGTTTCTAATTTACATGTATTATATCATATGCTTCATTCTCTTGAAGCATTGAACATAAGCTTTCTGTGTTTTCAGACTCCCATTAAGTTCTATGGCATCCGTGACCTCAAGGGTGGCGGATTGAAAACCAGGTATGCTGAGTCGGAAAAGACACAAGCTTAAATGTAGAATTTTTGGTAATTTAATGAGAGGTTCAAACAGTGTCGATTAGGAGGACGAATGAACACAATTCCGCTCGAATACCACTGTTTTCAAGTCGCATCGATCTGCGTCGGATTGAGATCGCAGGATCGTATTTTATGTCACAAATGTCAACATTTGTCGATCTTGACGCTTTGATAACTACAGCGGATCAATCTTGCAACAAATACGACAAAGAATTCCAGAGTTTTTTCAGTTGACGTTTTGATAAATATGCCCCTATGTGTGCATCTGTATGTAAATTAAATTGTATAATAGTCTAACAAGGCTTTTGAGTCAAGTCTCATTAAATTATTGAAAGCTTCATTCAGCCCTGTCTCTCTGCTTCATCCTGTGTTTGGTTGAAATACTTGATGATTCAGTTTGTACCAATTTGCATTTTTGTTAATTAAGATAGCAGCTTTTATATCATTATTACTATTTTTTCCCTATATCTATAGATACAAACTATCCAAGCATACAAATATGCTTGTTTTAAATACTTCAATACAGGTTTTTCTAGGCACACTCAAAAGTGTTGGTTTAGTATGTAGGGGTGTTTTAACCTCCTCCAATTGGAATGAAGTGTAATCCCAGATATGATGATATTGTGGACTCTCAGCATCATATGAAAGAAAATATAATGAAGAAAATATGTTGCATCAAATATTGCATAAATGGAAAAATCTCAAGAAAATAAAAATGTAAACAGAAAGTTATAATGTATAAGGTAATGATTAGAGTACTTAAATTTGGAGCAGAGCCAATTGCACAGGGTAAAAACAGTATTCAGTTATCAGGAGCCTAGTAGAATAACCCGCAGACAAGCCAAAAGTTAGAGCCAGAGATTCAGTCTGAAACCAAGTGTACAAACAAAGGGATGAGCTAAATACATGGGTCAGGGTACAGTTCCAGATTTCAATAGCCAGAGATTCAGTCTAGTAAGCGTGTATCCTGGTAAAAAGGTAAAACAAGTAGCATGATCCAAAAACTTTCCCAAGGTCAGTGTCAATGCAACATGTCGAACAAAGGAATTCTTTGTTCTTCATGAGACAATATCCAAGCACTGAATGAAAGTCTGAGAGGACCCTTTAACACCTCCCATTATGTCTTGGCACCAAAGGACAAGGCCAGAGGTCTCTACCACAGAGGACATAAAGAGAATCGCTAACTAGCGCACATACTTTAAATAAGGAGTCCAGGAAGCAGCACAAACATCCAGGGAGCCTCTGGATAGTGCAACCTACAGCATGGGATGTGATGAAGCCAGGGTAAGTGCAGTGCAGCTCCGGCTATGCTGAGTATCCTTACATCATGGAAGGATCCATGGGCAATTCCACCAGTATGACATTTGCTAAATTTTTAACTAAGATCCTTTGGCTTTTTTATAGTTACAATGAGCTTTTTTTGGTGCATGCTGACTACTGATCATATCTGTTGAAAAACCAATAGAAGTAAATGATTCTAACTTGTTAACTCTTATTGATCAATTCTCTTGTAATCGCTTACATGACTACAATCAGGTGAAAAGATGTTTTGTGACTGGGTTTTCAGAAGGAAATTCATTTTCATGAATGGGCTTTCAAATGGGATCCTACCTTTGTGACCAGTAGGGATGGGCGAATGTTTCTAAAAATTTGAAATTTAAAACAAATTTTGATACATTCGTTCGTTCTAATCGAATTTCGAATGTTTATATAACATTCTAACATTCTATTTTCGAATTTTTGTTTTCTAATTTTTCAATTAAATTCAAAAATATTTGTTTGAATAATAGAATGTTTAGCTAAGTATTCATTCAATTTTGAAATGTAATATTCAAATTCGAATGTGACATTCGAATTCGAATGTGACATTCAAATTTGAAATAGTATTTCTAGTCTACAACTGTGTTTAATAAATGTAATATTCAAATTTGAATGCTACATTCGAATTTGAATGTCACATTCGAATTTGAAATAGTATTTCTAGTCTAATACTGTGTTTTGAATGTGATATTCGATTCGAATGTGACATTCATATTTGAAATAGTATTTCTAGTCTAATACTGTGTTTTATAAATGTAATATTTGAATTTGAATGTGACATTCGATTCAAATGTGATATGCGATTTGAATGTGACATTTGAAATAGTGTTTCTTGTCTATAATTGTGTTTTATAAATGTAATATTCGAATTTGAATGTGATATTCAAATGTAACATTCGAATTCGAATGTGACATTCGAATTCGAATGTGACATTCGAAAACTGTAAATAACATTCGAACATCGAATTTTTAAGAATATTCGTTCTTATCAGCATTCTATTATGTAAATCGAATTTCTACAATAACATTTGTTCTAACATTCGAATTCGGATATAAACACATTCTCCCATCCCTAGTGACCAGGCTTTCAAATAGGATCCTGTCTTTGTGACCAGGCTTTCAAATGGGACCCTGCATTTCTGACCGGGCTTTCAAATGGGATCCTGCCTTTGTGACCAGGCTTTCAAATGGGGTCCTGCCTTTGTGACCAGGCTTTCAAATAGGATCCTGCCTTTGTAACCGGGCTTTAAAATAGGATCCTGCCTTTGTGACCGGGCTTTCAAATGGGATCCTGCCTTTATGACCAGGCTTTAAACAGGATTGAACCTTTGTGACTGTGCTATTAAACAAGTTTGTGCCTTCATGTCCAGAAGTTCAAAAATGCAGCCGCAAAAGTGGAAAACACACTGTTGTGGACGTGATTTGACTTTTATCTGCAAATGAAAGTGTGACTGCGATTTTCAGAAATGTTACTATTGTTATTGCACCAAAACAAAAAAGCCTGGTGAAGAGTATACAAGGTAGGCTCAGGTGCAACAATGCACTATTGGGAGCTAACAGGTTATCGGTTGGCTGCACATATATGCCTCTTGTCATTGGTTCACCCAAAGTGTTTAGTGAGCGCTCAGTAATGCATTGCTGCTCCTGAGCCTACTTAGGTTATTCTTCAACAAAAGATACAAAGAGAATAAAACAATTGGATAATAGAACAAAACTGGAAAGTTGTTTAAAATCTCATGCTGTATTTAAATTATGAAATATCATTTTTACTGTTCCTTCAAGTCCAAGGAATTGTTTGGCTTTTGTAAATTTGAGTGAGACCTTAAACTTTAGCAAATACATTTAAACTTGTATAGAATTATGACAGTAAACTCAACATTTTATTTCACAATATAGCGCTAGACTACAAGTGGAGTGCAATATATAGCACATAGTACGTATATCTTTTGAGCAACCACACACAAAGAATACACAATCTGGTATTACAAGCAAATGGACAAATATTTTATTATTTATCTTAATAGGGCTAAAACTTTTTTAGCTCAGTCTATAATTTGAATGGATAGAGCAGGGAGAGTTCTCAGCATGTTCATCGTACTTGTAATACAAGTGGAGAGTTAGAAGGAAAGTCTAGTCAAAATTAAACTTTCATGATTCAGACAGGACATGCAATTTTATACAACTTTCCAATTAATTATAAAATTTGCTTTGTTCACTTGGTATTCTTTATTGAAAGCTAAATCTAGGTAGACTCATAGGCTAATATCTCAACCCTGGAAGTCTGTCTCTTATCTCAGTGCAATTTAACAGCTAGACAGCACTAGGGTGCCATTTACATAACATTGTGCTCAGTCTTGTTGAGTTATTTAGGAGTTAGCACTGATTGGCTTAGATGCAAGTCTGTCAAAAGAACTGAGATAAGAGAGCAGCCTGCAGAGGCTTACATATAAGGTAATCAAAGAGGTAAACATTATATTAATATAACAGTGTCGGTTACGCAAAGATGGAGAATGGGTAATAAAGAGAATATCTATCTTTTTTTTAAACAATAAAAATGATTGAGTAGAATGTTCCTTTAAGTAAAATATGTTTACATTGGGGGCGTGGCCAAGCACCACCGGGAGAGGACGCAAATTTACTCAGCTCCAGTTGAGGATCTCATATACTTTAACTTTTTCTGAAAACTGGCCAACATATATGAGAATAAGTGGTTTAATCATTTACATAAATGCTTACTGCCCACGAAATTACCTGACTTTCTGGATTTTATTGAATATATAGCCTGAGCCAGGCCAGTGAGGCCTACGCACGTAAGATCCTAGCCGCCCTCTCCCGGTGTGAAACCTCTAACTATTACCCCAATCCTACCTATTGACTATTTAATACCAATGGCTCATACAGAGGGAACCCAGGAGATGCTACAGTCTCTACTACAGGGTTTGATTCGACAGATGGATAACTGCTTTTCAGACATATCTAACTCATTGACGGCGGCAATGGCGGGAGTGACTAGCGATACTCCAGATCAGATAATGAGAAAGGACTTACTTCAACAGACCTTGCCTCAGTGTGACTTAGTCCAGCATCATCGGCTCTCCGCGGCCTGACTACCCTAACGCTAATATGGAGGCTGCTGCTCAAATCCAGAACGCAGCTGCTATCACCAGGGGCTATGATGACCCGACAATAGAGGGAACTCCTGCTGCGCTGTCAGTGGAGATTCTGCAGCCCCCGACACCACAAGCTCCTCTCGCTAACATAGTCTACTATGAAGTGATGCCTGGGAGAGACCGCGATCTTACAAGCTCCAGCACCTGGATTGCCATAGGAGCCGGACAGCTACAGCGGAGAGCAGATACCGATGCGGCCTCTGTCTCGAGAAACCAACATGAACCTCATGTTCATGATTACCCAGACTCTCTCCCGATCTGGCCTGAAACCATTCAGCACAACACTTGCCCCTTGGATGATCTGGGACTCCTGCAGTTGGTGCTAACCGGAGCTTTCTGCTTTATAAATGATGGTTTTGCTCCCTTAATATCCGGTAAGCCTACTGCATCTCTGTCCTCAATATTACACTGCGCAGTCAACCTTATATGCCACAAAACTACAACTTACCTGAAAAGATCATTATATCAGTCCCTGCAACTCCTCAGAAATAGGCTAAAGCGCAGATCCGGAGTGGGTTAAATCCATACTGAAGGACATGTCACTCTACACGCACAAGGTTTGCGTGTTAGACTTCCTCTAAAGTAACTCATGGCGATCTGAGACTGTTGGCAGATATATAACTATATGTTTGATCCCTATAGGTTCCAAGATAGGGGTCTGTTAATAAAGCTTTGCTCTTTCCTTTAGATAATTCATTTACCCATCCATTAAAACGGTATATATGTCATGTTAATAGGCTGTTTATTAGTCGCACAGATACTCCTGCTGCTCATTGTATTTATTGTTGTAGTTTTATATGCGATATGTTCAAAAGTCTTTATTTTGTGCTTTAGTTTGTACGTTATGCCTGCAAGCTAGGTTTTATTGTCCCATTCTCTGGTTATAAGACAGGACAGTTCACAGATAAATATAGCTGCCAGTGTATCTGTTTTAACTCACTGTCAGTTATACAGGTGTCTCCCTGACGATTTTAGGGCATAATACAGGCTTCTTCAATATAAAGTTAACCCTTAGTAATGTTTACTTTGCTGCCTCCACACCGTGGAGGACAGTCTATTCCATTTAGCATTCATTTTTATAGCCTGATGTCTCCAGTTACACTTTCTTCAGACTAGTGAATAATCTCATAGTTTAAAAGCCTCACAATTACATATAGGTGTACCGTAAAATTCCATATTTACAATAGCTTAGTCCAATCCCCTCATAGAGCTAAGAGATACTTTGGCCACGCAAGAGAATCCCTGTTTATATATCTAGATATTACTCCTTTGCTGGCTTTAAACTCCTCATAATATAGGCCTGTAGCCATATAAATGTGTTAGTATATGAAGGTAGAGATATGAACAAATATTCCCTCAGAATGTTCTATGGCCATCTTATTACTGGCTGGCCTGTCTTACTTGTGTATTATCTACTGTGATAGAGATGTGAGATGCTATGTTACCTATGATATAGGTAGCTCTAACGTTATGGGATGATTGCACTATTATTCTCATCAGAGTATGCTGCACGAGTCTGGTTTGTATATGTACTGCTAAATATAGCACTTACTTGACCTGGTTAGGATTATCTGACCCTTAGATACTATGTGCCTATAAATCTATATTTAGTTGTTCCTTAGCATCCTGGTCCATATTCAACCTAGTACTATGCATTACTGAATCACTTCTTATCCTAATATTAGCTCCTACCAAGAATTGTATAGGTCATATTCATATTCACACGTAGCACAGGTCCGCAGCTCCTTATTGTTTTAGAGGTAACTTTCTTATGTTTAAACATGCTTTATTCTTTGTATAGTGTTTTATAGACTCAATTCTATTTTAGGACCTACAGTTATCTGTTTATGTTGGCCAATTGATATACAATTCTTATGCTATACGATGTCTGTTTAGGTTAAATGGATTGTCTGCTACACGACACCACATAAGTTTTGACATATGCCAATAACTGGATATTTATACCCAAGACAACAGCTAATAGCCCAGACAATAAAGCATCTGCTCCATCTCACATAGACACATAAATCTTGCAACCTAAAACTACCCTCCTGCAACCCATCTACTCCTTAGCATATATGTAACTACAGAAGACCTTGGTAACTTCCCTACTTAGTCCCATATATATTGTAAGGCACGTTGACAATACTTAAACCCCATTAACATAGGATCTCTGCGATTGGGCACTTCTAATCCCACTCTGGGCACCCTATATTACTTACATTTATACATGGCTTCGTCCCCCCACCTCCTTTCCCTATGCGCATAGCGGTGCTTACCCGCTGAATATCCCCCTTCCCCCTACATAGCTCGGCCCAAGAGTGGCTGATACTCATGATAAATCTCCACAGGCTAATATTTTGGTCTTAGGTAAAATACTACTAGAATGTGGAGCTCATACGCTGATAATATAAAATGAAGTTCTATTTTATCTCGCCAAACATACTGTCTATCTTCATTTCCAGATTTGAAATACATATGCATATTACTTACTTAATAATACCTCTGTATAGACAATGTCTTATTTTCTTTGTTCTAACTTTGGCCTTAGGGCGAGTCCTTGTTGTGATGATATATGCTTTAACTTCAATAAAAAAATATTTTCAAAAAAAAAAATATGTTTACATTTAAAATTAAACTTCAAGTGCATGATTGTGTACAGCTTAGTCTTGGCACTTAACTACTGTGTTTATGGCATATTAACCTTTTTAGTCTGTATGATGACAAACGCTCTTTATCTACATTATAGGTCAGATTACAAGTGGAGCATAAAATATTGCTTATACGAAGCAATATTTGCGCTCCACTTTGTAATACCATTGCATGCAAATGTGCACTGGTATTCCAAGTTAGGTGCAATGCAAATGCAACCTCGCATTCCCACTGCACTGAAGCATTGTACTCACGACAGCACATTTCTATAGGTTCCAATAGAAGCTTCGTTCTCATGACATGAGACACAACATGAGAACTAGCGCAGCAAAAGGAGGTAAGACAAGCAGCGACGGGAAGCAATTTTATGTATATATATATATATATATATATATATATATATATATATATATACACACAAAAGAAATAAGAAAGGCACTCTCCGTATTCTGTAGTAAAATAACTTTACTTTGGTGAACGTTTTCGGGGTCACCCCCTTCCTCAGACCTTACAATACAAACAATACAGTGAACTATTTAAGTGCTTACCTGGTGACGATCCTGCCAGAGTCTGTGGCGTCCTCCTAGCGCAACTGCGCATGCGCAAGAGTAAGTACAGAGGCCCTGGAGGTTCAAAAGAGTCACCAGGCAAAAAATGTGAAATCACAAAAATTATAAAAAACAGCAATGTTAACATGTAAATTAAAATTATAAGTACACAGAACACAGTGTTGTAGAGTTGGTGACTGTTAGACAAATAACCTGTAAATGTGGTGTTAGGAAAAACTGTGTAGGCATGAAAGTATTAGTAACAGTATCTGGTACCTAAGAATCTTGTGTATAGCGGTATAAGTGTGCTGCAGAGGGTGTATCCGGATTACACTAAACACTCTGTAAAAGGGAAAAAATACTCAAATTATACCCCCAAAAATATAAGTATCAGCACAACAAGTACAACAACTGTTGCTAGGCAACTATATATAATGCCAAACAAAATCTGACAGATCAGTCACAACAAAACTCAGCATACAAAGCGGTCAGGATATCGAACCAAATGCATTACAAAGGCTATGACCAGATTCTACTAAACACTCTGTAAAAGGGTAAAAATATTCAAATAATACCCCCAAGAATTTAAACATCGGCGCAACAAGTATGACAACTGTTGCTAGGCAACCATAAAAATGCCACTCAAAGACTGACAGATCAGTCGCGACAAAACTCAGCGTGTATAGCGGTCAAGATATCGGACCAGCCACTCAGTGACCATACCAAATGGTGGACCATACTAGGTAAATTGTTCAATCCGCCGCCTGCTAAAGAACTGAATTATACCACATACATAATGTGAAACTACATAGTGCCTCCTAATCCAATTATTACTGGTCACAACACATACTGATTGGTTTGGACACCACAACACCGGCCATATAGCGCTAACTGCATTCAAGTCACTGGCCATATACCCTAACCAGCAGTAGTATCAGTGCTCAAAAGAATTCAAGTATTCAATCTCAGTATACGTACCCCATGTAAAAAAACATCATATCCCAAACAGAAAGTTTCAATTCTCCAAATAGGAAAACCACTCACATTATATAACACACAATAGCATATTGTTGCAACATATGATATATTGTGCCAATTACCTGAAATAGGTATTAATCCTCATGCCCCACAACATTAGCTCATACAGAGGTCATAAGATGATATTGTTACTAAACAAGTGAAAAGTAAATAAATGAAAAATAAAGCATGTATACCCAAACCAGATGAGGGACCCAAGAACAGCTAAGCAGGTAACTACACCAAATAATGTTAGATCAATGAATCATTTAGATACAATTAGGAATAAGAACAACCAATATCGAGTATTGCAGACCTCACAAAAAGCACTGCATGTCAAAATGGACATTAAGCCCCTTAGGGACCAGAGTGTCAAGTGTGAAAATCCAACGACTTTCCCTCTGTAAGAGCACCCTACCTCTGTCACCACCCCTCACTAGGGGTGGGACGTGGTCAATTATAATGAAACGTAAGTCTGTGTTCTTGTGTCCTGACTGCAAAAAGTGTCTGGCTACCGGTGGTCGGATTTACCATTCTCCAATGCTGCCCTAATGGCCGACCTATGGTTGGCCATTCTAGTGCGGGCATCGTCCTGTGTCTTACCGACATAAAACTTGCCACACGGGCAGTGGATCATGTATATGATGTAACATGTAGTGCATGTGACTCTGTGTCTAATAGTAAATTTTCTGTTGGTCCATGGATGTGTGAAAAATTTACTCTGGGTCATCCCACTACATGTGGTGCATCCACTGCATCGGAAGCACCCATTTTTGGTGGTGTCTAACCATGTTTTAGACTTGTAACTTAGTCTATTATCGGGTCGCATCAGATGATCCCTTAAGGAGGCCGCCCTCCTATAACCAACCATCGGTAAGTCCATAGACTCGCAAGGCAGTTTTTTGTCGGTTGAAATGATGTCCCAATGCTCTCGTAATATGTTCGGTAAAGAAACCTTCTCAGGAGTAAAGATGGTCGTCAGTATCAACCGTTCCCTAGATGGTGCCTCAGGTACTGTTTTCTTTAGAGCCTCATTTTGTGAAGTGGTGTGGGCTTCTCTGAAAGCCACATCCAGATGTTCTCTGTTGTAGCCCCGCTGCTCAAATTTCATCCTCATCTCATCAAGTTGTACTGTTGTATTCTCTTGGTCACTATTATTTCGTGTAACCCTCTTGAATTGAGACTTGGAAGAAATAATATCAAAGCGCCAAACAGCACTGGCAGGGTCTGGGTGGTATACTTTGAGTGTTAATCAAGTAATGATTTTAAAACAATGTGACATTTAAGACACTTTATTGCAATAAACAATATAAAACAATATAAAACAATGTTGGTTTAAAACAATGTTACATTAAAAACAAATAATCAAGGATCCAAGATTTTACAAGGGATGACAAGAATACAATACAAAAAATATAAAAAAGAAGAAAAGTCAATTGTGTCAGCCTATGGGCGTGATACAACAGTGTACAATGATGAAAAATATATCCGGTGAAAAACGAATGCAAAACCAAAAAACAAGTGGTAAAAAGAAGGAAGTCTGTTCAAAGTACTTCCTGTGCAGCCGTAGCTGGAAGGACTTTCATCTGCAACAAGTTGTATCTATTGTTTTGAAGACACACTAGCTCCCTCAACTTTGGAGGAAAACTCCCACACACACATTTAACATTTGTTTGGATTGTGTAACTAATCAACACCAATTTGAACAGACTTCCTTCTTTTTACCACTTGTTTTTTGGTTTTGCATTCGTTTTTCACCGGATATATTTTTCATCATTTTTTTGCACCCCACCGAATATATTTTCACCATTTGTGGAAACTGTTGATCCACTTTTTATTGACATTTTTCACGAATACAGTTTGTACTTTTTTTTTGGAAAACTTTTTGAATATATTTTTTGTTTACACTGTTCTCTGCTTATCCTTTTTTAGAGCAGTTTTTTCACATTTTCGAACATTGTTTTGTTTTATTTCTCAAGTTAATATTGTTCATCTTTTGTCAATCACGAATTTGATTTTGACACACACTTTCTACCAACCTGCTTATCTATTGTATATGCTTTTTAATACTAGAAAAGACACCTTTCATCCACAGACATCAGTTATATATTACACTGTTGTATCACGCCCATAGGCTGACACAATTGACTTTTCTTCTTTTTTATATTTTTTGTATTGTATTCTTGTCATCCCTTGTAAAATCTTGGATCCTTGATTATTTGTTTTTAATGTAACATTGTTTTAAACCAACATTGTTTTATATTGTTTTATATTGTTTATTCAATAAAGTGTCTTAAATGTCACATTGTTTTAAAATCATTACTTGATTAACACTCAAAGTATACCACCCAGACCCTGCCAGTGCTGTTTGGCGCTTTGATATTATTTCTTCTGATTCTCCATACACTTCTGACCGCTAGGGGTCAATATATTAGAGCTAAGGGTCTTTTATATAGTAGGCGCTCAGTGATACATCCCATCTATGAATTGAGACTTGGGCAGAGCCTTTTTCAAAAAAGGTTGATGGCAGCTTGTACCTTGGAGGATCGAATTCCTATCGGTGGGTTTTTGATATAGCGTGGTCTTCAAGCCATCACCAGATCTATGTATCCTTAAGTCTAAGAAATCCACTGTTTGTTTGTTGATCTTAAACTTTAGGTTGTTGTTAGACTGGTTCAGTTCATAGAACCAAGTCATAAGGTACCGGATACTGTTACTAATACTTTCATGCCTACACAGTTTTTCCTAACACCACATTTACAGGTTATTTGTCTAACAGTCACCAACTCTACGACACTGTGTTCTGTGTACTTATAATTTTAATTTACATGTTAACATTGCTGTTTTTATAATTTTTGTGATTTCACATTTTTTGCCTTGGTGACTCTTTTGAACCTCCAGGGCCTCTGTACTTACTCTTGCGCATGCGCAGTTGCGCTAGGAGGACGCCACAGACTCTGGCAGGATTGTCACCAGGTAAGCACTTAAATAGTTCACTGTATTGTTTGTATTGTAAGGTCTGAGGAAGGGGGTGACCCCGAAAACGTTCACCAAAGTAAAGTTATTTTACTACAGAATACGGAGAGTGCCTTTCTTATTTCTTTTGTGTATATCAATGGTTTAAAGAGCACCCTGGAGGCTGGAATGGAGCAGTGAGTGTGGGATCCTGTTTGGTATTTATATATATATATATATATATATATATATATATATATATATATATATATATATATATATATATGTATGTAAATGTATACAAATATATTTATGTGTTAATTTGTGTATATTTACACACATTAACACATAAATATATATATACTGTATATATATATATATTTATACAAGGGATAGGGTGCACACAGATAGGATAAAGGGTAAAGCGTATTGTGCTGGCAATCCTAAATGAATATAAACAAATTAGTTAGAGAAGAGCTCTAACATATCAGAAGAGCTAAAGCGGATACCTGGCCGCACCAAAACACCCCTACAGTATACTAAGGAATGACATCCTAAACAGGTGTGCTGAACATATACATTTTAATAAAAACAGAGCCAAAAAATGTACATGCTGAGAATGATGGCAACAACAAGATTACAGCACACAAACATCTAGCAAGCGTAGTGCACTACTGACAACTGTGAGCTAGCATATGCAGGGTTATTGTTAACTCATGAGAAAGTCCGTCCTTATTGCCGGGCACTTGAGTGTTAAGAACACGCTCTGGTTTTTAGATTAGACAGAATACCGTCCTTGATATCTCATTATTGTGTATTTGATCTGGTACCGGATTAGAGAATGTAATATGAGAGTCCAAGAATGGTACTAGTACTGTTGCAGGCTTGATCCCATGTGCAAATGACAACTCAAACTTCAAACTTTCAGTGTGCAAGACTTATTACTGCATGGCTTACCTCCGCTCTCTTCACACACTCTACGGTATTACCTGACAGGATCTCATCCGTGGTGTGGCTTACAGCGATGTATTCCGCCTATGCAGCTCTTCACTTGCTTGGTTGTGTTCACTTGATATTGTCAGATTCACAGCATATCCACCATGCTGGCGTCCTCCACACTGTGTCTTGTTCTCCACATTACGCGTTTCGCCCCTCCCCCTTTCCGGGCTGAACTCAGGGCTTCATCAGATGTGTCTAATTAGACACCACAGCAAACTTTATAACACTTGTGCAGATACAAGGTTACACCTCCTTCATATGTGCTTAAGGGAAGTGTATAGTGCATGTACATTTCAATGGCTACCATTAAGTTACATTAGTACATTTAATATACAACTAAACTATACAAATATGGCATCTTGCAATTTCTACATTCTAGAAGCTGCTTATTATATACTGATAGAATACAGCATTAAATTTAAATTATACACTGAAAAACACTTATATGAACATGACAACATGCTCATTTCTAAGCACATGTATATTATTTCATATACATTTTTTAACAGTGTATTTTTTTATATAGTAAGGAATAATTATAGAAAACAAGAAAATTCGATTTTTTCATTCAGACCAAAGGGAGAGAGGGTATTGAGTCTGTACATCCAGCGTGACTCGTGCTGGAGCAATAATTGGTCAATATTGCCTCCTCTCCTCCTTGGTTTGATGTGTTCAATACCCAGTACTCTTAGGAGAGAGAAATCAGAGTCATGCATTTTTTGGAAGTGTCTGGCCACTGGACTGTCTGACTCCTTATCCTTAATGCTATCTCTGTGTTCCCTCACTCTTTCTTTTAATTCACGTGTCGTTTTCCCAATGTAAAATTTGGGACACGAACAGTGTAACATATAAATGACATTTGAGGTATTGCAGACTATTCTTTCATTGATGTGGTAAGACCTATCAGAATATTCAGTGCAAAAATTTGAGGCTTTAACGATGTACTTGCAGTACACACATCTGCCACAAGGTTCGCAACCTTTCCTAGTTTGTGCCTGTGTTAGCCAATTTTTTGGGGTATCTCTTTGGAACTCACTACGAACCAATTTATCCTTAATGCTGGGAGCTCTTTTGGCTGTGAGCAGTGGGTACTCAGAGATATATTTGGCAACTGAACTATCATTTAATAAAATGTGCCAGTGTTTGTTAAGGATATTTCGCAATTTATTCCAATGGGAATTATATTTCGTTATTAGACGAATATTATTCTCTTCCTTAGGATTTTCAGTTGTTCTATATAGTAATTCATTTCTGGGTTTCTGCCTAGCTCTAAGCCATCCTTTCCTTACTTGATTCTTAGAGTAACCTCTCTGAAGGAACCTCTAAGCCATCTCTCCGGCCTGCCTTTCAAAATCTGGTTCAGTGGAACAGCATCTCTTGAGCCTCAAGAACTGTCCCACTGGAATGCCATTTTTTAAAGCCTCCGGGTGATGGCTGGAGCCATATAACAGATTATTAGTTGCTGTTTCTTTTCGAAACACTTTACTTTTTAATAATCCATCTTCAATGGTAAGTTTGAGATCCAAAAAGGTAGTTTCCTTATTACTTATTTGGTGAGTTAAGAACAAATTCCTATTGTTTTTGTTCAAAATCTCAACAAATTTATTGGCTGAAGTTTCATCCCCTTTCCACAAAACTAGGATGTCATCCACATAACGCAGCCATAGGGCGACGTGAGCCTCCACCCATATATCTAATTCCTGGAAGACATCAACTGCCTCCCAGACACCTAGATGGAGACAGGCATAGGTGGGGGCGCACGCCGAACCCATGGCTGTGCCTCTTAACTGTCTAAAAAATTTGCCATCAAACATAAATATGTTATTGGTTAACACAAATTCCAACAATTTGAGTACCAAGGTAGTGTTGTCACTGTACTCTTCTCCACGTAGTTTAAGGAAGTATTCTGCTGCTTCCAGACCTACTTTATGTGGGATAGAAGAGTACAGTGACTCCACATCAAGAGTGAGTAGGAGCATATCTGGTTCCATTTTAATCTTATCCAATTTTCTTAAAACGTCCCCCGTGTCTTGCACATAGGAGGATAGTTCAGTTAAGAAGGGACGTAGAAAAAAATCTACATATCTACTTATCCCCTCTGTTGGTCCCCCAATCCCAGACACTATGGGACGTCCTGGTGGGTGTGTGATGCTTTTGTGCACTTTGGGGATGCAGTAAAAAGTAGGAACTACTGGGTGAGTCGGATTCAGAAATTCAAATTATTTTTTAGTTAATAACCCTGACTCTTTTGCTTGTCTCAGAATGGTGAATAAATCATCACAAGATTTTTCATAAATTTGTCTAGTGACAGCCTCATATTGCTCTTTTACACCTAGCTGTCTCAGGACTTCTTTCACGTAGTCAGCCTGGTTAAGGATTACAATATTCCCACCCTTATCGGATGGTTTAATCTGAATTTCTTTTTTACTCATCAAATCTTTAAGAGCTCTTCTCTCTTTTTTGCTCAGATTATCGCTCACTATGCCTGATATTCCTATGTCACCTACTTCTCTTTCCACACATTTAACAAAAGTATGGACACTAGGGGATAAGGATAGTTGGGGCATAAATTTGGACGTAGGTTTAAAGTTTGATTTTTTTGGGGTAGCCAGCACAATACGCTTTACCCTTTATCCTATCTGTGTGCACCCTATCCCTTGTATAAAAATAAGTAACATATAAGTTGCATTAGACCTTATTTCTTTAGGTGAGCATCAGATTTCATTATTATACAGCAGTTTTTGTGATTTGACGTCTTTTTACGGGTTTTTGAACATAACTGAGCAACTGAATCTGTCATTATGGCATTTAAATGAACTGAAGAAAAATGGGTTAGTGATATTGATGAAGCGTTTAAACCCTCCATCAATACCGACGAAACCAACATTGAAGAAAAAAGTAATGATGTATTTTCAGCATTTAAGGAATATAAGAAAAAAGCAATTAAGGAACTTAAAATTAAGTGGGAGCTAGCTAGCTTACAGAGGTATGTTAAAGAAGAATTGATCCCCAGAGGTTTGAGGATTAGACTAGACCCAGGAATAAATTTAAGAGGAGTAGAAGCAAATACTGACTTTATCCAAAAATGGAATGCAATATTAACACGATGCACCTTAGAATTGATGCAATTAATGATTGATGAGGATGAAAAAAGATTGGAGGAAAGTAAAATTGAGACAAACAAAATTTATGAACAGGTAAATCTTTATGCCAATGACCCAGCTTTTGACAAACTTAATAAAGAGGCTCAAAAAACCTTAGAACGTTTGCAAGGTGAAATTAAGTTTAGAAAAAGGCGTAAAATGGTCAGGGATCAGGATGATTTTAAAAAAGGTACCATTTATATATACAGAAATAATAATAGTACCAGATATGCATATGACTCAGGTACAGATAACTCTGAGAATGAATTAGAGAATGCCCCCCAGAATATAAGAACTGCATTACAGGGGAGAATCCCTTTAGGGGTAGGACCCGGAGAGGAGGCAGACGAAAGAGGGGGAGGTGGTCGAGCTTATTCCAGCAGGCAGAGACAAAGGAGCAGAGGAGGGAGATACAGGAGCAACCCCCAGTATCGCATGACAACCAGGAATCAGAGGAAGAGAGTCAATTCTGGGAAAACACAAACTAACTAATATTGAAGAGGAAATGTCAGTAATTAACCTCTCTTCAGTTAGTTTAAATATGGCACACATTGAATTGTTAAAGAAAGGATTATCATTCTGTCCCTCTAATGGCTTAGATAAATTTGAATTTGTGAAAGATCTTAATCTTTTCGCAAGAAAAATTTTACTGAAAAAACTTTGGGGTAATAGATCCCAGAGTTGTGGCCCTGTTGATAGTGAGGATGCAGAAGCAGTTGCAAACTTAGTATCCTTATTAGAGGAACAGGAGGAGACCGACATAGGTATCACCTACCCCAAAAAATCAAACTTTAAACCTACGTCCAAATTTATGCCCCAACTATCCTTATCCCCTAGTGTCCATACTTTTGTTAAATGTGTGGAAAGAGAAGTAGGTGACATAGGAATATCAGGCATAGTGAGCGATAATCTGAGCAAAAAAGAGAGAAGAGCTCTTAAAGATTTGATGAGTAAGAAAGAAATTCAGATTAAACCATCCGATAAGTGTGGGAATATTGTCATCCTTAACCAGGCTGACTACGTGAAATAAGTCCTGAGACAGCTAGGTGTAAAAGAGCAATATGAGGCTGTCACTAGACAAACTTATGAAAAATCTTGTGATGATTTATTCACCATTCTGAGACAAGCAAAAGAGTCAGGGTTATTAACTAAAAAAGAATTTGAATTTCTGAATCCGACTCACCCAGTAGTTCCTACTTTTTACTGCAGCCCCAAAGTGCACAAAAGCATCACACACCCACCAGGACGTCCCATAGTGTCTGGGATTGGGGGACCAACAGAGGGGATAAGTAGATATGTAGATTTTTTTCTACGTCCCTTCTTAACTGAACTATCCTCCTATGTGCAAGACACGGGGGACGTTTTAAGAAAATTGGATAAGATTAAAATGGAACCAGATATGCTCCTACTCACTCTTGATGTGGAGTCACTGTACTCTTCTATCCCACATAAAGTAGGTCTGGAAGCAGCAGAATACTTCCTTAAACTACGTGGAGAAGAGTACAGTGACAACACTACCTTGGTACTCAAATTGTTGGAATTTGTGTTAACCAATAACATATTTATGTTTGATGGCAAATTTTTTAGACAGTTAAGAGGCACAGCCATGGGTTCGGCGTGCGCCCCCACCTATGCCTGTCTCCATCTAGGTGTCTGGGAGGCAGTTGATGTCTTCCAGGAATTAGATATATGGGTGGAGGCTCACGTCGCCCTATGGCTGCGCTATGTGGATGACATCCTAGTTTTGTGGAAAGGGGATGAAACTTCAGCCAATAAATTTGTTGAGATTTTGAACAAAAACAATAGGAATTTGTTCTTAACTCACCAAATAAGTAATAAGGAAACTTCCTTTTTGGATCTCAAACTTACCATTGAAGATGGATTATTAAAAAGTAAAGTGTTTCGAAAAGAAACAGCAACTAATAATCTGTTATATGGCTCCAGCCATCACCCGGAGGCTTTAAAAAATGGCATTCCAGTGGGACAGTTCTTGAGGCTCAAGAGATGCTGTTCCACTGAACCAGATTTTGAAAGGCAGGCCGGAGAGATGGCTCAGAGGTTCCTTCAGAGAGGTTACTCTAAGAATCAAGTAAGGAAAGGATGGCTTAGAGCTAGGCAGAAACCCAGAAATGAATTACTATATAGAACAACTGAAAAGCCTAAGGAAGAGAATAATATTCGTCTAATAACGAAATATAATTCCCATTGGAATAAATTGCGAAATATCCTTAACAAACACTGGCACATTTTATTAAATGATAGTTCAGTTGCCAAATATATCTCTGAGTACCCACTGCTCACAGCCAAAAGAGCTCCCAGCATTAAGGATAAATTGGTTCGTAGTGAGTTCCAAAGAGATACCCCAAAAAATTGGCTAACACAGGCACAAACTAGGAAAGGTTGCGAACCATGTGGCAGATGTGTGTACTGCAAGTACATCGTTAAAGCCTCAAATTTTTGCACTGAATATTCTGATAGGTCTTACCACATCAATGAAAGAATAGTCTGCAATACCTCAAATGTCATTTATATGTTACAATGTTCGTGTCCCAAATTTTACATTGGGAAAACGACACGTGAATTAAAAGAAAGGGTGAGGGAACACAGAGATAGCATTAAGGATAAGGAGTCAGACAGTCCAGTGGCCAGACACTTCCAAAAAATGCATGACTCTGATTTCTCTCTCCTAAGAGTACTGGGTATTGAACACATCAAACCAAGGAGGAGAGGAGGCAATATTGACCAATTATTGCTCCAGCACGAGTCACGCTGGATGTACAGACTCAATACCCTCTCTCCCTTTGGTCTGAATGAAAAAATCGAATTTTCTTGTTTTCTATAATTATTCCTTACTATATAAAAAATACACTGTTAAAAAATGTATATGAAATAATATACATGTGCTTAGAAATGAGCATGTTGTCATGTTCATATAAGTGTTTTTCAGTGTATAATTTAAATTTAATGCTGTATTCTATCAGTATATAATAAGCAGCTTCTAGAATGTAGAAATTGCAAGATGCCATATTTGTATAGTTTAGTTGTATATTAAATGTACTAATGTAACTTAATGGTAGCCATTGAAATGTACATGCACTATACACTTCCCTTTAACACATATGAAGGAGGTGTAACCTTGTATCTGCACAAGTGTTATAAAGTTTGCTGTGGTGTCTAATTAGACACATCTGATGAAGCCCTGAGTTCAGCCCGGAAAGGGGGAGGGGCGAAACGCGTAATGTGGAGAACAAGACACAGTGTGGAGGACGCCAGCATGGTGGATATGCTGTGAATCTGACGATATCAAGTGAACACAACCAAGCAAGTGAAGAGCTGCATAGGCGGAATACATCGCTGTAAGCCACACCACGGATTAGATCCTGTCAGGTAATACCGTAGAGTGTGTGAAGAGAGCGGAGGTAAGCCATGCAGTAATAAGTCTTGCACACTGAAAGTTTGAAGTTTGAGTTGTCATTTGCACATGGGATCAAGCCTGCAACAGTACTAGTACCATTCTTGGACTCTCATATTACATTCATTCTCTAATCCGGTACCGGATCAAATACACAATAATGAGATATCAAGGACGGTATTCTGTCTAATCTAAAAACCGGAGCGTGTTCTTAACACTCAAGTGCCCGGCAATAAGGACGGACTTTCTCATGAGTTAACAATAACCCTGCATATGCTAGCTCACAGTTGTCAGTAGTGCACTACGCTTGCTAGATGTTTGTGTGCTGTAATCTTGTTGTTGCCATCATTCTCAGCATGTACCTTTTTTGGCTCTGTTTTTATTAAAATGTATATGTTCAGCACACCTGTTTAGGATGTCATTCCTTAGTATACTGTAGGGGTGTTTTGGTGCGGCCAGGTATCCGCTTTAGCTCTTCTGATATGTTAGAGCTCTTCTCTAACTAATTTGTTTATATGTATATATATATATATATACATATATATATATATATATATATATATATATATACATACATATTTACTGAGAACACTCAATTCCCATAGACCTTTTTTTCCAACACCCAACACCCGCTTCCGCAATATATATATATATATATATATTTGTATATGAATATATACAAATATATATTTGTATATGAATATAAACAAATATATTTATGTGTTAATATGTATATATATAAGTAGTTAGAATGGTAGAAGCACTCCTGGTAAATAGTAGGGCCTAAACTTCAAAATAAATACAGGTTGATAGAGAAGAGAAGTCACTCACAGGGTCTTACATCAAAATCATCCTTGACTTTATTGACGTTTTGGGGTTGCCCCCGTTTTCAAAATAAGCACATAAACATACAGTTACTTACCCTCCTATATACCTCAGTTAATCACCATAAAACTCGTCGGTAGTCACGGCCGCGACCGGAATTTACACAATGTCATGTGACGTCAACATCACTACGATACCATGGCAACCGGATGCTGCGCCACAACCAGCCGATGTGATTTAAAAGCAATAATACAGTAACACAACTGTAATAGTCTGCAAAAGGACCGTGTATGTATGATATGTATAATAACATCCAGAGGAGTAATGCAACATTAGGGCTTAGGATCCATCATATTAATACTAGTAAACTATGAAAATAATCTGTTATACAATAATATGTTAGCGAAACCCATACTCAACAACAGTGGATGCAAACTGTGTGTTATGATATCCATCTATACATGTCACAGGTTACTCTAACAAATGGTCATGCATATAGTACAAGTAGGCACACAATACTATGTGGGATAATAAAAATAGTAAGTGATATCTAACTCATCCATAGTCTATGTAGAAATAGGTACAAATAGAGGGGCAGGAATGTCTATAGCATAGTATGTTATATTATCATATCTCAATAATGGAGAGGGGATCTACAGATTAAATAGTTAGGTGTACCCAAGCCTGGTATATAGGTTTAGGATAAAGGGAATTGAACTATATTCAAAAATAGCTAGATATGTTTATAAGCAGCAATGCCAGTCCAGGTGTACATTGAGCACCCTGGGGGTCACAGTACCTAGATCAAAAATCCACCTCGATTTTCTTTGCAAGAGGATTTTGGCCCTATCTCCACCCCTGGTGAGGGGGGGGACGTGGTCAATAATGACATATTTAAGGTCCGTAACTTGGTGGCGCGCTTCCACAAAATGTCTGGCTACAGGCTGGTCAGAAGACCCTTTATCCAGATCAGTCCGCATGGCCGACCGATGATTGGCCATCCTAGTGCGGAGGTCATCCACCATTTTGCCCACATAGACCATCCCACAGACACAGTGGAGCAGGTAAACTATGAATCTTGTTGTACAGGTTACTCTGTGCCTAATCTTAAATTTCTTTGTTGAATAGGGGTGGCTAAAATAGTTGCCTGTGGTAAGCCCCCACATGTGGTGCAGCCCAAGCACCAGTAGTAGTTTGGTTTTTAGCCAAGAGCTACTATTATAACAATTGCTAGGGTCCGTCTTGATGAGTTGGTCTCTAAGGAAATGAGCCCTTCGGTACCCAATTCTTGGTGGCGGCATGTTTTTGAAAGGTAGATCCTTATCTGTAGTCAGGATTTTCCAGATTCTCTGTCGTATGACATTTTGAATTTCACAGTCGGGTGGACCCCTTTCAATTCCTCAAACCACTGCATTAGCTCTTCCTCGGTACCATGCCATAGTAGGAACAGGTCATCTATATAGCTCTTAAATAATTGGATTCTAGAGTCCTGGAATAGTTCAGTACCACCATTCTCTAATTCAGCCATGAATAAATTGGCATATGATGGAGCCATATTTGACCCCATTGCAGTTCCAGCTATTTGCAAATAGTATGTTCGTTCAAAACCCGGAATGTATGGGTATCTGGCCAGTTGTCTCCTGGTAGCTGCTATTCCCTCCTGATGTGGTATGACAGTGTACAGGCTGGTCACATCCAATGTGACCAGCAGAACTTCATCTGGCAATGTGGGGGTAATTCCAATAGCAGTCGAATCATGGCAGCTGAATCCAGTAGGAAGGAAGGTATATTCCGGACCATCGGTTGTAATATGTGGTCAACATATGTAGAGATAGGTTGTAGTAGGTATCCAATTGCAGGAACGATTGGTCTCCCTGGGGGATCTGTGAGGCTTTTATTTACTTTAGGAAGCATATAAAGTACCAGTGTTCAAGGAAATGCCGTTGTCATAAATTCTCTTGTACCTTTGTCAATTAGGTTGTGGTCAAATAGTTGTTGAATTAGCTCATCCACTAGACTTTTGAACTTCTTAGTGGGATCCCCCCTAAGAGTGTTATAGGTGTCCTTGTCATCCAATTGTCTCATCACCTCTTTTCTGTAGTCAGTGTAGTCCTGTATGACCACAGCTCCACCTTTGTCTGCCTCTCTTAATACTATATCGGTGTCCTTCTGTAGGTCCCTGAGGGCTCTTCTTTCTTTGAACATCAAATTGTACCTGTGTAGAGTATGTGTCCTGCAGCTCTCCTCACTTGTCTGCCATAACAATCTTGAGAAGGTTTTGATAGAGGAATTGTTACTATTAGGATCGTAAGTACTTTTTCCCCTAAAGACTTTTGTGTGTTCTTCATTTGTAGAAGTTCCAAAAAGCTCTTTAAGTCTAAGGGAGCGTGCAAAGCATTTTACATCCACATACAGGTTGAAGGCGTCTGGTTTGGTTGTGGGGATAAATGATAAACCTTTATTCAGGACACTCCTCTCATCCTCTGTGAGGACGTGTCCACTAAGGTTGATGATCAGCTCCTCATGTTTCTGCCCCTCCTGGGTGCTCTTGGTGGACTGCTTGTAGCCCCCCTCCTGGTATGGGTCCTCTGCCTCCCCCGTTTTTTGAACGGGTTTGCATTCCACCTTGCTGTTCAACCTTATCAGTTGATGTCCTACTGGATTCAGCTGCCATTATTCGACTGCTATTGGAATTACCCGCATTGCCAGATGAAGTTCTGCTGGTCACATTGGATGTGACCAGCCTGTACACTGTCATACCACATCAGGAGGGAATAGCAGCTTCCAGGAGACAACTGGCCAGATACCCATACATTGTCCCTCCAGCTGAAGCAATCTGTGAAATGCTAAGACTGTGCTTAGAGCTTAATTACTTCCGTTTTGAACGAACATACTATTTGCAAATAGCTGGAACGACGATGGGGTCAAACATGGCTCCATCATATGCCAATTTATTCATGGCCAAATTAGAGAACGGTGGTACTGAACTATTCCAGGACTCTAGAATCTAATTATTTAAGAGGTATATAGATGACCTGTTCCTACTATGGCATGGTACCGAGGAAGAGCTATTGCAGTGGTTTGAGGAATTGAATGGGGTCCACCCGACTGTGAAATTCAAAATGTCATACGACAGAGAATCAGTGGATTTCCTCGACATAAGAATCATCCGACAGAGGGAAACATTGATTACAACTCTCTTTAGTAAGCCCACTGATAAGAATTCGCTTCTTAGTGCCTCCAGTTGTCACCCCCCTAGCTTAAGGAGAGCTCTTCCAACCTCACAATTTAAAAGGGTGACAATGAATAATACCAATATGGAATGAAGGAATGTAGAGATGATGGAGATGGAACAAAAATTCATACAAAGGGGTTACCGCAGGAAGGCCTTGAAAGAGAGCAAAGAAGTAGCAATGATGGATACTCAAAGAGAACTTCTTTATGAGATCAAAACTAAAGAGAAAGAGAACAAATTAACTTTCACAACAACCTATACCACAGGAAAGGAAGGTATTGCAGAAACATTATGAGAAAACTGGAAAATCCTGACTACAGATAAGGTTCTACCTTTCAAAAACATGCCGCCACCAAGAATTGGGTACCAAAGGGCTCATTCACTTAGAGACCAACTCATCAAGACGGACCCTAGCAATTGTTATAATATTAGCACTTGGCTAAAAACCAAACCGGGGTGCTACCGGTGCTTGGGATGCACCACATGTGGGGGACTTACCACAGGCAACTATTTTAGCTACCCCTATTCAACAAAGAAATTTTAAGATTAGGCACAGAGTAACCTGTATGACAAGATTCATAGTTTACCTGCTCCACTGTGTCTGTGGGATGGTCTACGTGGGCAAAATGGTGGATGACCTCCGCACTAGGATGGCCAATCATCGGTTGGCCATACGGACTGCCCTGGATAAGGAGTCTTCTGACCAGCCTGTAGCCAGACATTTTGTGGAAGTGGGCCACCAAGTTACGGACCTCAAATATGTCATTATTGACCACGTCTCCCCCCCCTTCACCAGGGTTGGAGATAGGGGCAAAATCCTCTTGCAAAGAGAATCGAGGTGGATTTTTGATCTAGGTACTATGACCCCCAGGGTGCTCAATGTACACCTGGACTGGCATTTCTGCTTATAAACATATCTAGCTATTTTTGAATATAGTTAAATTCCCTATATCCTAAACCTATATACCAGGCTTGGGTTTAATCTGTAGATCCCCTCTCCATTATTGAGATATGATAATATAACATACTATGCTATAGACATTCCTGCCCCTCTATTTGTACCTATTTCTGCATAGACTATGGATGAGTTAGAGCTCACTTACTATATTTATTATCTCACATAGTATTGTGTGCCTACTTGTACTATATTAATGACCATTTGTTAGAGTAACCTGTGACATGTATAGATGGATATCATAACACACTGTTTGCATCCACTGTTGTTGAGTATGGGTTGTAACTGAGCTAACGTATTATTGTATAACGGATTATTTTCGTAGTTTACTAGTATTAATATGATGGATCCTAAGCCCCAATGTTGCATTACTCCTTTGGATGTTATTATACATATCATACATACACGGTCCCTTTGCAGACTATTACAGCTGTGTTACTGTATTATTATTTTTAAATCGCATCGGCTGGTTGCGGCGCAGCGTCCGGTTGCCATGGTATCGTAGTGACGTTAATGTCACATGACGCTGTGTAACTTCCGGTTGCGGCCGCGACTACCGAAGAGTGTTATGGTGATTAGCTGGGGTATATAGGAGGGTAAGTAACTGTATGTTTATGTGCTTATTTTGAAAACGGGGGCAACCCCGAAACGTCAATAAAGACAAGGATGATTTTGATGTAAGACCTTGTGAGTGACTTCTCTTCTCTATCAATATATATATATATATATATATATATATATATATATATATATATATATATTTATTATATAAGCAAATACATATATATTAACAGGGAACACACAGTTCCCATAGACTATGTTTTTTTTCTAATACCCCACACCTGTCAACTTTAGTCACTTATAAATGACAGTGCAGTTACTTTATTAAAAAAACAAAAGAAAAGAAAAAAGATGTTACTATTTTTATTTTTTAATAAAGATTACTTCACTGAAATGTGGGGGCAATTGGGGAACATTTAGAAAATTATCTAGAGGTTTGACCTCTGGTTAATTTTATGAGTACTAATTGCTTCCGCGAGTTTTCTGGTAGCCAGAATTAGCCACTTCTAATGGTTGGTTATTAATCGTGTGCTTGTAACCGGGCAAATTTGCCCGTTTACAGGAGTACAATGAATAGGTGCTCCACTTGTAATCTAGCCCTGTATTTAGTGCAAATAATGACCACATAATGTCACCAGCAACGGAGACTCTGAAGTGCAGGCAGCAGCAAAGAGCTTAAAGGGACACTGTACCCAAAAATTTGATTTTGTGATTCAGATAGAGCATGAAATTTTATGCAAATTTCGAATTTACTCCTATTATCAAATTTTCTTCATTCTCTTGGTATCTTTTTTTTGAAATGCAAGAATGTAAGTTTAGATGCCGGCCCATTTTTGGTGAACAACCTGGGTTGTCCTTGCTGATTGTGGATAAATTCATCCACCAATAAAAAAGTGCTGTCCAGAGTACTGAAACCAAAAAGAAGCTTAGATGCCTTCTTTTTCAAATAATGATAGCAAGAGAATGAAGAAAAATTGATAATAGGAGTAAATTAGAAAGTTGCTTAAAATTGCATGCTCTTTCTGAATTACAAATGAACAAATTTGGGTTCAGTGTCCCTTTAAGGGAGCTAGACAGAGAGGTACATATTCAAACCATTTGATCTCAGCTCCCTTATGTCTTAGAAACACTCAAGAGCCACTGTTTGAAAGGCATTTGCTCTTTTAAAAGATGTGTGTCTTGTGTATGGGACACACAATTTAATAAAAAGGAAAAAAAACACATGGAAATGCACTTATTCAATAGCCCACGAAAAAGTCTTAGAGACTTTCATGATGGCTGGTTATTTAACATTTGCACGTTAAATTAGCGCTCTACTTGTAATCTAGCCTTTAGTGTTTTATGTCCCTTTAAAAGGTTCATATTTTAGACGCAAAATATTCTTCCTAAATAAAGAACACGTCAAAAGTTAAAAACATGTTTAATTAAATCACATGCTTTCCCGTATAGCCGACCTATTTTTGGTTCAGAACCTGGGTAGCGCTTGCTGATTGGTATCTAAATGTAGCCACCAATCAGCAACTGCTACTCAGCTTATATTCTTCCTTTTTCAAATAAAGAGGCCAAGAGAACGAAGAAAAATTTATAATAGGAGTAAATTAGAAAGTTGCTTAAAATTGCATGTTCTATCTAAATTTAATTTTGACTAAACTAACGCTTTAAGCACATCCTATGATCCTTTTAACATTGGGGCCCTCTACAGATTATTTTTTTTAGTAACATGTCCCTTTTAACCCCTTAAGGACCGACGACGTATAGGGTACGTCCTGCAAAAAACGGTCCTTAAGGACGTACTCTGCACATCGTCGGTTAATCTGAGCGCTGGAAGCGATCTCGCTTCCAGCCGTTCTAACAGTATTGCAGTGATGCCTCGATGTGGAGGCATCCTCCAATACTGTTCCCGACTGCCGGGACCTGGATTGATCACTCCCCCACGAGTGATCACTTCTGGTTTCGCTCCACATGGAGGCCAGCAGTCTAGCAGAACATCGGAAGCGATCGGACAGGCTTCCGATGCTCTGCTTGTGTACTGAGTGCCTCGGTGGGTTGAGACACTTAGTTAGTAATACTTTTTTTTTTTTTACAAATATGTAAAAATAGGTTTTAATATAAAATAAAAGCCCTATATAGTCCCCCTCCCCCACCCCCATGAGGCTTCAAAGGTGGCGATGTCCAGTGCATCATGGGGCCTCTGAGGGTGTCCCTACCCTGCCTCATCATATGGGCAGGCTAGGGTCATCCAATCTGAGCTTGCCACAATTAAAGGGACACTAAAGTTAAAATTAAACTTCATGATTCAGATACAGCATGCAATTTTAAACAACTTTCCAATTTACTTCCATTAACAAAATGTGCACAGTCTTTTTATATTTACACTTTTTGAGTCACCAACTCCTACTGAGCATGTGCAAGAGTTCACAGCATATATGTATATGCATTTGTGATTGACTGATGGCTGTCACATGATACAGGGGGAGTGGAAATAGACATAGCTTTGCAATTTATTTAACAAAAATCTACTACTCATTTGAAGTTCAGACTAAGTGCTATTGCATTGTCTTCTTATTATGCATTTGTTGATTATGCAAATCTACTGTATTGACTGGTCCTTTAAAAAAAAAAAAATGATCTCCCTCCCTCTCCTCACTTGCGTTTTTGTTGGAGAGAGAGATCTGTGTTTAGGAGAGAGATATTTGTTTCATATATTTCATAAAAAAACAAAGGTTCTTTTCAGAGCCATTAACCCCTAGCTTGTGCATTTTTAAAGGGGTTAATTTTTTTTTAGTAATTTTTTTGTGAGACCCAAAAGGCTCTTTTCAGAGCCATTTAGCTAGTTTAATTTAATTTCGTTTTCAGAGCCATTAACCCCTAGCTTGCCAGTGATCACTATAAATCACTGGCAGTAGCATAGCTGTACTTTTTTGCGGTCTGTGCATTTTTTTAGAGTTTTTTTTTTTTTATTATTATTTTGTGAGCCCCAAAAGGCTATTTTCAGAGCCATTTAGCTAGTTTAATTTAATTTTCAGAGCCATTAACCCCTAGCTTGCCAGTGATCTCTATAAATCACTGGCAGTAGCATAGTAGTACTTTTTTGATGTTGTGCATTTTTTTAGGGGTTCATTTTTTTAAGTATTTTTTGTGAGAACCAAAGGCTCTTTTCAGAGAGATTTAGTTAATTTAGTTAATTTAAATTTAAATTTTTTGTGGATTTTTTTTTTTTTAGTATTTTTTTTTTCTGTGACAGATAAAATAATGTCACAGAAAATATATAGTGCAGAGGAGGCGTATGCCATCCTTGCATTAGAGTCAGATGCCTCTATGTCTGACTCGGACCCCAATTTTGACCCTGCCATATGCTCAGATATATCATTAGATGCAGTCTCAACTGATAGTGATGTATCTGTGGCTGCTAGCCCCCCTGCCAGAAGGAGGTGTGTTGCTGCCATTGCCGCTGAAGAGTGGGTAACACCTCATATCCAGAGGCCAGATATCCCACCCTTCACAGCAAATCCTGGCATCAATATGGATGTTGCTGAAATTAAGCACCCAACAGTTTGGTTGAGGTGTTTATAGGCGATGATGTATTGTGCCCAAACTAATTTATATGCCCATCAGTTCCGTGCTGCAAAGCCTGAAACATATTTGGCAAAGCAGCAATGGGCCCCCATCAATGTGCCAGAATTTTAAAAATTCTGGGCATTGACTTTGCTTTGCTGGAGCAGTAGCCCCATCTTTCCTACCCCCATTTTCCCCCAGAGTATGTTAAGGAAGAGGTATGAAATTATTCTATGTTTCATGCACTTCAGCAACAATAGCCTGTGCCTCCCTAGGGATCATCCCCAATTTGACAGGCTGTATAAAATCCGCCCCCTGATTACCCACTTTGCTGCCAGGTTTGTAAAGGCTTATACACCTGGAATGAATATATGTGTGGAAGAATCCCTGATGAAGTATAAGGGAAGGCTGGGATTCAAGCAGTATATTCCTTCCAAGTGCTCCAGGTATGAGGTAAAGGTGTATATGCTCTGTGAGAGCGAGACTGGGTATACTCAGGCCTTCCGTGTGCATGATGGAAAGGATAGCCACCTTAACCCTGCAGGTAGTCCAGAACATAGGGGAACCACTGGCAAGATTGTCTGGGACCTGATATTACCCCTAATGAACAAAGGGTACCACTTGTATTTAGATAATTTTAATACAAGTGTCCTTTTGTTCAAGCTACTGTATTGCTTTGATACAGTAGCTTGCGGTACAATTAAAAAGAATCGCACAGGTTTCCCAGGACAACTTGCATGCACCCGGCTACAAAGGGGGGAGACCTCAGCTCTGCGCCAAGAGGAGCTGTTGGCACTTAAGTACAGAGACAAGAAGGATGTATACCGTCTTACCACCATCCACAATAAGAGGACAGTGGAGGTCTTTCTACGTGGCAGAGCTGAGATCTTAAATAAGCCAGTGTGCATCAAGGCTTATAACCGGCATATGGGTGGGGTTAATCTGGCAGATCAGCTGCTGCAGCCCTACCTAATTATGCGGAGGACAAGAGCCTGCTACAAAAAGGTTGAAATTTACTTAATGCAGATTGCAACCCACAACGCTTTTTTGTTGCTCAAAAAAGCAAACCCCGGAATGAAACAGACTTTTTTACAGTTTCAGCTCCAGATCATTTTGGAGATTTTGTACCAAGATGCACCTGCATTTCAAATACCTCAGGGTGTCTACTTTTCAAAATTATATGGTTTGATGGGGGTAAATTACATTGGCTTGCTTCAGAAATGTCCCAAATAAGATATGGGTACATGATGACAGATGTGAAAATTCCAAGTTGGAAAACTGGAATGCGCCCCCTAAAAATTAAGGCATTTTAGCCCCCTGAAAACCCAACACACCTATACATGGGTGGTATCACTGTACTCAGGAGATGTTGCTGAACACATATTAGGGTGTTATTTGGCAGTATCCCTTAACATTCTCAGTAAATGTATTCTTAAATTGCTATTTTGTAAAAAAAAATCACCACTTTTTTTTCTTTCAAACTTTGGCATCAATTGGTGGTAAAATGGTTGCATGAAAAGAGTCAAAATACCCCAAGTTTCATACCTTAGGTTGTCTTCTTTTTAAAAATATATACAAGTGAAGGGTTATTCGGGGATTCCTGACAGATATCAGTGTTCCAATGTAACTATCGCTAATTTTGAAAAAAAAAATGGTTTGGAAATAGCAAAGTGCTACTTGTACTTATTGCCCTATAACTTGAAAAAGAACAAAGAACATGTAAGCATTGGGTATTTCTAAACTCAGGACAAAAATGTAAAACTATTTAGCATGGGTGTTTTATGGTCGTTATAGAAGTGTAACAGAATGTGGGGGTCAAAGTTAGAAAAATTTTGTTTTTTTCCATTTTTTCTTCATATTTTATAAAAATAAATTATAGAAATTATGAGATATGATGAAAATAATGGTATCTTTAGAAAGTCAATTTAATGGTGAGAAAAACTGTATATAATATGTGTGGGTATAGTAAATGAGTAAGAGGGAAATTACAGCTAAACACAAACACAGCAGAAATGTAAAAATAGCCTTTGTCCCAAACGGTCAACAAATGGAAAAGTGGTCTGGTCACTAAGGGGTTAAATGTGGACATCATAATGTTAATTTATGATTACAAGGCTTTTGGACAATTAAAACTGTTAGGAAAAACTCAGAAAAATATTTTAAATAATTTTTTACACACATGACATGAATTGATAGTAACTTAAAGGGACATAAAACAAGTAGGGATAGAGACAAAATATAATATGTACTTTAATTACTTTAACTGCAAATCTATACTGCCTTTCTTTTAAGTTTCCGAACTGTAATGCTCTAACTCCCCCCACACATTTCCTTCTATGCAGAAGTAAACTATGAATATCTGCTGGAGCATGCCTAGAAGCAGTGAACTCAGTTAAAATACAATGCCTGTGTCTAAACACTGATAAGGTGGGGGGAGTAGACTGCTCCAGACAGCATGGCTATAAGTATTTTTGCTTATTTTAAAAAAAAAATTTTAAAATACTTGCCAGCAATTTATAAACAATTTTTTTTATGCAAACAAGTTTTACTTAATTAGCCCTTTTAGAATATTCACAAATCTTAACGTTTTATGGCACTTTAAATGGAAAAAATGCATTTACATGAGGCTTTCATTATCAATACTAAATCAGTTACCTGTCACATTTTACTTTGGCTCTGTCTGAATATCTTTTGTTTCTAAATTTATGATTGGTTGTGCAAATAAATAATCCAACATATAATGCATATTTAATATTATTAATAATGACAATAAATACTTTAAAATATGTGTTGGATGGGAAGAGAGGTAACTGAATATTTTATTACAAATTTTGAATAACATTCAAATACGAAATACATTTGTGTTTTATAAATGGATTTTTTTTTATAAATTAATTCCTATGTTTCTTCATTTAAATAACAGCCAAATCATAGTTATAGTTTGTAAAATATGTAGATAAAAGCTTTTGCTAAATATACTAAACACCATAGATAGTTTAAAATATGAACTATATATATATATATATATATATATATATATATATATATATATATATATATATATATATATATATATATATATATATTTAATTAAGCAAATTAAAATAAATTATATTTTGTCCATTCTTATTCCTTTATTCCTGCCTTAATGTCTTTATCCTTCCTAAGCTGTTTTTTGTTGTTTTTTTTCCATCTAACTTTTAGGTGTTTGCTAAAATGTACCATGCTAAGCATAATTTGCTGTGTGGTGCTAAATCGTTGATAGCAGAAGCAGGTGAGATAATTGTGAATCAGCACATGGTTGAAATTAATTAAAATACATATGGATGAGATGATCACCAGCAGAATAATACAGAGGTATCTGACTGCTTCAGAACACCAATATTTTCCTACAGAAACATATTTCAATTCATCTACATGATTAAAAGCTTGCTCTGACATGTTCAAAGCAAAATTAAGAAGAATGAATGATTTGAATAAACGTATCTACCACTCAGATTAAGCATTCAAGATATGATATAAGCTTGTTGATTTGTAGTTCTAAACCCTCTAGAATGAAATAAAATATGGTATGAGCCTATAATCTGTTAGCTTTGTAACTGGTGATTCATGTTTATTATTCATGTCATACGATAGATCTTTCATAGTATCTAGTGGGCGCTTCCCCAAGGGGGCTTATCTGTTTCTCTGTTTTAGGTGTGTGTGTGTGTATATATATATATGTACAAAATCAAAAAATAAACCGGCAAAAGTCCTCAGTGCTAGTTTAAAACAAAGCTTTATTTCACCAATATAAAAAGTCAGATAGGTGGGTCTACATGTTTCGGCGTGTGTGCCTTAATCATAGACATGACCTTACTTAAAAAACAGTTGCCTAGATTACAAGTTTTGCGTTAATGCTAACGAGCAGTTTATGCTCACTGCTCACTTACAGACAGCGCTGGTATTACGGGTTTTTACAAACCCGGCGTTAACCACAAAAAAGTGAGCATAGAGCAAAATTTAGCTCATGATCTCACCTCAATACCAGCGCTGCTTACGTTAGCGGTGAGCTAGCTAAACGTGCTCGTGCATGATTTCCCCATAGGAATCAATGGGGGAGAGCCGGCTGAAAAAAACCTAACACCTGCAAAAAAGCAGCGTAAAGCTCCTAACGCAGCCCCATTTATTCCTATAGGGGAAAATACATTTATGTCTACACCTAACACCCTAACATGAACCCCAAGTCTAAACATCCCTAATATTACACTTATTAACCCCTAATCTGCCGCCCCGACATCTCCGACACCTGCATTATATTATTAACCCCTAATCTGCCTCTCCGGATATCGCCGCCACCTACATTATATTATTAACCCTTAATCTGCTGCCCCCAACATCGCCGACACCTACATTATATTTATTAACCCCTAATCTGCCGCCCCTAATGTTGCCGCAACCTAACTACATTTATAAACCCCTAATCTGCCGCACCCAATGTCGCCACCACTATAATAAACTTATTAACCCCTAAATCTAAGTCTAACCCTAACCCCCCCTAACTTAAATATAATTGAAATAAATCTAAATAAAATTACTACAATTAACTAAATAATTCCTTTTTAAAACTAAATACTTACCTATAAAATAAACCCTAAACTAGCTACAATATAACTAATAGTTACATTGTATCTAGCTTAGCGTTTATTTTTATTTTACAGGCAACTGTATTTATTTTAACTAGGTACAATAGTTATTAAATAGTTATTAACTATTTAATAACTACCTAGTTAAAAATAAAGACAAATTTACCTGTAAAATAAAACCTAACCTAAGTTACAATTACACCTAACACTACACTACAATTAAATTAATTACCTAAATTAAATACAATTAATTACAATTAAATAAAATTAGCTAAAGTACAAACCCCCCCCACTAAATTACAGAAAATAATAAAGAAATTCCAAGATTTTTAAACTAATTACACCTAATCTAATCCCCCTAACAAAATAAAAAAAGCCCCCCAAAATAAAAAAGTGCTACCCTACCCTAAATTACAAATAGCCCTTAAAAGGGCCATTTGCGGGGCATTGCCCCAAAGTAATCAGCTCTTTTACCTGAACTGAAAAAAATTTACAAATCCCACCCCCAACATTAAAACCCACCACCCACACAACCAACCCTACTCTAAAACCCACCCAATCCCCCCTTAAAAAAAAATGAAGATTCCTTTAAATGATGTCATCCAAGATGGCATCCCTTCAATTCCGATTGGCTGATAGAATTCTATCAGCCAATCGGAATTAAGGTAGAAAAAACAGCCAATAGAATGCCAGCTCAATCCTATTGGCTGATTGGATCAGCCAATAGGATTGAACTTCAATCCTATTGGCTGATTGCATCAGCCAAGAGGATTTTTTCTACCTTAATTCCAATTGGCTGATAGAATTCTATCAGCCAATCGCAATTGAAGGGATGCCATCTTGGATGACGTCATTTAAAGGAACCTTCATTCTGTGTTTAGCCATCGTTTGAAGAGGATGCTCCGCGTTGGATGTCTTGAAGATGGACCCGCTCCGCGCCGAATGGATGAAGATAGAAGATGCCGTCTGGATGAAGACTTCTGCCCGTCTGAAGGACCACTTCGCCCGGCTTGGATGAAGACTTCTCCCGGCTTCGTTGAGGACTTCAGCCCAGTTGGGTGAAGACATCTCCCGGTAAGGTGATCTTCAGGGGGTTAGTGTTAGGTTTTTTTAAGGGGGGATTGGGTGGGTTTTAGAGTAGGGTTGGTTGTGTGGGTGGTGGGTTTTAATGTTGGAGGGGAAATTGTAATTTTTTTTAAGGTAAAAGAGCTGATTACTTTGGGCCAATGCCCCGCAATAGGCCCTTTTAAGGGCTATTTGTAATTTAGTGTAGGGTAGGGCTTTTTTTTATTTTGGGGGGCTTTTTATTTTGTTAGGGGGATTAGATTAGGTGTAATTAGTTTAAAAATCTTGTAATTTATTTATTTTTTTCTGTAATTTAGTGTTTGTTTTTTGTACTTTAGATATTTTTTTTTAATTGTAATTAATAGTATTTAATTTAGGTAATTAATTTAATTGTAGTGTAGTGTTAGGTGTAATTGTAACTTAGGTTAGATTTAATTTTACAGGTAAATTTGTCTTTATTTTAACTATGTAGTTATTAAATAGTTAATAACTATTTAATAACTTTTGTACCTAGTTAAAATAAATAGAAAGTTGCCTATAAAATAAAATAAAAATCCTAAGATAGCTACAATGTAACTATTAGTTATATTGTAGCTATCTTAGGGTTTATTTTACAGGTAAGTATTTAGTTTTAAATAGGAATAATTTAGTTAATGATAGTAATTTTATTTAGATTTATTTAAATTATATTTAAGTTAGGGGGGGTTAGGGTTAGACTTAGATTTAGGGGTTAATAACTTTAATATAGTGGCAGCGACGTTGGGGGCAGCAGATTAGGGGTTAATAAATGTAGGTAGGTGTCGGCGATGTTGAGGACGGCAGATTAGGGGTTAATAATATTTAACTAATGTTTGCGATGCGGGAGTGCGGCGGTTTAGGGGTTAATATATTTATTATACTGGCGGCGATGTCCGGTTCGGCAGATTAGGGGTTAAAAAATTAATTTTAGTGTTTGTGATCTGGGGGGCCTCGGTTTAGGGGATAATAGGTAGTTTATGGGTGTTTGTGTACTTTTTAGCACTTTAGTTAAGAGTTTTATGCTACGGCGTTGTAGTGTAAAATTCTTAACTACTGACTTTAAAATGCGGTACCAGGCTTGACAGGAGAGGGTCTACCGCTCACTTTTTGAAAGACTCGTAATACCGGCGCTATTATAAAACACGTTTTTTTGTGTGTTTTCTTTTTTTTTTTTTTCTCTCTCTCAGAGAGCACTATTAGATTTTATCACTAAGAATTAATCCCCTAAGCAGGGAAAAGTAACACATAAAAGGATAAGAAGTCAAATACCTATTTCATAAATATAAAAGGGAAATTGAAGCACATATTTATTTATTGTTTGTTGTAATATCCTGGTTTTATATATGGATAAATATATTACTAACACACAAAGCAATACAATGTCTAAAAGACAAAAAACACAAGAGAAAAAATAGAACGTCACTAGGAAGTCACAGGGCGAAACCTACTTAGATGGAGGAGGCGAAGAGGGTTCACTCTCAGGGGAAGGAGACTGGGTGGTTAGGAAACTGTCATAGATGTTTATGCCGCGCTTTGATAAAATAAAATCTGAAGTCTCTAAACTAGCAGAAGATTTTAAAAACTTTTCAGGGAGAATGCAAGAAGCAGAGGAAAGATTATCTGAGCTAGAAGACAACTAAAATAGATTAGAACAGACACAGAATAAGAATAGCAGCCAAATTTCGGATTTATGTGCAAAAATTGAACATTTAGAAAACAGAGCACGCAGAAACAATGTAAGAATTATAGGTTTACAAGAAGGCGGCATTGATAAGAGTCTACAGGAATTTATGTCAATACAGTTACCTAGGATACTAGGGGTTGAAGAGAATTAATTACCATTAAGTATAGAAAGAGTTCATAGAATAGGAGCAATAAGGCAGAATTCCACTGAGCAAAAACCTAGATCAGTAATTGCTAAAGTTCTAGACTTTCAAGATAAAGTCAAAATGATGAATTTATATAGGAAGAAAGACAGTCTGGAATTTGAGGGGAAAAAGCTGCTAATGTTCAGTGATTATTCTACGGAAACATTGAATAAGAGAAGAAGAATGACCCCCCTGTGCACAAGTCTAATAGCAGCAGGGCACAAAGCAGTGGTTATATATCCAGCAAAATTGAAATATGTGTGTGAAGAAGGTGTAAGAGTCTTTGAAGACCCAGAAGAAGTTAAGCATTTTTTAAAAAATTGTTTAAAGACATAGTGATGATTTGGAATAAATATAAAAACTTAGGGGTTTTGAAAACCTTGGTTATATATTGTATGAGTTTAAATTTTAAAGTTAAAGGGAAACAAGTGTTGGAAGTAAATTTTTATTATAGCAGGGTTGTGTTGTTTCCCCCTTTTTTTTTCCCTCTCTCTTTTCTCTCTCTCTCCCCTGATGTTTCCTCCCAGCTTCCCTCCCTCCTTCTTATCGCTCGTTGGTTGTTTCAGATGTTCTTAGAATACGCCCCAATGTTCTATGATTACATATTTAGTAACTATATAGTAAGGTAATGGTAAAACTTAAGGTAATTTCATGGAACGTTGGAGGGATCACATCCCCTATTAAAAGGAAGGCTATAATAAAATACTTGAAAACGTTAGGTACAGACATTGATTTAATTCAGGAGACCCATTTAAAAGAGACCGAAAATGCAAAATTAAAATGTAACTGGATTGGCGAAATTATAGCAACTGACTGTAAAGCAAGGAAGAAAGGAGTAGCTATACTTATTAACAAAAATTTAAACTATAGAATTTTGGAAAAAAGTATAGAAGATAACGAGCGTATAGTTATTATTAAAATAGAAATCAATTCTGAAGTCTTCACAATTTGTAATGTATATGGGCCCAATGAGTATAATAAAAAATTTTGGGATGAACTACAGTGTAAATTACTGAAATATTTAGATACAAAAATAATCTTAGGAGGCAATTTGAATATGGCCCCTAGAATGCCAATAGATAGATTTCAGCTTGGAAATAAAAGGAACTTAGGTAGGTACTCTCGAAGAGAGACCAAGATATTTAAAGACTTATTTGCTAATATAGGACTATGTGATTTATGGAGATATAGGAACCCAGGAGTCCGGGAATATACCTGTATCTCCAAAACTCATAAGTCATACTCAAGGATAGATTTATTACTGGTCTCTAAAAATCTAATGCCAATAGTTACAGATATAACTATATATCCTATAACATTATCAGATCACGCACCAATAGGTTTAGTATATGGATCTCAAATTAAGAAAGGGAATAATTTTTTCCCCCCAAATACCTGGCAGAAAACACAGAATTTTTTAATTTTTAAAAAAATAAGCTAAACGGATTTGAGAAGAATAATAATCAACACATAAGGGAACCAATATTATATTGGGAAACTGCAAAAGCAGTTTTAAAATCAGAGATGATTACATTTATGGCGCATAAGAAAAAAAAATTAGGTAATCGAGACTTACAGCTATTAAACACCTTAAGTAATGCTTACAATCAGTACCGGCGCTATGCAAGTCCCATTGAAAATATAGGATACGCAATTGACGTAAGTGGATTTGCGGTATTTCCGAGTCTGGACAAAAAAGTGAGCGGTACACCTGTAACTTCAAGACTCGTAATACCAGCGGGTGTTAAAAAGCAGCGTTAGGACCGGCCAACGCTGCTTTTTAAGGCTAACGCAAAACTCGTAATCTAGGCCAGTGTGATTTAAACGAAAGCCTTCATTTCTATCGGTAGTGCATTCAAGTCACATGTTAATCTTCTAATTACATTTAAAGAGATAATACACTTCTAATACAATACATGTTAAATACATGGTAGAATCTTAGTTAATGTGCATAAAGTTACATAATATATAATTTAATAAATAGCAACCAATATTATTCCTGATAATGCCCAATATTGAAGGATAAAAGGTCAAAAAGATACACTAATCCTAAAACAATTGTATAAATACTAGTGCAATAGCAGTGCTAAAAAAATTTGAACTATGCTTAAAACAATATTGCCAAATGGAGGCCATGTTTGAAATTCAGTATTCACTAATAAATACACTTGAAATTACAATATTGTTACATTTGAACTGCCTTATAGATAGTTTGACTAGCAAAATCAGACATTTAAAAGAACAATATCTGCTAATATCTAATGGGACAAGAATAGTAGCTTGAGACATATTACATGGAAAAGAAATAAGAACAGAAATACATTTCTAGTACAGATTATGGCCCTAGTGTGAGCTATCAAAACTCTACACTCAATATATAGACTGGATAATTGCAAATATTGTTTCCTTTATAGTAACCAACGAAAAATGGAAATAGAGCATTAGATCTATTCCCAATAGTTGATAATATCAAAAACAGAGTTGTAACCCTTTGGTATATGCGTGTCCAATGTAAGAATCCAGAATGCTTCCCTCTTGTGGAGCAATTTAACTATGTCGCCCCCTCGTGATGATAGATTAGTCTTTTTTATTACTGTCCATTTAAAGGTATCATTTTTACTGTCGTGTTTGGTGATAAAATGTGTGGCTATTTCAGAGGATTGATGGGATCTTTTTATGTCAGATAAATGCTGTCTGATCCCACATACTTCATTGTATTGCAAGTGCACCATATAAGATAAAGCACATTCTTGCTTCTACAGTTCACATAGTCCCTAATTGTGTATCCTTTACCACTCTCTGAATTCTCGAAAAAGTCAGACCTGGTACTGAAACTACACGGTATGCATGGGCCATAGCCACATTTGTGCATACCCTTAGTGGTCAGCCATGTCCTCTCTCTGGAGTTTATTCGTAATTCACTAGGGGAAATTAAATTACCTAGGGTAATACCTCTTCTATATGAGAAACGGCATCCCTGTTTGGTTACTTTATATAATCTGTCATCAGATGACAACATTGGGATGTGTTTACGGATGATCTTACACACATCCTCATAATCTGAGGAATATTGAGTCACAAAAGTGATAGGCTGATTCCTGCCATCATTTACTGACTGTCTGGGCCTTATTCTTTGCTTGTCTCTATCTTTCAGAAGTGAGGTTCTATTTATAGCATCTACCTCAGACTTAGCTTTTAGAATCACTTCATTATTATAACCCCTTGCTTTCAGTCTATGTGTTAGTTCTATAGCTTGTCTATTGTATTCTTCTTCATTTGAGCAATTCCTTTTTGTTCTTATGAACTGGCCTTTTGCTATCGAATATGGCACCGTCCTGGGATGGTTGCTCTTTCCATGTAGTAGTGTGTTACCTGAGATTGGTTTACGGTATATTGTTGACTCATACTTCAATATGTCCACTATCTTTATTGGATTTTAGTGTGACATCTAAATAGTTGATTGTATTTGGATGAAACTCATAGGTGAATTTGAGACCCCAAGGATTGTCATTCAGAAATTTGACAAAATATCCTTCGGATAACCAGTCTAAATAAAGATAAGGTCATCTATAAAATGATAGAAAAGACCTATATCTGCACAGAATTTGTTACCATCTCCAAACACATAGGTACTTTCCCACATGCCCATAACCAAATTAGCATATGAGGGGGAAAATTTTGCCCCCATGGCAATGCCCCGTGTTTGGAGATAGTAACCATCATTAAAATAGAAAAAAATTATGTGTTAGCAAAAAATGGGTAACTTCTAGTATGTAATTTAGAAATTCCTAGCTAAAAATGGTCTCTTTGCTTAGATATAATTTTATAGCTTCCATTCCCATCTCATGTGGTATTGAGGAATAGAGTGACACTACGTCTATTGTGAGCCACCCATTGTTATTTTCCCATTTAGTGTGTTCAAGTTTTTGGAGAAGGTGTTTGGTATCCCTAAGATAGATGTTTAATTTAACCACCAGTGGTTGTAATAGGCTATCCAGCCATTCTGAAAGTGGCTCACAAAGGGAACCAATACCCTACACAATTGGTCTACCCTTTACCTGTTCAATGGACTTTTGCACCTTGGGTAAAATGTGAACAATTGGAATGAAAGATTTTTCTATTTTGAGATAATTAAATGTTTCTATGTCTAGATGGCCTAAAGATAAGCCATCATCTAGTAAAGAATACAGTTCCTTCTGAAATTTTAACATGGGGTTGTAAGGTAGTTCTCTATAATCCTCTATGTTATTAATTTGTCGCATAACTTCTTTGACATATGAGGACTTGTCCCATAGGACAACACCTCCTCCCTTGTCCACAGAATTAATCACTAAATCTTTATTATTTTTCAATTTGTCAACTGCTTCTCGCTCCTCTCTGGAGAAGTTGGAATGAGTTTTATGCCCAGATTGTTTTGACAAGCTGATTAAATCTGCCTCCACTATTTTTTGAAAATGTACCAAAATATCACCTCTATCTTGTACAGGATAGAAGATAGATTTGGGTTTGAAACCTGTATGGGAATTAATGCTATCCTGTCCGGTGTAATTTTCCATTTCTAAAGCTCTTAGATTAATTAGATCCCTTTGTTCATCGAAATTTAAATTTAAATGTGAAATGCTTGCATCATTACTTTGACTATTTTTAAGGGGGACATGTGTATGTATACTATGTTCTTCAGACTGAGAAAAATAGTGTTTTCTCAGTGTGAACAACAGTATTAATCTATTTATGTCCACTAGGGTTTGAAAGAGATAAAATCTAGATGTAGGAATGAAACCAAGCCCATAACTCAAAACTTTTAGTTCTGTGTCGTTTGGTGTGTAGCTACTGAGATTGACAACATTGAGGCATCCATTTTCTTTTCCTATTGCTGGTACAACATTTTTCTTGGCTTTCTTTAATGATAGTTACTATCTCCAAACACAGGGCACTTCCATGGGGGTGACATTTTCCCCCTCCCATGCTAATTTGGTTATGGGCATGTGGGAAAATACCTATGTGTTTGGAGATGGTAACAAATTCTGTGCAGATATAGGTCTTTTCTATCATTTTATAGATGACCTTATCTTTATTTGGACTGGTGATCCGAAGAATATTGAGAATTTTGTCAAATATCTGAATGACAATCCTTGGGGTCTCAAATTAATTTACAAGTTTCATCCAAATACAATCAACTATTTAGATGTCACAGTAAAATCCAATAAAGATAGTGGACATATTGAGGCAACAGTATACCGTAAACCAATCTCAGGTAACACACTACTACATGGAAAGAGCAACCATCCCAGGATGGTGCCATATTCGATAGCAAAAGGCCAGTTCTTAAGAACAAAAAGGAATTGCTCAAATGAAGAAGAATACAATAGACAAGCTATAGAACTAACACATAGACTGAAAGCAATGGGTTATAATAATGAAGTGATTCTAAAAGCTAAGTCTGAGGTAGATGCTATAAATAGAACCTCACTTCTGAAAGATAGAGACAAGCAAAGAATAAGGCCCAGACAGTCAGTAAATGATAGCACGGATCAGCCTATCACTTTTGTGACTCAATATTCCTCAGATTATGAGGATGTGTGTAAGATCAACCGTAAACACATTCCAATGTTGTCAGCTGATGACAGATTATATAAAGTAACCAAACTGGGATGCCGTTTCTCATATAGAAGAGGTATTACCCTAGGTAATATAATTTCCCTAGTGAATTACTAACAAACTCCAGAGAGAGGACATGGCTAACCACTAAGGGTATGCACAAATGTGGCTATGGCCCATGCATACCGTGTAGTCTCAGTACCAGGTCTGACTTTTTCGAGAATTCAGAGAGTGGGAAAGGATACACAATTAGGGACTATGTGAACTGTAGAAGCAAGAATGTGGTTTATCTTATATGGTGCACTTGCAATACAAGGAAGTATGTGGGATACACCACACGAGAAGTCAGGGAAAGAATCAGACAGCATTTATCTGACATAAAAAGATCCCATCAATCCTCGGAAATAGCCACACATTTTATCACCAAACACGACAGTAAAAATGATACCTTTAAATGGACAGTAATAGAAAAGACTAATCTATCATCACGAGGGAGCGACATAGTTAAATTGCTCCACAAGAGGGAAGCATTCTGGATTCTTACATTGGACATGCATATACCAAAGGGTTACAACTCTGTTTTTGATATTATCAAACTATTGGGAATAGGTCTAATGCTCTATTTCCATTTTAATTGGTTACTATAAAGGAAACCCTTCTCCAAAATCATTCAGAATGTACAATATTTGTAATTATCCAGTCTATATATTGAGTGTAGAGTTTTGATAGCTGACACTAGGGCCATAATCTGTACTAGAAATGTATTTCTTTTCTTATTTCTGTTCCATGTAATATGTCTCAAGCTACTATTCTTGTCCCATTAGATATTAGTAGATATTGTTCTTTTAAATGTTGTCTGATTTTGTTAGTCAAACTATCTATAAGGCAGTTCAAATGTAACAATATTATTATTCCAAGTGTATCTATTAGTTAATATTGAATGTCAAACATGGTCTCCTTTTGGCAATATTGTTTTAAGCATAGTTCAATTTTTTTTAGAACCGCTATTGCACTACTATTTGTACAATTGTTTTAGGATTAGTGTGTCTTTTTGACCTTGTATCCTTTAATATTGGGCAAAAATCTGTTGTGCGTTATCAGGAATAATATTGGTTGCTATGTATTAAATTATATATTACGTAACTTTATGCTCATTAACCAAGATTCTACCATGTATTTAACATGTATTGTATTAGAAGTATATTATCTCTTTAAATGTAATTAGAAGCTTAACATGTGACTTGAATGCACTACCAATAGAAATTAAGCCTTTCGTTTAAATCTCACTATTTTTTAAGTAAGATCATGTCTATGATTAAGGCACACATGCCGAAACATGTTAGACCCACCTATCTGACTTTTTAAATTGGTAAAATAAAGCTTCATTTTAAACTAGCAATGAGGACTTTTGCCGATTTATTTTTTTATTTTGTCTGAAATTCATCCTCATCAACCTGGCATTTTCTTTAACTGCTGAACTGAACTGAATTGGGCTGTTAGAACACAGGTGCATAGTGGTCAGGTAAGCAGGTTAATAAAGAGGGAGTCGCCATCCGGTCTGAGCAAACAGCACATTGCATTTGTATTTGCTGCAACAAAGAGGAATAAAACAACACTAAAGACTACCATACCAGCAGCAGAGGGGATAAGCCAGGAGGTGGAGTTGCATAGTTCCTGAGGGACTGGTAGTTATCTGGACCCTTTTGGGAAGCACGGTTTGCACCACATATTAATCGAGGCAAGTACACGGTACACCCTGAAGCTGGAAGGTAGGAGCTCTGAATAGGGCAAGTTCTTATGTAATTATATTATTATTCCAAATACGGCAGCAATAAGAGACTAACCATATAAGACCTTTCAAGACTATTTGTTAACAGAATCTTTGGTCCTGCCTGCCACTTATGAATACATAACCCTAAAGATTGTTGTGTTTTGAGCTGACTCTGAGGGTTCATACAATTTTGATTATTATATATACATACAGTATATATATATATATATATATATATATATATATATATATATATATATATATATATATATATATATGAGTTGATCCTAGAAAAGCAGGAAGAAAGAGAGGCGCCACTTTGGGTAATACAGTACAGTCACTGTGACACCAGACAAGGCTGAATGACCCCCAAAAGAAAGTTACTCACAAGTAGGGCGGCACAACTGGAGTGCTTTACTATACAGCTTGGGTCCAAAACAATTGCCTGAAAGACTCTCAGCGGGATCTCTCACACGCCACCCTCGGATCACGTGAAGCAGAACACCAATCACCACCATGGAAATTCCTCAACAGATGATCAGAACACAGGTGTTCGTAAGTAGTTCGGGCATATGATGTGGGGTCATAAAACAGTGGCAAAACAATAATAGTAAAACAAATGGAGCAGTCAATAAATTTGACTTGGTGATTTGAAAAAAATCCCAGTTGCCTCTGATTTTGTTGGAGTTGCTATATATATATATATATATACAGGGAGTGCAGAATTATTAGGCAAGTTGTATTTTTGAGGATTAATTTTATTATTGAACAACAACCATGTTCTCAATGAACCCAAAAAACTCATTAATATCAAAGCTGAATAGATTTGGAAGTAGTTTTTAGTTTGTTTTTAGTTATAGCTATTTTAGGGGGATATCTGTGTGTGCAGGTGACTATTATTGTGCATAATTATTAGGCAACTTAACAAAAAACAAATATATACCCATTTCAATTATTTATTTTTACCAGTGAAACCAATATAACATCTCAACATTCACAAATATACATTTCTGACATTCAAAAACAAAACAAAAACAAATCAGTGACCAATATAGCCACCTTTCTTTGCAAGGACACTCAAAAGCCTGCCATCCATGGATTCTGTCAGTGTTTTGATCTGTTCACCATCAACATTGCGTGCAGCAGCAACCACAGCCTCCCAGACACTGTTCAGAGAGGTGTACTGTTTTCCCTCCTTGTAAATCTCACATTTGATGATGGACCACAGGTTCTCAATGGGGTTCAGATCAGGTGAACAAGGAGGCCATGTCATTAGATTTTCTTCTTTTATACCCTTTCTTGCCAGCCACGCTGTGGAGTACTTGGACATGTGTGATGGAGCATTGTCCTGCATGAAAATCATGTTTTTCTTGAAGGATGCAGACTTCTTCCTGTACCACTGCTTGAAGAAGGTGTCTTCCAGAAACTGGCAGTAGGACTGGGAGTTGAGCTTGACTCCATCCTCAACCCGAAAAGGCCCCACAAGCTCATCTTTGATGATACCAGCCCAAACCAGTACTCCACCTCCACCTTGCTGCCGTCTGAGTCGGACTGGAGCTCTCTGCCCTTTACCAATCCAGCCACGGGCCCATCCATCTGGCCCATCAAGACTCACTCTCATTTCATCAGTCCATAAAACCTTAGAAAAATCAGTCTTGAGATATTTCTTGGCCCAGTCTTGACGTTTCAGCTTGTGTGTCTTGTTCAGTGGTGGTCGTCTTTCATCCTTTCTTACCTTGGCCATGTCTCTGAGTATTGCACACCTTGTGCTTTTGGGCACTCCAGTGATGTTGCAGCTCTGAAATATGGCCAAACTGGTGGCAAGTGGCATCTTGGCAGCTGCACGCTTGACTTTTCTCAGTTCATGGGCAGTTATTTTGCGCCTTGGTTTTTCCACACGCTTCTTGCGACCCTGTTGACTATTTTGAATGAAAAGCTTGATTGTTCGATGATCACGCTTCAGAAGCTTTGCAATTTTAAGAGTGCTGCATCCCTCTGCAAGATATCTCACTATTTTTGACTTTTCTGAGCCTGTCAAGTCCTTCTTTTGACCCATTTTGCCAAAGGAAAGGAAGTTGCCTAATAATTATGCACAACTGATATAGGGTGTTGATGTCATTAGACCACACCCCTTCTCATTACAGAGATGCACATCACTTAATATGCTTAATTGGTAGTAGGCTTTCGAGCCTATACAGCTTGGAGTAAGACAACATGCATAAAGAGGATGATGTGGTCAAAATACTCATTTGCCTAATAATTCTGCACTCCCTGTATATATATATAAAGTGCACCACTAGATATAGATACTCTTACCATGGAAGCAGCATTCTGTGTGAAAGTTAATAATGATATTTAGGAGCAGCTATCCTGGTTGCTCTTCTTTAATTTTGTGATAGCTTTTGTGTTTGGAAATTCCTTCTCTGCTTAGTTACTTCTGCTCTGAGTCTGCTAACTGTTACTGTTCTTCCTGGCACCTTGACTCATGTTCTTTGCGTTCGTTGCAACAACAAGTACAGTATGTCTCCTGTCTTTTGTCATATGTGCAGCCAGTTGTCTTTAATGTCTGTGCATATTGGTATTTACAATCTGTGTATTTTACTTAGCCCAATGGTTCATTGCTCCCTGTGTAACCTGATGACCATATTCATCTGTTTTACTGATGGTTATTTGATTATTTCTCCCACAAAAACAATGTGAAGTAAATATATAAATAATAATGTATACACTGTGCACAAATGTAGCTGTTGTATACAAATATATGCCAGTTCTGCAATATATCCTCCTTATAGAATTCACAGTATAACTCAAATAAAAAAATAAAGAAAAGTTCCATAGTGTAACTCTGTTGAAAGTGCTGTATTTTCGTTCTTGTTGCAGCTGTAATTGGCTACATTAGCTCTACAGTAAGTTTTCACAAATAAAGCCTAGGTGTAACAGAGGTTTCCACTTTATTAAAATCATTTGAAATGATTACAAACACAATCACTCTGGGGTCTTGGTACTCTTATAATCACACAACCACATATACTTTGTGGGCTAATAATTACACTATAGGAACACACTCCTGTGCTTACTTTCATTATGTCTAGTGTAAAAGTCTGTGTTAAAGTCTCAAAAAGTCCACCCCTCCCCTGAAGTGATGATGTAATCCAGATATCCAGGATTTGTCAAGAATCTGGATTACACTGTCATTTTTTTTTTAAATATTTTTTATTGTGGTTTAAATCAAGGCATTACAAACACATTTCATTATACAATAGATAAAAAAAAAGGAATGTAAGCAATAATTGTAATGCTAACAACATTTCTAAAACAGAGTCAACATATGATACAATATTGTATGACATGAGGTTGGTAAAATAAGAACATTGTTTGCCAGATATAACTGTATACCTACATAATTACACATGAGGCCACTTTTGGACCACCCAGCACAGTATAATCTATAATGCTAGAGTAGGTAAGCTGAAAATAGAAGAGACAACTCTTGGGTCTCCAAAAGAGGACCACATTTTTTGCATAAAATATAGGAGAATAATATACATCAGATACTAGTATCATGCATGAATACAATTGTACACTGTGGAGTAATAATGATAAAAATAAAAAATATATTGCTACAGATAATATATGGCAACTGGTAGTCTTATACCCACACTGACGCATTAGTGAAATATCAGCAGAAAGAGGGCTATGTTGGATACATGGAAGTTGTTTTCCTGCATTAATTTAGTTAAACCCTATGACTTGTGCAATAACTATATAAATAAAGCAGGCAGCAGAAGCCCTATTATACACATAGGCTAGTGGGAGCAGATATCTCTAAGGCAGGTTTGAGGAGTATAGCTATAAGGGGCCCTGCTGGATATATAAGGTAGAGAGGCTGGTGCTTGAAAACTCTTAGTATACTGAATGAGGCAACTGTACCTAGCTAATTCAAGTGGTAGGTAATATATACAATATACAATTGCAGTTAACAGTACAAACGTTGATAAGCAAAATATAGCAACAGCACTCTGAACGTTAGAAGTCCTAATCTCTGTAACAAGAATTTGTTACAGACCAAGCACAGTATGATCTGCTTAGAGCTATACCTTTTTGAAATGAGTCATAGAGCTATGTAGAGGTGTAACTCACGTAGGACAAAACAAATCCATGTATATACAGATGTCACAGAGGAATATGATAGAGACTCTTGGAGGGCTATAAATCCAATAGAGTACTTGCTGAGACCTATAAGTCAGTCCCGCTAACAGTAAAGGGTAAAACATACAGAATTCACATAGCCTTAATGCAGACTACAATAAACTTGCTACAAGCAGACTCCTACAAGGCTATAAACATTCAAAATATGCACAGTGGTTGAGTCCGCAATAGTATAAAGAGAAACCAAGAAATACTGTCAATGTGGCAAGATCGCTATCTTTACATTAGTGGGCATAGGGTTATAGCTGTCCCAGACTCATCCACTTACCCAACTCCATTTTGCTCAAACACAAAGGTACTGTCCTCCCAATGAATGCTACCAGGGTAAAAAAAGTATGCAGCTGGTTTTCTCCAACGAGTATCGTGTACGGCCTCTGTAGCAAGAAGTGATTGAGTTACTGACCCAGGCTCTGGTTCAATCCGATTCACAGGCCACAAGTTGCGGTGCTCCATCAATGCGGCCAAAAGCTTTGCACGATCCGCTATTCTGCCCATGGTCTGGGGATTTCTCAGCATTCCGTTGCCCATCTGTTCCTCTATTACCTCCGTGAGACTGAGGGCAGCTTGGCTGCGATCTGTACCCCTATCCTCCTCTATGTACCTCCACCCGAGCCAGTGGGGCCAACTGTCAGTCTCCACTAGAAACGATGTGGTGCGGTAAGCCTGCTGATATGGGGATAGCTGAGGTATAGCAACCCCTTCAATCATGTAGGGTGACAATCTCTCTATAACCACCCGGACCTTAGGCTGCTGTATCTCATCGATCGAGTCCAAGGTAGGTTTGTCACTGCCATTGCGGCCACAGAATATAGGGATCTGCTTCATTTCTATATTGGGCTCCATTATGGAACTAGGAGGGTTGACTGCCTGTGACTGCTTTACATAGTTCTTTAGGCTGCGGCGATCAGAAGGGAAAGCCTGTTCAACACCCCTGCATAATGGGATAACACCTCTTGCCCGCGCTGAGTCGGTAGTTGCCTCAGCAAACTTTAATAGTGATTGCACCGGCTCTTGTAGTGTGTTGCACAGCTCTTTTTGAATCTTGCCACCAGAGACCCTAGCCTCATTAGTTTCACTTGCCGGGGCAGAAAAAGATCTTGCAACAGTCCGTAGGCTCTCAAATTCTGTATTCCACATTTTAGCAATGCTCTTGAAATGCGAGTGTAGAAGCGCCTCAACCTCCAACAGGGCCATATGAGTTGTAGTCCCCATGATGGGAAGAGACTAGTTATAGCAAATATTGATCAAAGAACTGGCCACTTGGCCAGTTATTACTAAACTGGTTTAGTAACCCAGGGACCTGGGGGGTATATGTGCGGCAGCTTTAACGACACTACTAGTCAATCAAGTAAGGCCTCTCAACCTCATGGCTGGTCGTAATGCAGTCAGCTGAGGAACATAGGTAGGTTCATTTCATGTCAGATGCTTCCAGTCTCCTCTTTAACACTACCAGGATATGTAGCAAATGTTTCCCAAAGGGAAAATTAGATTAAAGTTGAGGATTAACTCCAAAATAGCTATTTAAGACTGGGAGCTCTCCAGACATACAACCTACCGCGACAGCTATAGGCTCCGCCCCCTACCCTGCCATTTTAAATATTTAATAACTGCAATAATAATTAAACATTTTACTTCAGCCCATCACATATCTGTATATGCTGTGGTACACATGCTTGGTAGGAGTTGGTGCCTCAGAAAGTATGAATATAAAAAGACCATGCACATTTTTTTTTATTGGATGTTCTATTTGACTCATAAAAGGTAAACTTTGACTTTAGTTTTCCCTTTATGCACATTTCACCCACCTATTTTCTTTAGCCAACTACCAGAGAGTGCTCCTGCAATTAAAATGTATAATTGTGTTAAATAACTCAATACATTATATCTTGCACATGTAAAGCACTAGAAATTTAGGCCTAGATTTGGAGTTTGGCGGTAGCCATGAAAACCAGCGTTAGAGGCTCCTAACGCTGGTTTTAGGCTACCTCCGGTATTTGGAGTCAGTCAAAAAAAGGGTCTAACGCTCACTTTTCAGCCGCAACTTTTCCACACCGCAGATCCCCTTACGTAAATTGCGTATCCTATCTTTTCAATGGGATTTTTCTAACTCCGGTATTTAGAGTCGTGTCTGAAGTGAGCGTTAGAATTCTAACGACAAAACTCCAGCCGCAGAAAAAAGTCAGTAGTTAAAAGCTTTCTGGGCTAACGCCGGTTCATAAAGCTCTTAACTACTGTACTCTAAAGTACACTAACACCCATAAAATACCTATGTACCTCTAAACCGAGGTCCCCCCACATCGCCGCAACTCGATTAAATTTTTTAACCCCTAATCTGCCGACCGCCACCTACGTTATCCTTATGTACCCCTAATCTGCTGCCCCTAACTCCGCCGACCCCTATATTATATTTATTAACCCCTAATCTGCCCCCCACAACGTCGCCGCCAGCTACCTACACTTATTAACCCCTAATCTGCCGTCCGCACGCCGCCGCCAGCTACATTATCCCTATGTACCCCTAATCTGCTGCCCTAACATCGCCGACCCCTATATTATATTTATTAACCCCTAACCTGCCCCCACAACGTCGCTGCCACCTAACTTCAATTATTAACCCCTAATCTGCCGACCGCAAAGAGCCGCCAGCTACATTATAGCTATGTACCCCTAACCTGCTGCCCCTAACACCGCCGACCCCTATATTATATTTATTAACCCCTAACCTGCCCTCCCTATCATCGCCGACACCTAACTTCAATTATTAACCCCTAATCTGCCGACCGAATCTCGCCGCTATTCTAATAAATGTATTAACCCCTAAAGCTAAGTCTAACCCTAACACTAACACCCCCCTAAGTTAAATATAAGTTTAATCTAACGAAATTAATTAACTCTTATTAAATAAATTATTCCTATTTAAAGCTAAATACTTACCTGTAAAATAAATCCTAATATAGCTACAACATAAATTATAATTATATTATATCTATTTTAGGATTAATATTTATTTTACAGGTAACTTTGTATTTATTTTAACCAGGTACAATAGCTATTAAATAGTTAAGAACTATTTAATAGCTAAAATAGTTAAAATAATTACAAATTTACCTGTAAAATAAATCCTAACCTAAGTTACAATTAAACCTAACACTACACTATCAATAAATTAATTAAATTAAATACCTACAATTACCTACAATTAAACCTAACACTACACTATCAATAAATAAATTAAATACAATACCTACAAATAACTACAATGAAATAAACTAACTATAGTACAAAAAATAAAAAAGAACTAAGTTACAAAAAATAAAAAAATATTTACAAACATAAGAAAAATATTACAACAATTTTAAACTAATTACACCTACTCTAAGCCCCCTAATAAAATAACAAAGCCCCCCAAAATAAAAAAATGCCCCACCCTATTCTAAATTACTAAAGTTCAAAGCTCTTTTACCTTACCAGCCCTGAACAGGGCCCTTTGCGGGGCATGCCCCAAGAAGTTCAGCTCTTTTGCCTGTAAAAAAAAACATACAATACCCCCCCAACATTACAACCCACCACCCACATACCCCTAATCTAACCCAAACCCCCCTTAAATAAACCTAACACTAAGCCCCTGAAGATCATCCTACCTTGTCTTCACCATACCAGGTTCACCGATCCGTCCTGGCTCCAAAATCTTCATCCAACCCAAGCGGGGGCTGGCGATCCATCTTCCGGCGGCTGAAGAGGTCCAGAAGAGGCTCCAAAGTCTTCATCCTATCCGGAAAGAAGAGTAGATCCGGACCGACAACCATCATCTTCCAAGCGGCATCTTCTATCTTCATCCGATGAGGACCGGCTCCATCCTGAAGACCTCCACCGCGGACCCATCTTCATCCGGCGACGTCCAACTGAAGAATGACGGTTCCTTTAAGGGACGTCATCCAAGATGGCGTCCCTCGAATTCTGATCGGCTGATAGGATTCTATCAGCCAATCGGAATTAAGGTAGGAATATTCTGATTGGCTGATGGAATCAGCCAATCAGAATCAAGATCAATCCGATTGGCTGATCCAATCAGCCAATCAGATTGAGCTCGAACAGCCAATAGAATGCAGGCTCAATCTGATTGGCTGATTGGATCAGCCAATCGGATTGAACTTGATTCTGATTGGCTGATTCCATCAGCCAATCAGAATATTCCTGCCTTAATTCCGATTGGCTGATAGAATCCTATCAGCCAATCGGAATTCGAGGGACACCATCTTGGATGACGTCCCTTAAAGGAACCGTCATTCTTCAGTTGGACGTCGCCGGATGAAGATGCGTCGCCGGATGAAGATGGGTCCGTGGTGGAGGTCTTCAGGATGGAGCCGGTCCTCATCGGATGAAGATAGAAGATGCCGCTTGGAAGATGATGGTTGCCGGTCCGGATCTACTCTTCTTCCCGGATAGGATGAAGACTTTGGAGCCTCTTCTGGACCTCTTCAGCCGCCGGAAGATGGATCGCCAGCCCCCGCTTGGGTTGGATGAAGATTTTGGAGCCAGGACGGATCGGTGAACCTGGTATGGTGAAGACAAGGTAGGATGATCTTCAGGGGCTTAGTGTTAGGTTTATTTAAGGGGGGTATGGGTTAGATTAGGGGTATGTGGGTGGTGGGTTGTAATGTTGGGGGGGTATTGTATGTTTTTTTTTACAGGCAAAAGAGCTGAACTTCTTGGGGCATGCCCTGCAAAGGGCCCTGTTCAGGGCTGGTAAGGTAAAAGAGGTTTGAACTTTAGTAATTTAGAATAGGGTAGGGCATTTTTTATTTTGGGGGGCTTTGTTATTTTATTAGGGGGCTTAGAGTAGGTGTAATTAGTTTAAAATTGTGGTAAGATTTTCCTTATGTTTGTAAATATTTTTTTATTTTTTGTAACTTAGTTCTTTTTTATTTTTTGTACTTTAGTTAGTTTATTTCATTGTAGTTATTTGTAGATATTGTATTTAATTAATTTATTGATAGTGTAGTGTTAGGTTTAATTGTAACTTAGGTTAGGATTTATTTTACTGGTAATTTTGTTATTATTTTAACTAGGTAACCATTAAATAGTTCTTAACTATTTAATAGCTATTGTACCTGGTTAAAATAATTACAAAGTTACCTGTAAAATAAATATTAATCCTAAAATAGCTATAATATAATTATAATTTATAGTGTAGCTATATTAGGATTTATTTTACAGGTAAGTATTTATCTTTAAATAGGAATAATTTATTTAATAAAAGTTAATTAATTTCGTTAGATTAAAATTATATTTAACTTAGGGGGGTGTTAGTGTTAGGGTTAGACTTAGCTTTAGGGGTTAATACATTTATTAGAATAGCGGTGAGCTCCAGTCGGCAGATTAGGGGTTAATAATTGAAGTTAGGTGTCGGCGATGTTAGGGAGGGCAGATTAGGGGTTAATACTATTTATTATAGGGTTAGTGAGGCGGATTAGGGGTTAATAACTTTATTATAGTAGCGCTCAGGTCCGGTCGGCAGATTAGGGGTTAATAAGTGTAGGCAGGTGGAGGCGACGTTGTGGGGGGCAGATTAGGGGTTAATAAATATAATATAGGGGTTGGCGGTGTTAGGGGCAGCAGATTAGGGGTACATAGGGATAATGTAAGTAGCGGCGGTTTACGGAGCGGAAGATTAGGGGTTAATAATAATATGCAGGGGTCAGCGATAGCGGGGGCAGCAGATTAGGGGTTAATAAGTGTAAGGTTAGGGGTGTTTAGACTCGGGGTACATGTTAGAGTGTTAGGTGCAGACGTAGGAAGTGTTTCCGCATAGCAAACAATGGGGCTGCGTTAGGAGCTGAACGCGGCTTTTTTGCAGGTGTTAGGTTTTTTTTCAGCTCAAACAGCCCCATTGTTTCCTATGGGGGAATCGTGCACGAGCACGTTTTTGAGGCTGTCAGCGTCTGTAAGCAACTCTGGTATCGAGAGTTGAAGCTGCGTTAAATATGCTCTACGCTCCTTTTTTGGAGCCTAACGCAGCCTTTATGTGGACTCTCAATACCAGAGTTATTTTTATGGTGCGGCCAGAAAAAAGCCGGCGTTAGCTTTTCGGCTCATTACCGACAAAACTCTAAATCTAGCCGATAGAAAACAAAATTTATCCTTACCTGATAAACTAATTTCTTTTATGATGGTGAGAGTCCACAAACTAATGATTATTATGCTCCAGTCCACTAGGAAGGGGCAAAAAATATCCCAACATACCAAAGCTTTAATCCCTCCCACTATCACAGAATCTCTCAGTTACACATATGAAAAAAGAAGGAAAGGTCAAAGTGGGGCAAATGCATTGTAAATACAAGTCTTTCCACAAACTGTACAGAATTACAAGAACATGGAGTGTGAATTTTCATCATCATGAAATAAATTACTTTATCGGGTAAGCATAATTTTGTTTTTGTTCATAAAATGAAGAGAATCCACAAGAAATCATATGTAGGATCTTTTACCCATGCAGTTAAGTCTACAAGACCACATCAAATGGGGGGGGGGGGAGGATACAGGTAGGGAAGAGTTGTTTACTGATCATGCACATGTACTTTCACCTCAAAAGCAGCCTTCGAAGAGGCATATATGTCAAGATGTTAGAATTTAGTGAAAGTATGCAAGGAAGACCAAGTAGCAGCCTTACATATTTGGTCTATGGAGTCCTTATTACGGAAGATGTGGAAACTAGTGGAATGAACATTAATGTTTTAAGGGAGGTCTTCCCCACAACCAAGTAAGTGTTACAAATTAAGGCCTTAAGCCGAGTGGCTAAAGCCACAGATGTATGTTTGTGACCCTTGAAAGCTCCAGAGAAATCGATGAACGAGGAAGAGGAGAGTGTAAAAGATGTTCCCCATAGAATGTTAGAGCCTTACCACATCAATGTTGTGGATAGATAACTCCTTAGAGCTCTTAGGAACCAGGCAAAAAGAAGGAAACACAATTTGGTTAATAGTATTTGCAGATGCCACTATAGAAAGAAAGTAATACATTCGGCTAGATTTAGAGTTTGGCGTTAGCCGTCAAAACCAGCGTTAGAGGCTCCTAACGCTGGTTTTGGACTATCGCTGGTATTTAGAGTCAGTCAGGAAAGAGTCTAACGCTCACTTTCCAGCCGCGACTTTTCCATACCACAGATCCCCCTACGCCAATTGCGTATCCTATCTTTTCAATGGGATCTTTCTAACGCCGGTATTTAGAGTCGTGACTGAAGTGAGCGTTAGAAATCTAACGACAAAACTCCAGCCGCAGAAAAAAGTCAGGAGTTAAGAGCTTTCTGGGCTAACGCTGGTTCATAAAGCTCTTAACTACTGTGCTCTAAAGTACACTAACACCCATAAACTACCTATGTACCCCTAAACCGAGGTCCCCCCACATCGCCGCCACTCTTTTAAAATTTTTTAACCCCTAATCTGCCGACCGCACACCGCCGCCACCTACATTATCCCTATGAACCCCTAATCTGCTGCCCCTAACACCGCCGACCCCTATATTATATTTATTAACCCCTAATCTGCCGCCCCCAACGTCGCTGCCACCTACCTACAATTATTAACCCCTAATCTGCCGACCGGACCTCACCGCTACTATAATAAATGTATTAACCCCTAATCCGCCTCACTCCAGCCTCAATAACCCTATAATAAATAGTATTAACCCCTAATCAGCCCTCCCTAACATCACCGACACCTAATTCAAGTATTAACCCCTAATATGCTGACCGGACCTCACCGCTACTCTAATAAATTTATTAACCCCTAAAGCTAAGTCTAACCTTAACACTAACTTACCCCTAAGTTAAATATAATTTAAATCTAACAAAATAAATTAACTCTTATTAAATAAATTATTCCTATTTAAAGCTAAATACTTACCTGTAAAATAAACCCTAATATAGCTACAATATAAATTATAATTATATTGTAACTATTTTAGGATTAATATTTATTTTACAGGCAACTTTGTATTTATTTTAACCAGGTACAATAGCTATTAAATAGTTATTTACTATTTAATAGCTACCTAGTTAAAATAATTACAAAATTACCTGTAAAATAAAACCTAACCTAAGTTACAATTAAACCTAACACTACACTATCAATAAATTAATTAAATAAAATACCTACAATTATCTACAATTAAACCTAACACTACACTATCAATAAATTAATTAAATACAATACCTACAAATAAATACAATTAAATAAACTAACAAAAGTACAAAAAATAAAAAATAATTAAGTTACAAAAAATAAAAAAATATTTACAAACATTAGAAAAATATTACAACAATTTTAAACTAATTACACCTACTATAAGCCCCCTAATGAAATAACAAAGCCCCCCAAAATAAAAAAATGCCCTACCCTATTCTAAATTAAAAAAGTTCAAAGCTCTTTTACCTTACCAGCCCTTAAAAGGGCCTTTTGTGGGGCATGCGCCAAAGAAAACTGCTCTTTTGCCTGTAAAAGAAAAATACAACCCCCCCCAACATTAAAACCCACCACCCACATACCCCTAATCTAACCCAAACCCCCCTTATAAAAACCTAACACTACCCCCCTGAAGATCATCCTACCTTGAGTCGTCTTCACTCAGCCGAGCCACCGATGGAACTGAAGAGGAGATCCGGAGCGGCAGAAGTGATCCTCCAAGGGGCGCTGAAGAAGTCTTCCATCCGATGAAGTGATCCTCCAAGCGGCGCTGAAGAAGTCTTCCATCTGGGCGATGTCATCTTCCAAGCGGGGTCTTCAATCTTCTTTCTTCAAGATCCATCTTCATTCCGCCGACGCGGAACATCCTTCTTCCCCGACGGACTACCGACGAATGAAGGCTCCTTTAAGGGACATCATCCAAGATGGCGTCCCTTGAATTCCGATTGGCTGATAGGATTCTATCAGCCAATCGGAATTAAGGTAGGAAAATTCTGATTGGCTGATGGAATCAGCCAATCAGATTCAAGTTCAATCCGATTGGCTGATCCAATCAGCCAATCAGATTGAGCTTGCATTCTATTGGCTGATCGGAACAGCCAAAAGAATGCGAGCTCAATCTGATTGGCTGATCCAATCAGCCAATCGGATTGAACATGAATCTGATTGGCTGATTCCATCAGCCAATCAGAATTTTCCTACCTTAATTCCGATTGGCTGATAGAATCCTATCAGCCAATCGGAATTCGAGGGACGCCATCTTGGATGACATCCATTAAAGGAACCTTCATTCTGTTTTAGGACGTCGGAAAAAGAGGATGGATCCGCGCTGGAGGTCTTGAAGATGGAGCCGCTCGTCATCGGATGGAAGAACATAGAAGATGCGGCTTGGATGAAGATGTTTGCAGGTCCGGATCTACTCTTCTGCCCGGATAAGATGAAGACTTCTGCCCGAAGATGGAATTCTTCAGCCGCCGCTTGGATCAAGACTTCAGCCGGAGGATGGACGTCACTCTTCAGCCCCCGCTTGGGCTTGGATGAAGACTTCGGAGGCTCTTCTGGACCGATCGGTGAACCCGGTGTGGTGAAGACAAGGTAGGGAGATCTTCAGGGACTTAGTGTTAGGTTTATTTAAGGGGGGTTTGGGTTAGATTAGGGGTATGTGGGTGGTGGGTTGTAATGTTGGGGGGGTATTGTATGGTTTTTTTTACAGGCAAAAGAGCTGAATTCTTTGGGGCATGCCCCGCAAAGGGCCCTTTTAAGGGCTGGTAAGGTAAAAGAGCTTTTCTACTTTAATTTTAGAATAGGGTAGGGCATTTTTTTTATTTTGGGGGGTTTGTTATTTCATTAGGGGGCTTAGAGTAGGTGTAATTAGCTTAAAATTGTTGTAATATTTTTCTAATGTTTGTAAATATTTTTTGTAACTTAGTTCTTTTTTATTTTTTGTACTTTAGTTAGTTTATTTATTTGTATTTATTTGTAGGTATTGTATCTAATTAATTTATTGATAGTGTAGTGTTAGGTTTAATTGTAGGTAATTGTAGGTATTTTATTTAATTAATTTAATGATAGTGTAGTGTTAGGTTTAATTGTAATTTAGGTTAGGATTTATTTTACAGGTAATTTTGTAATTATTTTAACTAGGTAGCTAGGTATCAGAAGGGGCCTTGACCATCTGCTAGTAGGGGCTAGGTTAGGGTGAGATGCCGCCAACGTTTATGATGAGTATGAACTTGTTGCCAAGTTTTGTGGTTAGGTTGATTAAGTGCCTAAGGGTAATTAGAATAACGCTTAGGCACTAGTTTAAAGCGTTTATTTAATAAACGTGAACCGTGACCGGTTCTTTCTCCCAAACAGTTGTGTGTTGTCTTATTTATTATAGATAAGGTTCTAGACAGTAAGGAGGACGGAATAGATGGTTTATACCTTAATCATTTCTGTATATTAAAACCCTGTAAAGCCTGCCTTATTAAATAATAGTCAGAAAGTTCTATTTAGTTTTTTCAATGTGAACCCTTTATTATACTTTTATACAAATGTTGGTGGGAACTTTTTTAAAATTATAACTTGTCAAAATCCAGTAAAAGGTAATTTTGAAATATTACCAACAAAGAAATGTTATTCTTAACGCGTTTTTCAAAATTGGCAAAGACTGCTCCCTGATATGTTCAACTAGCTCACAGTAGAATAAAGCAAATATGATAAAAGAAGTAAATTGAAAGGTTGTGTAAACTTGTATGTTCTACCTGAATCAAGAAAGAAAGAAATGGGGTTTATATTGCATTGCAATTATTTTCTATGTACAATTTACAGATTTAAATTAAAATTCAATGACAGTTTGAGACATAGAGGTGAAAGGTTGCATTTTAGAATGGTGGGGGCACATTTTGCCCTGGGAGCCCTGCACATATAAAGCTGTTTGTGGTCTTGAAGAGCTTTCAACTATTTCAGTGGAGCTAATCTTTCCAAACACTCCCTTGACAACGAGTGGTTACAAATCTTTTTGAATCGTTCCATTTTTTTTAGTGAGATATTACTTTGAGGAACAAGCATTTAAGAGATATAAGATAGCTTATAATTACAAGACTTTTCTGTGATCTTGAAATAAATTATCATAATTCGGAACACTTTAATATCTTTTTGCTGCAACTGTTTTTCAACACTCAACCTCCACATGCTAATTTGTACAGGTCAATCCAGATATGCTACTGCAGTAGACTAGACTTGCCTCTGCAATTTTTTTTTTCTCTCCAAAAATAGCATTATTTTTCAGGATGCTATCACCTATGCCAGTTAGGGTCAGTGTGTACTTCCAGTTCTCAGAAACCCACCATTTTTATAAATTGCAGTAAAAAAGGGGGAAACAGAAAAACATAAAGTATATTGCAAAGTTGTTCTTTTATTTACAATACAAAATTAAATAAGCATTTCATAATACAAACCTGAGGTGTTTTATGTCAGTTTAATTTTAAAACATCACTTCTACTGTAGACTTCTAAAGGGTACTTAGCATAGCTTGAATTTTTATTTGCAGGGCAAGGACACTCCTACTGCTGCATTTTTTTTTTTTTAAATATTGCGGGCATGCAAAAGTAGGGATTCTATGCAAGGTTCCTTCTTTTACAAATATTGTGACAGTTTTTACATCTCTCTCTTGGGAATAAGCATAAACACATCTTAAAGTCCTTGGGAGGTAGTTATCAAGCCATCAACCTCAAATACGCTGGAATTCCTCAGCGTATTTGTGGCGAGGCTGATTCGCCTTAGTTATCAAGCCCTAGATACCGGCAAAAGTAGAATTTTGTGACGTAAGCTTCGATCCGCCGGACTCAGTCCGACACAGATCGATTCTTACGTCACTCCAGATGTTCCGCACACAAGTGCGGCACAATCTGACTACTTTTGCTAGTTATCAAAAAACTAGCAGGTACGCTCGGCACTTTTCCGGCCCAGCATACCTGGTTTTCAAACCGCCGCCCTGGAGGCGGCGGATCCCATAGGAATCAATGGGAGTCTGACCATAGCGAAAGTTCATGTTCGCTGCTGCCCGACATCCCATTGATTCCTATGGGAGCTGTCTACACCTAACACCCTAACATGTACCCCAAGTTTAAACACCCCTAATCTGTCCCCCCTACACCGCCGCAACTAAATAAAGTGTTTACCCCTAAACCGCCACTCCCGGAGCCCACCGCCACTCTAATAAACTGATTAACCCCTAAACCGCCGCTCCCGGAGCCCACCACAAGCGATAATAAATATGTTAACCCCTAAGCCGCCGCTCCCGGTCCCCGCCGCAACTATAATATATGTATTAACCCCTAAACCGCCACTCCCAGCCCCCGCTGCCACCTACATGATACCTATTAACCCCTATCCTGCCCCCCCCTATACCATCACCCTCTATAATAAAGTTATCAACCCCTATCCTGCCGATCCCGGACCTCAACGCAATTAAATAAATAGTTTAACCCCTAAACTGACACTCCCGGACCCCGCCGCAACCTATATTAAACTTATTAACCCCTAATCTGCCCCCCCTACACCATCGCCACCAATAATACGTTTTTAACCCCTATCCTGCCCCCCCCTACACCGCCGCCACTGTAATAAAATTAGCCAATCAGCCAATCAGATTGAGCTCGCATTCTATTGGCTGATCGGAACAGCCAATAGAATGCAAGCTTAATCTGATTGGCTGATTGGATCAGCCAATCGGATTGAACTTCAATCTGATTGGCTGATTCAATCAGCCAATCAGATTTTTCCTACCTTAATTCCGATTGGCTGATAGAATCCTATCAGCCAATCGGAATTGAAGGGACGCCATCTTGGATGATGTCCCTTAAAGGAATATCCATTCGTCGGTAGTCGTCGGGAAGAAGAGGATGACTCTGCGTCGGCTCGTCTGAAGATGGCTCCGCTCCACTCCGGATGGATGAAGATTGAAGACGCCGCATGGATAAAGACTTCTATCGGATGGAAGACTTCTTCAGCGCCGCTTGGAGGAAGACTTCATCGGATGGAAGATTTCTTCAGTGCCCCTTGGATGATGACTTCCTCTCCAGATCTCCTCTTCGGTTCTATCGGTGGGTCGGCTGGCTGAAGACAACTCAAGGTAGGATGATCTTCAGGGGGGTAGTGTTAGGTTTATTTAAGGGGGGTTTGGGTTAGATTAGGGGTATGTGGGTGGTGGGTTTTAATGTTGGGGGGGTTGTATTTTTCTTTTACAGGCAAAAGAGCTGAATTCTTTGGGGATGCCCCGCAAAAGGCCCTTTTAAGGGCTGGTAAGGTAAAAGAGCTTTGAACTTTTTTAATTTAGAATAGGGTAGGGCATTTTTTTATTTTGGGGGGCTTTGTTTTTTTATTAGGGGGTTTAGATTAGGTGTCAGTAATTAGGTGTCAGTAGCTTAAAATTGTTGTAATATGTTTTAAATGTTTGTAACTTATTTTTTTTATTTTTTGTAACTTAGCTTTTTTTATTTTTTGTACTTTAGTTAGTTTAATTTAATTTAATTGTAGTTATTTGTAGCTAATTTATTTAATTAATGTAATGATAGTGTAGTGTTAGGTTTAATTGTAACTTAGGTTAAGATTTATTTTACAGGTAATTTTGTATTTCTTTTAGCTAGGTAGTTATTAAATAGTTAATAACTATTTAATAACTATTCTAACTAGCTAAAAGAAATACAAACTTACCTGTAAAATAAATATAAATCCTAAAATAGCTACAATGTAATTATTAATTATATTGTAGCTATCTTAGGGTTTATTTTACAGGTAAGTATTTAGTTTTAAATAGGAATAATTTATTTAAGTATAGTGTAGTGTTAGGTGTAATTGTAACTTAGGTTAGTTTTTATTTTACAGGTAAATTTCTCTTTATTTTAGCTAGGTAGCTATTAAATAGTTAATAACTATTTAATAGCTATTGTACCTGGTTAAAATAAATTGAAAGATGCCTATAAAATAAAAATAAATCCTAAGATAGCTACAATATAATTATTATTTATATTGTAGCTATATTAGGGTTTATTTTAAAGGTATTTAGTTTTAAATAGGATTAATTTATTTAATAAGATAAATATTATTTAGATTTATTTAATTAATATTTAAGTTAGGGGGGTTTTAGGGCTAGTGTTTAGGGTTTAGGTTTAGGGGTTAATAATTTTATTACAGTGGCGGCGGTGTAGGGGGGGCAGGATAGGGGTTAATAAATTTATTATAGGTGGCGACGGTGCAGAGGGGCAGATTAGGAGTTAATAAGTTTAATATAGGTTGCGGCAGGGTCCAGGAGCGGCGGTTTAGGGGTTAAACTATTTATTTAGTTGCGGCGAGGTCCGGGATCAGCAGGATAGGGGTTGATAAATTTATTATAGAGGGCGGCGGTATGGGGGGGAAGGATAGGGGTTACTAGGTATAATGTAGATGGCGGCGGTATAGGGGGGGCAGGATAGGGGTTACTAGGTAGAATGTAGGTGGCGGCGGTGTCCGGGAGCGGCGGTTTAGGGGTTAGTACATTTATAAGAGTTGCGGCGGGGTCTAGGAGCGGCGGTTTAGGGGTTAATAACTTGAGTTGCAGGGGGTAGAACAGTGTAGTTAGTGTGGGTGCTTTGTGACAGGCTAGCAATAAAGCTGTAGAAAAGCAGAAGAGCAGCGAGATCGGATGAGTGATAACTCTCACAATCCGCTGCTCATCGCCCCGTACTTGGTGCGCGGCTTTTTGACAGCTTTATTGATAACTTAGGCGAAATTTTGCAGGTCCGCAGTGGCGATGGTAGGCGAGCTTAGGCGGGCGTATTGAACCGGCAAAGGCAGGTAAAGTAGACGCGTTGATAACTACCCCCCCTTGTATCTGTATCTTACAACTACCAGGAAAATTTAAAATAAATGTTGCAGGGCTAGGGGAAAATGAAATGCACTTGTTTAAAATATGTGTAGTTCAAAGGTCCTCTGGTTACAGGGTAAGGAAATAAATATATTTGTACTTCAAGTATCGTCTACAAAACAATACTCAGCATTCGCACTATCCCTAGACATCATAACAGATGAAGATTTTTAGATGTCTCACAAATATGGTGATATTTGCAACAACAACAAAAAGATCTGGTCTTTGTTTTAAATTACTTTTATAACAAACCACAACTCTTTTACACTAAATTATGGTTAAAATCTTTCTGATGTTTAAAAAAGCACGGGTACAGCTCATATATCACAAATGTTTGATTATGTATGGTTTATTCATTATACAAAATACAGTACAGTATGTAGAGCTGTGTAATACAAGGGGAAAAAACAGCCATGTGTGTTTTTTCATTACTGTGAGTTTTATAGAAAAAATAGATCTTGCTTTTCAAATAGCTGTCTACAAATGTTTCCTATATGCAGCAATGCCAATGTTTAAAGTCATCTGTATTTTATACCATTCATATGTAAGTGGTAAAATGATAACCACAAACTGAACACATTTCTGGGTCAAATTTTCAAAAGAGGCATCTTAAATTGAAATTCAGTAATATCTATTTTCAAATAAGGCTACCTGCTATTCACTTGGTAACAGTGCTGACCACTTGGGACAAAGAGTCAGTCAGCCTGTCATGCTGATGTATCTGTCATCATAAAATCCTTTCCAGAAGAAGAGAGTTGACACAAACATGTCAGTCCTAGCTATAGACTTTAAAGAAAGCCTAGGGCTATCACCTGACCAGTCACTAAAGGGTTTGCTTACCATGCCTACAGTGCAGTGAGTCTTCAGCAGAACAGCTGTTGTTTAGTGATAGATCAGTGAAGCAAAAAATGATGCCAGTATAAAAAATAGATCTTGTGCCACATCTCTCATTCTTGTAGCTTTGTTCTACATTAGTAGTAAACCTTTGGGATTCATTTAGCTGTAATCGTTTCTCACTGAGGGGTAGAGCGTCTTTCATACAATGATGATGAAGTCCCCTTTGAAACAAACGCAAATGACTGAAAATCATTTTCCAATCTACCCTCCCAGGATTCTTGTTGATAAACTGGTACATTTTAAGACCTTGCTTAGAATTTAAAATACGATTGCAATTAAATGTTTTACGTTTTTCTCTTGTGTTGTATTGTTTTTGGTATTTACACTTTTACACATCTACAATGTATGACAATTGTATTTTCATACAATATTTTATTTGTATTCCAAAAAATACAGTAAAAAAAACATAGCCCCCTCTTTTCAAAGTGAAAACTTTATATTCATTTTAAGTTATGTATTTATTGATTATTTACTAGTGGAGTCAATTTTTATTTCCAGCATCTTTGTTACTTTTTTATATATTTTTTGTTTAGATTCTTATTTTTTGAGGTGCCATCTCTTAGATTAGAATATTCCAAATATATTCACATTGCGCACTCACAAATACGTTTATGTAATCAATGTGCTAACCTTTTTTCACTTTTTTTTTTTTTTTTTACATTTGCTACATAGCACAAAGAAGTGACCTCTACGGATATGTTTAAAGGGACAGTGTACTAGAATCATAGCACATTTCCCACTATAAATTTTCGTTTACATTTAGTACTATTACATTGGATTGGATTATTTTAAATATTTAAACATTATCATAGCGTTATGATTTACTAAAAAGATTTTATTAAAATTGCAAGATATAGCCAAATATTTTTTTTTAATTAAAAATTAGATTTACACTGCAGCTGCTTTAAAACAAACTGCAAACACATAAAGAATGTACACTATACTGCACCTTAAGCTGTTGTCATTAAAAATGTCCCATTATTATAAACAAATAAAGACACAGATGTATTATCATTTGAAACACCTATTTTAATATTTGTGACACTGGCATATGTTAATTAAAACTCTAGAAAATAAAGTTAAATGACAGTGTTCACTTAGGAGTCCGAAGGGAGTGTTGTGGGTTCCACCACCACCACCAAAACCAAGGCAAAAATGCAGTGTCCATTAAGTTCTGCAATATGCCATACGTCCTCCCTTAGGCCTCACAGTGAACATCAACTAGGCCTCTGCTAGAATCATTGGATGTGAGGATATCTAAAGACAGTCCCAATAAAGCTAGTGATCATGATTTTATTAAGCATATTTTCCTCCCTGATTTTTGTCTTTTGTTGTCTTCACTAATAAAGTATATGGTTAGTCTATAAGTATATGACATATGCATAATGTAATATATGTAATGTGCAGTTGCAATTATTACTGGGCCACACTTTTTAACCAATCACTGTTTTTCTTTTAACTAAACATAGATATGTCAACCATAATTAGGTACAAAGTTTATTTCAACATAAATACAATAATCATCTGTACTTACAGCCAATGAAAATTTATAAAACATTTGACTAATTGCACGACAAAAAATATTTAAATTGGACCACTTCTTTATATCCCATTAGACTTGAAAAATATTGCCATGGTGGCACCACACTTTACTTTGGAAGAAATTAGAGTGCTTGTGGCCACCTTAGAGCCAAAATTTATCTTCCTAATGGGATTGTGGAGGAGAGAGAAGAACCCACATAAAAAGGGATGTTATGTGAAGTGACATCACAGATATTGTCAACTTAACTGCACAGAAAGAGAAATCTGTTCCGCAATGTTGCAAAAGAATTTCCATCATAGTTTCCAACATTTTGCAACAGATTAATATTTGTTCTGAGGACCCATCACATCCCTTTCATAAGAATTCTGTGTCCCTCTCCAATTCCACAAATATTGGAAAAAAATAACACAGCAAAGATGAGCGTTTAGCAGGTAAGAAACATTTTTTAGACTGTCCATTGTCAAATTATGTACAAATCCTTTGGCTACAAAAAAATCTTCACCTTGTATTTCAGACACTCTGGATTATGGCGATTATTTTTTCAGGACTCATTTCTGCTAGAAATGAAAGATTTCACTATACTGATATCTGATTCCTCAGGTAACTTGATATTTAATTAACTATTTGAAATGTAACATGTCAAACAATAACAAATACAAATATATATTTTTATTTGGTAATGCAGATTTTTGGTAATTAACACTTTGTTTAAAAAATTATACTTACATAGATGACAACATATCTGAGCAGAAAGAAAAAACAAAGGATGAAGGTATGCAAGATATTAAAGGGACATGAAACCCACATTTTTTCTTTCATGATTTAGAAAGAGTGTGTCATTTTTAAACAACTTTCTAATTTACTTCTGTTATCTAATTTGCTTCATTTGCTTTATAACCTTTGCTTAAAAGCATATCTAGATAGGCTCAGTAGCTGCTGATTAGTGGCTGCATATAGATGTCTCGTGTGATTGTCTCACCCATGTGCATTATTATTTCTTCTAAGGATATCTGAAGAATGAAGCAATTTAGATAATAGAAGTAAATTGGAATGTTGTTTAAAATTGTATTATTTACATGAATCACAATAGAAAAAGTTTAGGTTTAGTTTCCCTTTAACAATTAACTATATCATACTACCTATGAACTATTTACTATTAACTATTTTCAAATCTAACCTAATAACTATTAACTATTTCTTGTTAACTATGAACTAATTACTTTTAACTCTTAACTATTTACTAATTTCTATGATGAACTACCACCTAATCTATACTGCCTATATACTTCTAATAACTAATCATTTAGTGTACTTTTCCATTACCTGTCCGCTACTGCCAGCAAATCGTGCTATAGATTTTTTCGCCCTCTTTGAATCCCCCAGGCGGAGTCAACAAAGAGAGTGGAGGTGGATGAATTTTAGCTTCTACTGTACTTTGGCAATAAGGGCACAAAACTCTATTGGAAATGTAACCTAACTTATTTCTAAATGCATGTCACTCATTTGCAAAACAACTATGGATGAGGTTATACTTAACCCTTTTAAAGAAAGTCAGAACTGCACTGTATAATAAGGAGAAATATTATTTGCAAACATCATAAATTTATCATTTTAGATAATCCTTCCACGGTGGATGCAGAACAATATGGGTGCAGGATATTGTCCCCAACATGTTAGACATGCCCCCCCATATTCTATTAGTCCCATTTGAGATCAGGCCAAGTGTCCTCTGTGTGAGGGAATCCTATGACATGATTTCCTTTATTGAGGATGGCATTCCTAAATTTCTCGATTACGACAGTGAAAGTAACTTGAGTTATCCTTTATGACATGGTATAAACTAATAATGTGCTGCTTATAAATGCTGTATATGTCATAAACATCAGCATCAGTGAGTGCACACACCCTGCATGTGTGGGCAAGACAACTGGCAAGTGAACAAGCAAATTCGGGATCCATTTTTGCATAGCCAAATAGCGAAACCAATTAGTCAATGAAAAAAGCAGTGCTACACAATGGTGATTAAAAAGGCAAGATCAGCCTGATAGGCCAAGTTGGTCATCTGGGACGTATTGGTGTGATGCTTGTTTAATTTCTAGTAAACTAGACCTATTTGAGCACTTTAGTAATGATTCTTGACCATATGCATATGAAACATATTGAATAAATAAAAGCCAAATAAGTTAAGCTGTAGTTAAAAATCTTGAAATGTCCTCAAAAGCATGGGCTCGCGCATAGTACCCAGCAACTTGTAATACATAAGTGCAGAATAAAATTTTTCATGGCCTATTGAAAAAATAGGACGTGTCATTTTTCAAAAAGCTTGAGAAGTTTAGTTCTCAATAATCGAACTGCAGCTGAATTCAAAATATTTTTGGGTGCTAAAACCACAACCGTGAGTTTGCAATTGCATGCATAAACCTTGTGCAGTCTATAGCGCACCACTTATAATCTAGCCCTATGTATCTTAAAAAAAATAAAAAATCATAGTATACTCTCTTTTCTATGTTCTAGTGGATCTCATAGAAAGTAATAGTGGTTGATATTACTAGAATATTTCTGCAGTGCTTGAGCCAATCAATGGCCCACATTTCTCTGTATGCATGGGCGATGCAGCATCGGTTGCATTAATTTATTATTGCACAATCAACTACGTTTTATGCTCTTTCACAGCCAACTGTGCAAGGATAGGTTTTGTCAATCATCCCGAGCAAATGAGTTCACGATCACTTACAGCCTCTGAGGGGGCAGAGAAGTTAGGATGCAGCTGTCTAAAGACCTTTGCTTCTTAACTTGCCGTTGCAGGCTTGCATTAGCTCCTGAGCCACATCCAAAACGTGATTAAAGGGATAGTGTAGTCACAATTAAACTTTCATGATTCAGATAGATCATGCAATTTTAAGCAACTTTCTAATTTACTCCTATTTTCAATTTTTCTTCATACTCTTGGTATCTTTATTTTAATGTAAGCTTAGGAGCCGGCCCGTTTTTGGTTCAGAACCTGGGTAATGCTTGCTGACTGGTGGCTACATTTAGACATCAATCAGAAAGCACTTCCCTAGGTGCTGAACCAAAAATGGGCTGGCTCCTATGCTTACATGCCTGCTTTGTCAAATAAAGATACCAAGAGAACAAAGAAAATTTGATAACATGAATAAATTAGAAAATTGCTTAAAATTGCATGCTCTATCTGAATCATGAAACTTTAATTTTGACTACACTATCCCTTTAATAAAAGCCATAGTTTGTCCAGCTAGAGTGTGATGGTAAACCCACCCCTATTGATAGCAACATGGGTTATGTTATGCTGCAAATCTGACAACGTCAATATCTTTTCCCATAAAATACAGTTTTTCATTGATTTCGAAGTTATTTTAATGTCAAAGTAAACTTGATATGAGTAATGTCAATATTTGTTATTTATTTAGTTTGCATTTATATTGTGGTATAAATAAAGTATAGAGACACAGATAGTTAATGGTAATATTCATAGAAACACACTAGAGCACAGGCATTACATTATCGATTTTGTCAAATGCACGTGCCTAAAATTTAACCACTTTAAACATAAATATCTTATGAACTGATTGACATGCTTTAAAAAGTAATTGATTATCCATTATCCTCCATCCTTGAGGGTTTTCGTTTTTTTGTTTGTTTTTGTCTAAAAAAATTGTGTTTATATTTTTTAATCTGATTTTTTTAAATGATGTTTTGCTGTAATTAGTATCCCCAAATCAGATTTGTATTGCTAAAACAAAAAGTTGTTGGAATTAGTGTTCAGGACTTAAAATAGATTATGGTAGCAAAAATGAACTGCAGTAAAAGTTCTTCAATGTTTCAAATGTCATTATTATGCATTCTTTGTCTTTACACTGCATTTCAACATTGACAATTATATTAGTTTATATCACGGTTTTTAAATAGTGTGACTTCTTAAAAAATTAAAATAGATACTTTAAAATAAATGTTTAAATGTTTTTCCGTTGCCGCATTTAAAGATGTATGATGATTCATCTTTGAAGAGCCACTAAAACATTTATACAAAGTCAATAACTTAGATCAATGCACTTGAATGCTATGCAGAGGGATAAGCATCAAATCCAATACATATTTATCAGTACATTCTATGTTCCTGCACATAAATAAAACAACATTACTAAGACTTCTTTAATATAAAAAAAAAATATTATATTTCCTGAAATAGCTGCTTGAGTATCCGCCAAACTAAAACGAAATCTCTACATGTTATATCATGCCTTCTTAAAATGACAAAAATATTTTTTTTTATGTAACTTAGTTTTATAAAGTAAAAATGTTTTTATTTGTTATTTGTATTCTAATAGAAGAGGTATGTTTTATCAAAAAGTCATCCTTTTCTATATTTTCAACACAACTTGACATTTTTAAATCAATGTCACTAATAGACCTATAACAATGCATATATAGGCTGTGCAAAAAGATTTTTAAAATGTTTGTGACATTAAAGGGACATGAAACAATTTACTTCTATTATCTAATTTGCTTCATTCTCTTGATATCCTTTGTTTAAAAGCACATCTTAATTGACTGCTGATTGGTAGCTGCACATAGATAAAACAGCAAACAGAAAAACCCTGACAGCAAATATAGTACAGCTTCCCTCAATAAAGTGGTATCCCAACCACTCTCACTAAGAAATGAGCTACACAGTAAAGGGAGCGCTAAAACAGCGGCTATACAAACAGATATAAACTGTTTTGAATATATATATCACTTTAATGTATGCACAAATACAACAAACATCAAACAAATCCTTGATCAAACAAGGTAAATAAAGCACCGGTGGATTTAAAACTTAAAATAAAATGCCTATCGGTTTTAAAATACTTAAAATGTCTTGAAAAAGGCTTTTAAGCTGAAATGCGTAGATGAGATGGATTACAAGAAGCTGTGTTACTTTTAAATATGTCATCTAACCATTTACAGAGCGCTCTGTAGAAGTTTTAACTACGAAGTACACAAGTGATTTTTTCAGTGTACTGGAAACTGAACCCCCAATTTGAACCAACTTCAGACTCCCAAACCGGTAATCCATTCTTCTGGTTTGTCCAGTGACATCACGTTACCCAGAATAGAGGACGGCAGTGCCCATCGAAGCTGGACACTGCTCACCGAGGCTAAGGGTCTAGAAAGGTCTAACCTGGATTGAGAAGGTAGCTGTGAAATCTGTACTATTAGATTTCAGATTCTGGGTGAGTCATTTGGTTTAACAGTAAACACTGAAGTTGTCCATATACGAGTCGAGGTTCAGAATAACACAAAACTGTTGCAGAGAGAAACTTCTGTATTAAAAATCGCTGGATATTGTGTAAACACAGCGGCTTAACACCCAACATATTACACTGTGTTTCCTTCCCCTACATATCTGGGGGGGTTATAGGACATTTTAAGTATTTTAAAACCGATAGGCATTTTATTTTAAGTTTTAAATCCACTGGTGGTTTATTTACCTTGTTTGATCAAGGATTTGTTTGATGTTTGGCATATTTGTACATACATTAAAGTGATATATATTTTTAAAACTGTTTATAACTGATTGTATAGCTACTGTTTTAGCGCTTCCTTTACTGTGGGGCTGCACATAGATGCCAATTGGCTCGCCCATGTGCATTGATATTTCGTCAACAAAGGATACCTGAAAAATGAAGCAAATTAATTAATAGAAGTAAATTGTAATGTTGTTTGAAATTGTATTTTCTATCTGAATCATTAAATACATTTTTGGGGTTTCATGTCCCTTTAATCACTAGGTCTTTATGTGCTGCAGAAGACTACTTACTTGATGCAAAGCAAACAAAAACAAATAAACAACAAAGCTATTGCAATGCTCAAAAACTACCCAATTTACTGTTCATCATACCAACCAACATTTGCCAGAACCAGGGAGCTGGGAACTCAGATAGGGAAACCTATGGGCGAACTGGGTATACAGTCATAATGGACAGGAAAGAAGTCAAGGTGTTATGATTGAAATTGGATATGATGGGGCAGCCTCTGTGTGGTGTGGGAAAGGCATGCAATGAGCAAGTTGTTGTGGACTTGGTTCATGGCTAATTGGTGACCTTGTGAATGCAGGAAAATCTTCATATTCAGATAGACAGTGATCCCTTATTCAGGCAAGGTTCCATGGGTGATGTCATTAAACTAGATATAGGGGTAGATTTATCAAGCAGCGAATGCTGCAATCTACCCCCGAAGTTTCCGGCTCACCAGAAGCTTAAGTTAAGAAGCAGCTGTCGTAAGACCGCCGCTCCTTAATTCATCTGCCACCTCTGAGGTGGAGGACAGCAATCTTCACGATCAAATACGATCGGGATGATTGACACCCCCTGCTAGCGGATTGGCCGCAAATTTGCAGGGGGTGGCATTGCACAAGCATTTTAAAAGAAATGCTTGTGCAATGATAAACGCTGACAGAATATGCTGTTAGCAATTATCGATGTCGGGCAGATATGATTCGCTACAGCGAATCATGTCCGCCCGCAAGTTAATAAATCGGCCCCTAAGACTCAGTAAAATTAGTGGGGAGTGGAGGCCTTTCTGGAAAAAATGGCGCCCCTCATCAATACATTTAGTGTAGATCTAAAAAACAGATAATGAGGCCTTTCCTACATTCAGAGGTGATGCTTCAGCTTAATGTTGGAGGGGAATGGCAAACCTTATGTGAGCAAGGGGAAAATCATGTTAATCTCCCGCCCCCAACTGAGGAAATGCTTTTCTTATTTTTTTTTTATTTTTATTTTTTATTTTTTTTTTAGTTTTAAACAAGCTTTATTAAGTTTAGCAAGATATACAGACATTGGAAAACAGTGTACATTGAGTAATCAAACAAAGTGCAGGAGTCCCGCCCACAGCACTAGGCCGTGAGCATCCCCCCAACAATGTTAGCAAGTAAAACTTGGTACAGTTTATCCAAAGATAAAGTGCTATGAGTATGTTAGTCCAACATATTTATCATTTTCTTGCTTTCTTCATTTTGAGAACAGTGCAGAGTCGTGAGCTTGTGTCCACCAGAAACTAGCTTGTGGTTTAAGTTTACTATAGTCAGTTAGAACATAAACTTTGGAATTTGACATCAGATATTAAGACAGAGTTATACAAATCAAATTTCGGCACGCTTGATTCATGCTGCCGAATATGACCCCAGGTCTGACGTCTTATTTGGACAGAAAAGAAAAGAGAGAGTTGAAGGAAGAACAAAAGAAGTCAGGCCAGAGAGGAGAGAAAAAAAAAAAAAAAAAAAAGGGGGGGGGGGAGGGGGATAGGGGAGGGGGTACAGGGAAAGGTAAAGGAAGCCGCCCGGTGGAGAATTTCTAAATGGCGTTACAAAGCCATATGATTGGTAGTTATGGCCTTTTGCCCTCCCAGGTTAGAGTCATCATCTCATGTGTGGCAAGCCTCCCAGTTTTGAGAAAGGGAAATCGCTCCAGCCTAAGGAGATCCCCCACTTTATGTCTCCACTCTTGTATAGTCGGGATCTGAGGGCTCTTCCAGTGTGCGGGGATGAGTCCTTTCGCGCTGCCCAGCATTATAAGAAAAAGAATGTGCCTATCTACTCCTACTACCTTAGGCAGGTCATGAAAAATCAGATATGTTGATTTGGGGGGTATAATGGTTCCCAAAATTTTGCTCATTTCTCCCAGCACCTCCCCCCAGAATGGTGTTATTCGGGGACAGTTCCACCAAATGTGGAGGAGGGAACCCTCTTCACCACAGCCCCTCCAGCATTTCCCGTCAGTGTTGGGGTAGATTTTCTGCAATCTCTGAGGTGTTAGATACCACCTACTAATTAATTTGTAGTGCATTTCCAAGATTCGAGCTGAGACCGAGGCCCTCTTAATCTTTCGAAAGATCTTAAGCCAGTCCCCGTCAGAAATGTCTATTCCCAGGTCACTTTGCCATTGAGGAGCAAAAGTCGGGAGGACAGCATTGCCCTTGCTCAGCAAGAGCTGGTACAGATGGGAGATGAGGTGAGTCGGCGTTTGCTGCATCGTGCATAGAGCCTCAAAGGGTGTTCTATTCCTTGCCAATGCACCTCGATCCCTGCAAGTATTGTAGAAATGAGTGACTTGTGCCATCCTGTACCAGGAAGCAAAGGTGATCTGATCCAACTCAGCAAGTTCCGCTTGTGTTTTAAGTTTATTGCTCTGGAGAGCATTTGAAAAAGCAGTTTCAGATAAGGCGTAGCCTGTCCTCGTGTAGCGTCTCGGGACTTCCATTCCTAGATCAGGGTTTTCCCGCAAGGGGATATTTGGTGAGATGCGAGTGGACACATAAGCGCCTTCATCCAGCACCTTATCCCACACTCTCAGAGTGTCATTAATCAGTGGGTACGAGGCAAGAACTCGTGGGCGGTTCCGAGCAGAAATCCAGGCCAGGGCTCCAGAGTTACCTCGCTGCAGGATTTCGTTGTCAATCTGTATCCAATGTTTATCATGGGAGTTCCGACTCCACTCTACGATCCTCTGAAGAAATATTGCTTTTTGGTATTCTCTTAGGAGCGGGACACCCAGTCCGCCTCTATCTCTGGGAATGTATAAAGTGGATCTTCTGATCCTAGGCCTCACACCATTCCAGATGTATGCCTCCATGTCCGCTTGTAAGCGTTGAAGGTAGTGGGAAGCCGCAGTCGCTGGGATAGTCTGCATTATATAAAGAATTCGTGGGAGAACATTCATCTTAACGATTCCTATTCTACCCATCCAAGAAAGCGACTTTTTTTTCCAATTGGATAAGTCCCCAGCGATCTCATCACTGATTTTTTTATAGTTAAGGTCAATGATTTCAGAGGTGTCGGGAGTGATAATAACACCTAAGTAGGTGATACTGTGAGTTGCAACTCTTATCGGGCAATTTACGGTAGATTGAGCAAATTTGTCCGGGGGTTCAGTGATGTTCAAGATTTCAGACTTCAGTGGATTAAGAAGGAAGTTAGACATACCTCCGTATTCTCTGAAGTCCCCTAAAACTTCATCCAGTGACGAAGCCGAGTCCGCTAAAGTTAGCAAGACATCGTCAGCGTACATCGAGAGCTTATGTTCTGAACTGCCCACCCTTAGTCCCTTCACCGCCGGGTTAGCTCTGATCTTGTTTGCAAGAACCTCAATCGCCATAGCGAAGAGGAGAGGTGACAGGGGGCACCCCTGTCTCGTCCCATTCCTGATCAAGAATGTCTCGGAAAGGGTGCCATTAACTCTCACGTGGGCGTTCGGAGTTGAGTACAAGGACATGACCACATTGATAAACCCGGGTCCAAAACCGAATCTGGCCAGCGTCAATCGGATGAAGTTCCAGCTAACCCGGTCAAACGCTTTCTCAGCGTCAGTTGTGACCAGGGTAAGCGGTAGATTGTGTGCACGGGCATAGGTTATTAATTGCTGCACTTTGAGAGTATTATCTCTAGCCTCCCGGGCGGGCACAAAGCCCACCTGGTCAGCAGAGATCAACTCAGGAAGGAGCTTATTCAATCGAGTGGCAAGGATCTTCGCCAGGATTTTTACGTCGGAGTTGAGGAGGGAGATGGGCCTGAAATTTTCAGGCCTGTCAGGGGGTTTCCCAGGCTTGGGAATTACCACTATATGCGCCTCCAACATAGAGCCTGGTAGTCTGGAAGATTCCGGCAAGGAGGCGAACAAGTTTGTCAGCTCCGGAACGATAACATCTGAGTATACTTTGTAATATTTCAGGCCAAACCCGTCAGGTCCAGGACTTTTGCCCGCTGGGAGATCTTTAATAGCTCGTTGGACCTCGTCTGAGGAGATTGGAAGCTCTAAACGTTTCCTGTCCTCCTCTGATATCACAGGGAGGTCAGCAGCCTGAAGATAAGCACTGATCTCACTTTCTGCACGGAGGCGAGCGGGGGACACCCCCCCGGGCTCTGCAGGGCAGTCCAAATTGTAGAGGAGTTCGTAGTATCTCCTGAAATCCGCAGCAATAGAGTCTGCATCCGCTCGGACGCCTCCGTCTGCGGTAACAGTATGGTGAACATAGGCTTTAATCTTTTTCCTGGCGACTGCCCTGGCGAGCAGTTTCCCAGGCTTATCACCCTGCTCATAATAGATCTGCCGTAAGTGCAGGGCCTGTTTCTGGTAATCCTCCTGCAAGAACAGCAGGAGATCCCTTCTGGCCGCGTTAAGTTGTGCCAGACTAGATTCGTCACGTGGGGTTCGCTTATGACATTGTTCCCATTTTTCAACTTGTTTCAATAGGTTGTCATAGCTTTCTCTCCTCAGTCTTTTAAGTCTTGCTTTGCGTTCGATCAGGAGCCCTCTTATCGTGCATTTATGTGCTTCCCAAACAATAGGACTACTGATCTCCTCGCTCGCATTAAAGCGGAAGAATTCAGTCAGAGAGCTCCTGAGGTCTGTGTTAAACACCGGATCGTCGAGGAGCGTATCATCGAGTCTCCACACAAAAGGAGTGATTGGCGTGTTAGGCCAATGAATGGTGCAGTGTACTGGTGCATGATCGGACCAAGTGATTGCAGATATATTGCTAGATCTAACGATAGTCAGCCCAATGGAGTCTGTGAGCAAGTAATCTATCCTGGAATATTTGCCGTGGGATATGAGTAAAAAGTGAAGTTTTTGGCTGATGGGTGATGTGTACGCCAAATGTCATGAATTCCCATCTCTGCTAGAGAGGCAGACATATGCTTAAGTATCTTATGCGGGGTGCTGGAGAGACCGTTGGAGGTATCAAGGGTGGGATTGAGGGGGGCATTGAAATCCCCGCCAAGAAACAGGATTCCAATTTGCATCTCCAAAATTTTACGGGTGACCTTCTGGAGAAAGAGGTGCTGGGAGGCATGCGGACAGTATAAGTTGGCTAACGTGATAGGCCTGTTATGTATGGTGCCCGTAAGCACCAGGAATCTACCTTCAGGGTCCTTGTAACTACATGTAAGCTGGAAGGGTACCCTTGCGCTAAAAATAATCCCCACTCCGTTCTTTTTTTTTGCAGCTGAGGCGAAATAAGCCAGAGGGTATTGACGACTTGACCACTTTGGCTCCTTTGTTATTTCAAAATGCGTTTCCTGGATAAAAACCAGGTCACCTCCCATTCTATGTAGATCTCTCAGTGCAATGGCGCGTTTGGAAGGACTATTAAGCCCCTTCGCATTGATCGTTATAAGTTCGAGCGGGAGCGGTTTGCGCATATCAGACTGGCTCGCCATAATACCCTATAAGTAGTTATGCGAGGGGGGCGCAGAAAGGAGGTCCTCCGGGGAAGGGGAGGGAGGATAAGGGAAAAAAAAAAAAAAAAAAAAAAAAAGAAGGGAGGAAGAGGAGGAAGATTGAGACGAATGAAGAGAAGGGAGAAAGATCAGGGAAAGCAGCAAGGGAGAAGGGATGAAAAATCTTGCCTAGCAAGATAGATAGGAAGAAAAATGAGTAACGTGTATTGTGAAATGTGCAACGTTAAAGAGCAACAAAAACAATTAAAACAAACAGTTCTATCGTAAAGAAATACAAAGAATACAACCAAAAATCAGGGGTAGTTGTCCCTGTGTGTATCGCATGTTAACATAAACTTTTGATATGATTTGTAGAAACCTTACTGAACCTTTGGTACAATTGGAATTTAATTTGTTAGAGCTGACTCCCTATGGTATACAAGTTGGGATTATTGGAGTATTAGCGCTAATCAGGTAGGTCACTATCTGGTCGTGCTCCTATCTGAAATCTATGTAAGCCCTTGTGGAAAGATTGTGAGATTACAGGGCAGTTTTGTGTTGTAAAGGCCCTATGAATATTCTATGTCTATTCTAGATATAAGTGATATGGAAAGCAAGGGGAAGGGGGTCACTCAGGGGGCTACTCAGAGTGCGGTTTAACCCAGTGGGGCTCATGTATCCTGGGTGTCTAAAGAGGGCCAGGTCTTATTGTAGTGTTATCTATTCCCACATTAGGGGGTTCGCAGATTTGCATCATCCTCAAGTATTGTAGGCTCAGGCAAAGATAATGATCTGGAGCTGCTCCTATGTACGTTACAAAACCCCCTACCTCCCCGGTGTATGAGTGCTAGTGCAACTAATCATTATCAGTGAGATAAGGGGCCATGACAGAAATCATAAGTGTACTAGTGAATTTAGGTGAGCAGAAGGCTGAAAATGCCACAATAACAGTAAAAATAAGTACATCAACCAGAGGAGAAAAAACAAAAACATCAAACAGTCATTTAAATAATGTAAACATTATGTGATATATAAAACCTGAGAGTTCTGAAGAGATACAACAGGGTTTCGCCCTGGGCGTTAGACCAGTAGAAGTCCAGATTCTTTCAGCTCCAACATAAGCAACCTAAAGAAGGGAGAAAGCTAAAACAACATACTAAAGTAAACAATAGGCTTTAAGCTACTGAATCTGCATTAGCCACGGTGCTGAAGGGCCACCTCATGCTCATTGCCAGCAGGGGCCCTGCGGGGTAAGTCATCATGACGTGGGAGTTCAAGGTCCAAGCCCAGGGCCTGGCTGAAACCAGGAAGGTCTTCAGGGCATCTGAGGGTGTGAGAGACATTATTTTTTGTAGCGATCAAGCAGGTAGGGAATCCCCTTCTGTATGCGATGTTTTTCTCTTTCAGCGCTGCGGTAATGTGTCTCATGTCTCTCCGCTTTTGCAGTGTTGTAGGACACAAGTCTGAAAACACCTGGACCTCAGTGCCTTTAAAAGTAATTGGGTGTTTTGCCCTTGCTAGTTTAAGCACCTCTTCCTTGTCCCGAAAAGATAAAAATTTAATAATGATATCCCTAGGGGGAGCCCTGTTGGGTGGCTTAGGGCGTAAGGCTCTATGTGCCCGTTCTATTTGTATATCCTGAGCTGCAGCATTATTTTTCAGATACCTAATGAAGTCCTGAATGTAGGGCTGTAGTGCTGGGGGGTCAACCGCCTCTGGTATGCCCCGGAGGCGCAGATTACTCCTCCTGCTCCGGTTTTCCAAATCCTCTACACGGTCCATGAGAGATTGAACCGTGCCCTCCTGCGCTTGCAAGAGACTAGCTTGATGCTGCACATCTGAGTTAATCGATACCTGCTTCTCCTCTATTTGTGTGACACGATGGTTTAAGGTTCCTATGTCCCTTTTAAGTTCCCCGAACATGCTTTTGAAATCGAGCATAGCATTTTTAATGTCCTCTTTAGAGGATAAATGAGTAATGTCATCCTTTGTGAGATATCTGTGAGAGTTCATAGAGGAACTATGCTCCTGGATATGGATAGCTGGTGAGGGACCTGTTGTGTCTTGAGCTGACTTAGTAGATGACTGAGCAGGGTCAGCAGGTATAAGGTAATTTTCCATTACAGAAGGCTGTAAAGTCTTAGGGGGTTTAGAGTTCCTTTTACTAGTCATTGCAATTTTGAGGCCTAGTAGTACAAAAGGCAAAGAGGCCCTGCTTCATAAACCAGATAAATTAAATTTGGCAGGTGTAGGCTTCGTTGTGTAAGTGATGTGCTGCTGTAGGGTGACTGCACTCTGTTTAATGACTGCAGGACTCCCGTGTATCTGCAAGGCCAAGGGAGCTGGGGGTTCTTATAATGCCTAACCGTTTCTGTATAAGTCCGGACTTTATTGAGGCCCAGAATAAGTTAATCTGTTCGTTTAGGGGGGAGCAAGTCCTCCGTTACCGGAGTTATAGTGCCCGGTTATATTCACCCTCCTGGATCAAGTGTGTGGTACCTCAGAGCAAGGCCAGAGCGCCGCTGAGGCCTGTGATTAGGTTGGAATGCGTGGGCTAACGGCCGGACTCACCCTCGTGGCACATCAAATCTCCGTGCAGAACCGCCAGGACTCCTCATCTGCAGAAGGCCGGTCCTCTCTCCCACACAGCCCAAGCGCCGATCGATAGTAGAAGAGGGCCTCGCCTGCACTCGGTGTCAGGATTGCACACTCCAGTGTCCGCTGCGTGCCACGTGGTCGCGGCTCTGAGACCGCTGGAGAAGAAGATGGCTCGGCACGGCCGCCAACGCTCAGTGGATGTTTCAGGTGGCCTGAGGGGGTATACGACAGGTCCTGCAGCCCTCCGATTGCCTCCGGTAAGTGTCCCTGCACAAGTAGGTACCCCTTGATCAGTCTTAGCCCTCACTCCGTGCGGCTCTCGGTTGCAGGGTAAACAATTAAGGGTAGCGCTTCACCAAATTAAATGTCCGTCAAGCCTGCAGTACCCTAGGCTCTAAGGAGCAGGATTATAGCTTATTGTAGCCTGAGTGATTGGCGATTCAGTAGGTTTATAGGCGAAAACACACAAGGGACTACGGAGCTCTGTTAGTTAGCAGCCATCTCTGATCATGGCCAGATTCCGCCCCTCGAGGAAATGCTTTTCTAATAACATGGCCCGATTTAGAAAAAAGAGAAAAAGAAATTCAAAAGTTGTTTTTTTTTTCTCCTCTCTTTCCTTCCCCTTCTCACCCCCCCTTCCTACTATGTGGTTAACATGTTGTTTGTTTTTATTACTTATATTGTTATATAGTTGTGTTTAAAATGGAAACAGATGCAACATTCAGAGATAGAAAAAAAAAGGACTTTATTATGATGTAACATTATCTATTGGGACAATCATAAGATCTCCGTGTACCATCCTCTGTGTTGATTAGTGGGGAGTGAACACTAAGCAATTATTGATTTAAAAAGACAACATCTTGCAATATCTCTATGAATGATACAAGCTCCCATTTAGTAAACATTCAGGGCAGTGATTTTCAAGCGTGTTGTCAGCTCTGTATGTCAGAGTCCTCAGCTAAGGGTACAACACAGAAGATACCATTATAATTATGATTTCAATACAAATGAGTTTGCTAACAATAACAAATGCTTCAGTTTGGGATTTATCTAGTTATTTGCCTCTCCTCAACCACGCTGCCGGCTCATGTGATCACTACGTCACAGGTGGAGTGCCCAATAGAAAGTGACTTGTCAAACCTGGTATAGCAGGCTCAGAACTCAGATAAAACTGATGCTTCCCAAACATAAGTTGCCAGTATAAAGCTTTTATAGGAGCTGACACTCAACTTTCGTTCTATAGATGCCGGTCTTAAAAGGATTAAAACTGCACTTAGTGCGATTTAGCAAGCAAATTACCAAACCTTTTAGCAATTAGTACACAATGTTAACACTGTCCACAGTAATGTAAGCTTACTATTGAAGTATATATTGAGCACCACTGTAACTTTCAATGTGTTTGACCCAAATAATTGCCTTTATCAAGATAATTTTCAGCAGTGTCAGTAGCTTTTAATATAGCTAAGTCTCTTGTTTCTTTGGTTTATTCTTTCTTCTTTCAATAGGAGGTGGTGATACGTAATATCCATACTTATTTACATACATTGTTACATAAAATGAGAAAGTGAAACACTTGAATCCTCAATTGGGATCCTGCAATTAATACATATAAATATATTTGCAAGTATTCTCAAGCCAAGACATAAATAAAATAAAGTTACTAAAGGCTAAGTAAACCATATTAAATATTAAAGGCAAGATTACAAGTCTCGCGTTATGACTTTTCCGCGTGATATGTTCTTTTTGCAATTAATTTCCATAAAAATCATGATTGCACATGCGCATTTGCCTTTTACGCAAGAATCCTTTCTGTGCTTGAAGAGCTGTAGTTAACAGTTTTGTGCAACATATATATAGTACATATATAAATATACTTGCAAGTATTCTGAAGCCAAAACATAAGTAATAAATAGGGAAATTAACGACTGCAACAAAAGTGTTTTTTTTTTTATTACAAGTTTTAAAAAACCTAGCTTGAGTGTGCGATATAGTGCTTTTAAGCTCCATACCGCACCAAAATCAATCGCTGTTTTGAAGTGCTCAAGCACGCTTTCTCCATAGACATTAATGGGAAGAGCACATCAGAAAAAAGTCTAACACCTGCAATCGCGGAAAGAAATGCTCCGTAACGCAGCCCCATTGATGTCTATAGGGAAAAAGAAACTAACGTTTAAACCTAATGACCCTAACATAAACCCCACGCCTAATCTGCTGCCCCTGACATCGCTGATGCCTGCCTACAGGTATTACCCCTAATCTGCCACTCCCGATATCGCCGCCACCTAAATAAAGGAATTAACCCCTAATCTGCTGCTCCCTATATCGCCGCCACTATACTAAAGTTATTAACTCCTATTACGCTGCACCCCAACATCGCCGGCAGTATATTAAAGTTATTAACCCCTATTCTGCCGCTCCCCGGCATCACCGCAACTAAATAAAGTTATTAACCCCTAAACCTCTGGCCTCCCACATCACTACCACTAAATAAACCTATTAACCCCTAAACCGCCAGCCCCCACATTGCAACCACCTAAATTAAACTATTAACCCCTACACCTACCCCTAAACCTAACCCTAACCCTAACGTAACCCTAACACCCCCTAACTTTAACATAATTAAAATAAATCTAAATTAAATTTACAATTATTAACTAAATAATATCTATTTAAAACTAAATACATACTTACCTGTAAAATAAAACCTAAGCTAGCTACAATATAACTAATAGTTATATTGTAGCTAGCTTAGGTTTTATTTTTATTTCACAGTTAAGTTTGTATTTATTTTAACTAGGTAGACTAGTTAGTAAATAGTTATTAACTATTTAATAACTACCTAGATAAAATAAATACAAACTTACCTGTGAAATAAAAGCTAAGCTACCTTACACTAAAACCTAAAATTACAAAAAAAACAAACTACCATTACAAAAAAAAACTAAATTATCCATAAAAATAAAAATGATTCCTATTCTAATACCCTTTTAAAAAAAAAAACACCCCAAAATAAAAAAGGGCCTTTTGTAGAGCATTGCCCTAAGTTAAAAAACTCTTTTGCTAAAAAAAACACACCCCCTAACAGTATACAAACCCCCACCCCCAAACTACCAAGGGCCCTTAAAAGGGCCTTTTGGGGGGGGGCTTAAAATGGCCTTTTGTAGGGTGTTGCCCTAAGTTAAACAGCTCTTTTGCTACAAAAAAAAATAAAACACCCGCTAACAGTATTACAAAACCCCACCCCCCAAACTACCAAGGGCCCTTAAAAGGGCCTTTCGGGGGGCCCTTAAAATGGCCTTTTGTAGGGTGTTGCCCTTAGTTAAACAGCTCTTTTGCTACAAAAAACAAACACCCCTTAAAAAAAATACATTACAAAAAATAACAAACAAATTATCAAAAATAATAAAAAGTATTCCTTTTCTAATACCCATTAAAAAAAACTACCCCAAAACAAAAAAAACTAATCTAGAATAAACTACCAATGGCCCTTAAAGTGAAAGTAAATCCTAGCGTTTTACAAACGCTAGGATTCACTATTGAAACAAATAAAGGGAACTTTCATTCATGAACTATAAGATACTTCATGTAGAAAGCTCCTTTATTTGATTCAACCATTCGCCTCTCTTAGCTCCTACAGCAGCCCATGACTAAAAAAAATGTTTGCTAAAAGGTGATGTTTTCACCTCTTAGCCAATAGCAGTGGGGTAAATCCGGCTCCCATGGGCGCCAAGCCGGATTTACCACACGGCTATTGGCTAAGAGGTGAAACGTTACCTCTCAGCCAAATTTTTTTTTATAGCTGTGGGCTGCTGTAGGAGCTAAGAGCGGCGATCAATTGAATCAAATAAAGGAGCTTTTTACATGAAGTATCCTATACTTCATGAATGAAAGTGCCCTTTATTTGTTTCAATAGTAAATCCTAGCATTTGTAAAATGCAAGGATTTACTTTCACTTTAAAAGGGCCTTTTGCAGGGCATTGCCCTAAAGATATCAGCTCTTTTTGTGAAAACAAACACAAATACCCACTAACATTACAAACCCCCACCCCCAAACCCACAAAATAAAATAAACTATCTAAAAAACCTAAGCTACCCACCGAAAAAAAACTAAAACCCACCCAAAAAAAACTAAAAAAAAAACTAACACTAACCCCTGACGATCCATTTACAGTTTTTGAAGTCCCGCTTGACGATCTTCATCCCGGCGGAGAAGTCCTCATCCAGGAGGCGAGAAGTCTTCATCCAGATGGCCTCTTCAATCTTCATCCCGGCAGTGAAGTCCTCATCCAAGCGGCGAGAAGTCTTCATCCAGGCGGCCGCTTCACTTTTCATCCAGGCTTCATCTTCTATCTTGATCCCAGTGGCTCGGATCGGGTCCATCCTGAAAACAGCTGACGCAGAGCATCCTCTTCATATGGTCGCCGTCGTACATTGAATCTTCAATGCAAGGTACGCGATTCAAGATGGCGTCTCTTGCATTCCTATTGGCTGAAAAATTTGAATCAGCCAATAGAATAAGAGATGCTAAAATCCTATTGGCTGTTCAAATCAGCCAATAGAATGAGAGCTGCTTAAATCCTATTGGACAAGGGACGAAGATTGAAGAGGCTGCCTGGATGAAGACTTCTCGCCGCCTGGATGAAGATCATTCAAGAGGTACTTCAAAAACTGTAAGTGAATCTTCGGGGGTTAGTGTTAGATTTTTTTAAGGTTTTTTGAGGTGGGTTTTATTTTTAGTTTAGGGTTTGGGCATGTAAAAGATCTAAATGCCCTTTTAAGGGCAATGCTCATCCAAATGCCCTTTTCAGGGCAATGGGTACTTATTTTTTTTTTTTTTAGAGTTAGGTTTTTTATTTTGGGGGTTGGTTGGGTGGTGGGTTTTACTGTTGGGGGGGTCTTTGTATTTTTTTTATAGGGAAAAAAGCTAATATCTTTGGGACAATGCCCCACAAAAGGCCATTTTAAGGGCTATTGGTATTTTTTTTGTAGGCTGAGGTTTTTTTTTATTTTGGGTGGGCTTTTTATTTTGATAGGGCTATTAGATTAGGTGTAATTCTTTTTTATTTTTGATAATTTCGTTTATTATTTTTCTTTATTTATTGTTTGTTATTTTTTGTAATTTAATCTTTTTTTATTTTTTGTATTTAGATTGTAATTTTTAGAGTAGTGTTAGCATTCTTTTAATGTGTATTTTAGTTTAATTTAATTCATAGTTAGTTTAATTTTAGTTTAATAGTTATATTAGTATAATTGTTAGTTTAAACTTAGTTTTTTTAATTTGACAGGTAAGTTTTAATTTAATTTAAGATAGAGAAACTGTAATTTTAATATAAAGTTAGGGGGGCGTTAGGTTAGGGGTTACTAGTTTAATTTAGTTTATTGCAATGTTGGGGGCTTTTGGTTTAGGGGTTAATAGTTTACCTTAGTATATTTTGTTGTGTTGGGCTTGCGGTTTAGGGGTTAATAGGTTTATTATAGTGGCGGCGGTGTAGGGCTTAATAATTTTAGTATAATGGGGGCGATGTGGGCAGACGGCAGATTAGGAGTTAATTATATTTAAATAGTGTTTGCGATGCGGAAGGGCAGCTGTTTAGGGGTTATTAAGTTTATTATAGTGGTGACAATGTCGGGGAGCGTCGGAATAGGGGTTAATAAAATTTTGTAGTGGTGGCGAAGTCGGGAGCGGCAGATTAGAGGTTAATAAATTTAATATAGTTTTTGTGATGCGGGAGGGTCTCGGTTTAGGGGTTAAGAGGTAGTTTATGGGTGTTTAGTGTACTTTGTAGCAGTTTAGTTATAAGTTTTATGTTACAGATTTGTAGCGTAACACTCATAACTACTGACTTTAAATGGCGTTACGGATCTTGTCATTTCAGGCTGTAACTCTGTTTTTTTAGCCAGATCGCAAAACTCGCAATACCAGCGCTATGGGAATCCCATGAAAAAACGTCATTTTTAAGAGTGTGGTACTGATGTTGCGTTACAGGCTAAAAGGCTTGCCGACAAGTCTCGTAATGGCTGCGTTAGGGAAAACTGATGCGTTTCTGCCCATAACGCTGCTATTTGAGTCATAAAGCTCAACTCGCAATCTAGCTGAAAGTTAATAAAGTTAAAAGGCAAATAATGTGTCCCCAAAATAAATATTTTTTATTTTATTATTGTGTATTTCCCTAAAGTGTGATGTTACACATGTAGGGTGTGCAAGTATAGCACAAAAATGAAATAATTTCAAACAAACAACCGAGAAGAATGTATCATCAAGGATTTAATTTATGTTTCTCTACAGTCCTCTTTATTTTGGGGGCAATTAAGGCAACTTTTTTAATTAACCAGAGGTCAGACTTCTAAGTGTAAAAGTGAGCTTACTGGTAGGTAGCATTAACCAACCATTTGTAATGGCTGGTTATTTAACATTCACTGGTAAAGGGACAAACTTGCCTCTTTACCAGTGAATGTTAAGATAGCGCCTCACTTGTAATCTAGCCCATTTTTTCCAAGAGGTCTAAATTCAGAATTCGATTTATCCCCTTTTTTTGTTTGAATGGTAACTGGTATTTAAGGAAATAAGGTATAAATAAATATAGATAAGGAATTCTATTATGATATATAATTAGGTAGGCATTCCGTATTGCCCTTTTTTAAATTGTAATATTTAATAATGTTTGACCTTTTACTTAGTCTTTATTAACTTTATTTTATTTATGTTTTGACTTGAGAATACTTGCAAGTATATTTACTATATATATGTATTAATTCCAGGATTCCAATTTAGGATTCACGCGTTTCACTTTCTCATATTATGTACCAATGTATATAAATAAGTATGGATATTAAGGAGTAGATTTAATAAGCAGCGGATCCTGCTATCTGCCCCTTTAGTTTCCGGCTCACCGGAAACAGAAGTTAAGAAGCAGCAGTCTTATTTTAGGTGGTGGACAGCAGTCATCCCAATAAGATACCATCTGAATGATTAACACCCCCTGCTAGCCACCGATTGGCCGCAAATATGCAGGGGGCGTCATAGCACAAGCATTTCACAAGAAATACTTGTGCAATGTTAAATGCCGACAGCATATGCTGTCTTGATTTAATGATGTCAGGCTAACATGATTCTCCACAGCGAATCATGTCCGCCCGCATTTAATAAATTGACCCCTAAGTATCACCACCTACTATTGTGGACAGTGTTAACATTACGCACTGGTTGGTAAAAGGTTTGGTGATCTGCATGCTACATATCATTAAGTGCAGGTTCAATCCTATTAAAACCGGCATCTGTGAAACAAAAATTGAGTGTCAACTCATATGAAAGCCTTATACAGGCAACTTATGTTTGGGAGGCATCAGTTTTCATAATCTGAGTTCGGAGTCTGCAATACAAGGTTTGACAAGCCACTTTTCTATTGGGAACTCTACCTCTGATTTAGTGATCGGCAGTGTGGTCGATTAGAGACAACGAGAACAGATTCTTTTATATTCAACCCATATTTGGCCAACGATTGTATGGAAACGTTATAACATCTGTGAGCCTCTTTATTATTATTATTGTGATTACATACATGATATAAACTTGTATACCTTCTTAAGCAGTATTGCTTCACACAGAAGAATTATTATCATTTGAAGTATTGACTATTGAGTTTAACTGGAGGTGGTGAAAAAAGACATTTTAGTCACTTGCTTACAATTTTGATTTTAGCAATTTATTGCAACTTAAAATTTTACTGTTAATGGATCCATAATATATGTTTTTTAAGCTATCTTGCGGAGTATTATCCAGGGAGATGTCCCTAATGATTTTATTTGTCATATCATTGGACACTTTTTATGGATGTGTTTCCTATGAATGTTTGTAAGGAATCATTGTGATAATATTAAATATTGGTATTTTAGCTTTTAGCGCCCTCCTGATTTTTTTGTTGGTGCCTACTTAGCATGTGCATACATTCTCAGTGTAAACCTGTACTAGTCTGTGATTGGCTGATGGCTGTCACACGATACATGGGAGGGGACAAATTTCTCAGAAACAAAACCTACTGCTTATTTGAAATTCAGAGTGTTATTGCATTGTCTTTATTATAAACACTTGTTAATTATGCAAGTCCTTTAACCCCTTAAGGACACGGCCATTTTTCAATTTCTTTCCCTTAAGGACCAGGGCTATTTTTACATTTCTGCGGTGTTTGTGTTTAGCTGTAATTTTCCTCTTACTCGTTTACTGTACCCACACATATTATATACCATTTTTCTCGCCACTAAATGGATTTTCTAAAGATACCATTATTTTCATCATATCTTATAATTTACTATTAAAAATATTATAAAATATGAGGAAAAAATGGAAAAAAACACACTTTTTCTAACTTTGACCCCCAAAATCTGTTACACATCTACAACCACCAAAAAACAACCATGCTAAATAGTTTCTAAAATTTGTCCTGAGTTTAGAAATACCCAATGTTTACATCTTATTTGCTTTTTTTGCAAGTTATAGGGCCATAAATACAAGTAGCTATTTCAAAACCACTTTTTTTCAAAATGAGCGCTAGTTACATTGGAACCCTGATATCTGTCGGGAATACCTAAATATCCCTTGACATGTACATATTTATTTTTAGAAGACATCCCAAAGTATTGATCTAGGCCCATTTTGGTATATTTCATGCCACCATTTCACCGCCAAATGCGATCAAATAAAAAAAATGGTAACTTTTTCACAAACTTTAGGTTTCTCACAGAAATTATTTACAAACAACTTGTGCAATTATGGCATAAATGGTTGTAAGTGCTTCTCTGGGATCCCCTTTGTTCAGAAATAGCAGACTTATATGGCTTTGGCGTTGCTTTTTGGTAATTAGAAGGCTGCTAAATGCCACTGCGCGCCACACGTGTTTTATGCCCAGCAGTGAAGGGGTTAATTAGGGAGCATGTAGGGAGCTTGTAGAGTTAATTTTAGCTTTAGTGTAGTGTAGTAGACAACCCAAAGTATTGATCTAGGCCCATTTTGGTAAATTTAATGCCACCATTTCACCGCCAAATGCGATCAAATTTAAAAAAAACGTAATTTTTTTCGCAATTTTAGGTTTCTCACTGAAATTATTTACAAACAGCTTGTGCAATTATGGCACAAATGGTTGTAAATGCTTCTCTGGTATCCCCTTTGTTCAGAAATAGCAGACATATATGGCTTTGGCAATGCTTTTTGGTAATTAGAAGGCTGCTAAATGCCGCTGCACATCACACGTGTATTATGGCTAGCAGTGAAGGGGTTAATTAGGGATCTTGTAGGGAGCTTGCAGGGTTAATTTTAGCTTTAGTGTAGAGATCAGCCTCCCACCTGACACATCAGACCCACTGATCCCTCCCAAACAGCTCTCTTCCCTCCCCCACCCCACAATTGTCCCCGCCATCTTAAGTACTGGCAGAAAGTCTGCCAGTACTAAAATAAAAGGTATCTTTTTTTCTTTTTTCTTTTTGGAGCATATTTACATATGCTGCTGTGTAGGATCCCTCTTAGCCCCAAACCTCCCTGATCCCCCCCCCAAACAGCTCTCTAACCCTCCCCCTCTACATTATTGGGAGCCATCTTGGGTACTGGCAGCTGTCTGCCAGTACCCAGTTTACAAAAAAAATGTATATTTTTTATTTTTTCCCCACTTTTCTGTAGTGTAGCTTCCCCACCCAAGACTAAACCCCCACCCCTTCCCAGATCCCTTCGATTAACATATTTATCCCCCCTCTCTCCCTCTAAATAGAAACCACTGTTCCATAGTGTAATGGTTCCCACCCGCTCCCTCCCCGTGCACGCGCCCGCCCGCCTCCCCTGTGCACGCGCGCGCGTCCGTGCGCGCCCCCCAGCAATCCCGCCCACGATCCCGCCCACCGGTAAGCCATCGATCGCCGCCCACCTGCCTCCCACGTCTGCTCCCACCCACCAACGATCGCGGCATCGATGTCCGGTGCAGAGAGGGCCACAGAGTGGCTCTCTCTGCATCGGATGGGGAAAAATGTTATTGCAGTGATGCCTCGATATCGAGGCATCACTACAATAACCGGAAAGTGGCTGGAAACGATCAGGATCGCTTCCAGCCGCTTTCAACCCCAACGTCGTACAGGGTACGTCGCTGGTCTTTAAAGACAAGTTTGTGCAAGACGTACCCTGTACGACGCGTGTCGTTAAGGGGTTAAAGACATAAAGTGGGAAGTTTAGGTTATGATATACATATTCAGATTCCAAACAAGATATTCAAGGCACAATAGTATTACACATCCAAGTGGATTCTTCTCATATTTGCAAACTTTCAACAAACAGTAACATATGGCTATTTTAGGACGGGATAATTCTTTCTTATTTTAAATCCATAAACTTATGGCACCTTGTAAGAATTAATTATATTTTATTCTGATAACTGTAGTTGGATTTAAAATGATACAGGCCAAAAATGTTGTGGAATGCTAATATTATTCTTGCGTTATACATAGTGCTTGAATTTTTGTTCTAAAATTACAAGTAAATTGTAAAGTTTATCACAAGTTTGCTGGTATTGCATATGCTAAACGTATTCCTGTCTGCAGCATGGATGCCAAAAACCGTTAAAGGGACAGTCTAGTCAAAAATAAACTGTCATGATTCAGATAGGACATGCAATTTTAAACAACTTTCTAATTTACTTTTATCATCAAATTTGCTTTGTTCTCTTGGTATTCTTATCCTTAGTTGAAAGCTAAACCTAGGTAGACTCATATGCTAATTTCTAAGTGGTGAAAATGGGGTTCAGAGAATGGAGACAGGGGTCTGATTTGAGGTGATATGTATGGTGCTAGCAAAAAGGCTACTGGGCCAAAGTTCTGATCTAATTACAACGCCACCTACTATACATCAGTGTCACCTGTTGGTAGTCCAGTATTTTCTATTAAAAAAAAGCGAACAACCCCAGGGAGAATGTATTATCTGTGGGGTGGAGACATTATTAGAGGTTAAAGTGATGGTAAACTTTCTCCTTTGTATAAACAGATCCGGAATGTTAGCAATATTTTAGATGGCGTTAAACGTATCAGTTTTAATGAAGATACTCTATAACTTATTTTTTAATGTAGCACTGAAATTTAAATACCTGCGCTCCGGCCACCCACTTAAAACATGTTTTTTTTGGGGGACCTAAAAGTTTGAAATGTTCTCCAATTGGTGCTCTAGCCATATGGCACTCACACAATTTTTTTTGTGGCTGTTTGGAGAGCAGTTCAAACCATTATCTAACAAAAAAATTACTTTTGAGGTGGGCAGCCAGAGCGCGGGGTATTTGAATTTCAGCGCTACATTAACAAGTAAGTTAAAGAGCATCTTCATTACAACTGATTAATTAAACTCCATCTAAAATATTACTAACATTCTGGATCTGTTTATACAAAAGGGAAAGTTTACCATCACATTAAGTGATAAGAGAAAGAACTGAGGTTCAGGAAAGGGAAAAATTAATGGTATGTAATGATTAAACAAAATGGACATAATAAGTGAGGATGTAGTTAAGTGAAGTAATTGGAGAAGGGGGCTGGATACATTGATGGTGATTTACACTAACTTCATGAATAAAGTAAAATTATCAGAGAAAGGAGGGTACAGAAATGGTAAAATAAAAGAGAAGTATGAAGCAGAGCAAAAAAAATGAATGATAATACAATATAAAATAGCTTCTTTGTGCAGGTGCCAGTATCTGCTTACCTGCTGTTTCTCTTCAGGAAGGATAATGCAGACACAGACTCTAAATATGCTGTCTCTTTTTAATACTAATCCAAAGTGATTGGGCTTAGTATCATTCATTTAACTGGTTCTTGTACTGTTATTACAGTGCTTTCTGTTTGATTGACAGCTTTTACAGTTCAGGCTAGGTGTGTGCATCCTCCTTCAGCAGTGTCTCCTATTGCTAAGTACATAAGCAGTCATCTTGGTGCTGACATCATCTGCCAATGAGCAAATTATGTATAACATTACAAAGGTATCTTAGCTGATGTGGCAGAGAGTAACTAGGCTTTTAGAATAGTAATTTAAACACCATTTAAAATATTTTCATGTATTTTGAGGCAAAATGTGCTCTTGCTTCAGTATCTCTTTGGAATTAAAATATATTGGAATGCAATATATAGTGTTATACGTTTCTATTTTTTTTTTAAAAGAGCTTTATTGAAAAAATAAACAAGATACACAAGCTTCAATAGGCAATAATACAAACTGTTAAAGTCACTACAAGGCCATAAGACATAATAACCATGAATTCTCAGGTCCACGGACCTTGACAATAATAATATAAAGTGACATATTATTTTTCCTGATCACATTTACCTTGAAACTTACATTACTTATATAGCTCTACTACATATTTTCTTCTTTTCTCTATCCCTGAATCATGAAATATGTCCTTAAATAGGAGCACATTATACAAAGAACACTCAATTTAGTATCAGATCTAAGGTTAAAACATAAGAACTAGGGCTATAACTCAGTGTAGAGATAATGATCCAAACCTCCAGGTCCACGTCCCTGCTGGCCACAAGAGCCACTCGGGGGACAAGGGGTGGGAGGGGGAAGGAAAAAAAAAAACCCAGAATAACCAACTTATTCTCATTCATCCCTCAAACTCCCAAACTCCTTCCCTACCATGTGTACTTAAAGTATTCACCCTTCGGTATCCTGTCTCTTCCACATATGAAGAATCTCCTCATATTCAGTCATCTTAGAAGTTTTAATGTAGTGATATTTTTCAAGCAATAGCGTGTTATTTACACTCTGTCTCCAGTCATTAATTGTGGGAATCTGGTTCGTCTTCCAACGAAGCGGAATCAAATTTTTTGCCCCAGTCAACAACATCAATAGAAGGGTCTTTTTCTATACTTTTCTATTTTATCTATAAATGTGATCTTTTTTCACATATATCCAAATATGTCCCTTTGAAATGTGATAATAGCACTGATTTATTTGTTCCTAAACTTAGATGTTTTTAAAGCACATTAAAGATCATAACTTTTTTTTCTATTATAGCTAATTAGTTCCAAAAACACCTTTTATTTAAGCATGTTGTGCTTAATCGCACAGTGACAGATAAAGATTTGTTGAAGCCTTCACACATAATTCTAAACTGGCTGCCAAAGCTATTAATGATTTCAAGAAACCCAACAAAAGTAGCTTTAAAAAAAAAAAAAAAGGCTTCATAACTATTAATGCAATTTTCATGGTTGTCTATGCATTAACATTCAATTATGGGTAACACAGTTCTGCAAACTTGCTCCATTTTCTAACATATGATCCAAACAAAACTATTAATAGTTAAGGAATCAATTTCTAAGTGCACAAATTTCCTCTAGCCACTCAAGTAATTGAAATCATAGAAAGCATTAACGAAAGTGCTCTAAATGTTGACAGTGCTTCAGAGATGGAGTTGCACGGATGATGGAGCATCTTCTAAGTAATGCATTTCCAAAATGAAATTGTATCACTTTATTAATAAAACGGAATGAACTAAACATAAGTACAAATTCGTTTTGGGAATTTCAAAATGTAACCCTGGACAGAATGGTTATGATTAAATCAATGATATGACCAGAGATACAGTAGTCGGATATGTTTCAGAGTACTATTATCTTATTAAATGTCATAAGCTAATAATTTGTATTTAATTATGAGAATTACATAGTGTAAAACATTATATGGATACATTTGCAGAGCCATGTTGGCCTCACTTAATATTTATATATTTTTAATTGTGCTACCAGTTAATTATTAATATTTTTTTAGGTTTTTTTATTTTTTGTATTTTAGTCACCATACTTACAAAAGAATAATCTTACATGTGTGTATTTATTAGGTCATTATTAAGAATTCAGTTATTTAAATAAATGAATATTTGTATAAACAACAATGAAGTGTGTAACCAAAATTGGGCATTCTTTGGACCATGTTAGTGAGGTGCAGTCATATTCCTCTAAGCACATTGGGCAAGGAGTCCACCATTAAGGAGACTTTCCCAGGTTTATATTTCAAATACATACAGAGAGAGAAGAGCTCTACCAGGAATGAACAACAGCTTAGTAGTTTGTTCTATGGCGATTTATCACCAGCCTCAAAATACCAGACAATCCTCTGAACAAGAAACATGGCGACCCCAAATGATTCTTTCGGTCTTCAAAGAAGACTGATATACTTCATGAAAGTTATTCTCTGTGAAAAGCACAACTGGGCTAAAAGAAGCTGCTCCTAGGTGGTAATTCACCATAGAACAAGCTGCTGATCTGTTCATATATATAAAACCTAATTTTAGGCAACTCTCTAAAATTTGAGAGTTCACTGAATTTTTAGTGAATATAGGATAGTCTAGTTTTCATTTCTGTTTCTGTTTTTACTTTTATTGACAGTGTGTTCTTCCATATTTTTATCCTGGAGCGTCTGAGTGATTAATGCTGTGGCTTGCATAAAACATTCCTTATTTTTTATTTTTTTATTTTGTACCTTTCCTGCTTTGTTTTACTCAAATCATATTTAGTTTTAAACACAGTTCAGTAGGAGGTAATACAAAAGAATATACATATTTGTAATTAACATGTCTATTCCGTATGAATACAAATGCTGAATGATGCATACACTTTTCAAATAAACAGCATATAAATATGTATGCCACTCTAATATATGAAAGAAAAAAAACATTATGCATTTTGTAAAGCATTCGTATTTGATGTAAATATTAGCAGGTGCAGTTTTATTCAAATATGCACAAAATAATCTGGAATGACCTTTCTGAATAATTGAACACACATTTTGTCTTTGTATAGCATTCTGTGCAAGCTGCAGACGGCAGAGAGATAAACAGTTCACCACAATATGCTATATACAGTATCATTTACAACTATTTCAGATGGAGTGTTTACAGTAAGACATAAAATCAGAGAGAGGCTGAACAAAGGTAAAAAAAAAAAAATCTTTTACTATTTTTATTAAGGAATTTTATTAATGATAGCATTTACTGTAATTGAACTATAAAATTAGTTTGTAAGACAGCCTCTTAGGTTCAATTTGAATGAAACTCTGAGTCCTGGGTTTTTCTTTGGAATCCATTCACTAAAAGATAGAGAGATGTGCAATGTTAGCAAAAAGCTGCATAACATAACACTAGAGTTGGAGATTCATTTTAGTGAATCTAGGGGAATGTCTAGCAATTACATTTTACAGATTTTATATTGAAGCATAACCAAGTGTGGTATAAAACATGTAGATATAATCACACTTCACGCAAAGAAGTCTCCTTATATCAAAGAGAAATCTCAGAAATCTAAGAATGAAGGCAGTAAGGGGTATCACTAGGCTATGCATACAGAGCAATAAACTGAGATTAACTGCAGAAGTCTTTTTTAGCAGTAAATAAGGAAGAGTGTGGTGATACAAGCAGATCAGCTACACAAATAAATAGGATAAAGTTTGGCTTAGTGTTATAGAAAAGTGAAACAAAATGATATTGGATGAAAGTTTTTCTTTAAAGAACATACCTTGAGATTTTTATATAGTATGTTATACATAGTAAAAGAGCTTTCCAGTCTACTTTCATTATTTAATTTGCCCCACCCCTTTATGTAATTAAGCTCCGATAGTGGTTGGTTTTCTAATTATCAGAATTGGGAATAAACACTGCAGACTTATTAAGGCTAATCCTGCTACATATGTTTCCTTAGTTGGTTTACACAGATAAACAATTGCAAAACAATGCACTAACACAATGAATGTGGCTAGCCTTGCTAACTGCAGGCTCAATCCCTGAGTGGATTCTCCATATAAATCAAGTGGTGGGTGGGCAATTGCAATTGCAGCAAACAGGATGTTAATTTGTTTTACTAACGTTTAGACTTGGCTGATATGTTAATCTATAGCAAGGCCTCTAAAATGTCTTGTGAACTACAAGGTATTAAGTGTTGTTTTAAGGGACACTTTCAACCCAAACTCAAAGGATTTAAAGCACAATAGCAGTTTTTTTTCCAAATAAATTGTTTATTACACAAAATGTCTACAGATTTTAATCACTGAACAAGAATCTGGTATTAAAAAACAAGGACTAACAAAATTTGGCTATTGTCCAAGAAAACTGTGTATATATTATGGCACGTTGTGTGTAATTTTTGCAATGAGTTTTAAATACTTTTTAATTGGTAAATCCTTTCTTTCTGAGAACCAGGTATTTGATTCAGCTGAATTTAAGTATCTCATAAAGGTATTACGAGGGCCCTTTTATTGCTGTCTGTGTATCTTTCTTGATTGTGAAGAGCTTTGCAGGAACAGCAAATGAGAGGCAGTATGTATTTACCTCACCAAAGCATTGGGTGTACATTAGCTAGAGAGGATGGTGACTGAAACAGATAAGACACTTTTCAGCATCATTACTGTGACTAATACTGAATTATTTATCAATTAGGGATTTCTAGATTAAAGGGAGATACTAAGCAAAAAAGAAACTGCTCTAATGTGTTAATTCTCTTATTGTACTGTTGCTTGCATATAACTATGTGTTTAACCCCTGCAATAGGGTTAAACACATAGCTAAAGTCAGCTCCAGTGTAATGCACTACTGGGACGTAGATGAATACATCCGGTGAGCCAATGACAAGAAACAAATGTGTGTAGTCACTAGTGATGTTGCGAACATAAAAATTTGGGTTCGCGAACGGCGAACGCGAACTTCCGCAAAAGGGCGAACCACCATAGACTTCATTAGGCAGGCAAATTTTAAAACCCACAGGGACTCTTTCTGGCCACAATATTGATGGAAAAGTTGTTTCAAGGGGACTAAAACCTGGACTGTGGCATGCCGGAGGGGGATCCATGGCAAAACTCCCATGGAAAATTACATAGTTGATGCAGAGTCTGGTTTTAATCCATAAAGGGCATAAATCACCTAATATTCCTAAATTGTTTGGAATAACGTGCTTTAAAACATCAGGTATGATGTTGTATCGATCAGGTAGTGTAAGGGTTACGCCCGCTTCACAGTGCGCAGTGTAGGTGATATACCTGCCCTGACCATACTTTGCAGACCAGGTATCAGTGGTTAGATGGACCCTTTCCCCAACTCTGTGTGCCAGACATGCCATTATAGCAGACTTATATGGCTTTGGCGTTGCTTTTTGGTAATTAGAAGGCTGCTAAATGCCACTGCGCACCACACGTGTTTTATGTCCAGCAGTGAAGGGGTTAATTAGGGAGCATGTAGGCAGCTTGTAGAGTTAATTTTAGCTTAAGTGTAGTGTAGTAGACAACCCAAAGTATTGATCTAGGCCCATTTTGGTATATTTAATGCCACCATTTCACCGCCAAATGCGATCAAATAAAAAAAATTGTTCACTTTTTCACAAACTTTAGGATTCTCACAGAAATTATTTACAAACAACTTATGCAATTATGGCATAAATGGTTGTAAATGCTTCTCTGGGATCCCCTTTGTTCAGAAATAGCAGACTTATATGGCTTTGGCGTTGCTTTTTGGTAATTAGAAGGCTGCTAAATGCCACTGTGCACCACACGTGTTTTATGCCCAGCAGTGAAGGGGTTAATTAGGGAGCATGTAGGCAGCTTGTAGAGTTAATTTTAGCTTAAGTGTAGTGTAGTAGACAACCCAAAGTATTGATCTAGGCCAATTTTGGTATATTTAATGCCACCATTTCACCGCCAAATGCGATCAAATAACAAAAAATTGTTCACTTTTTCACAAACTTTAGGTTTCTCACGGAAATTATTTACAAACAATTTCACCGCCAAATGCGATCAAATTGAAAAAAATAAATAAATTTTTTCGCAATTTTAGGATTCTCACTGAAATTATTTACAAACAGCGTGTGCAATTATGGTACAAATGGTTGTAAATGCTTCTCTGAGATCCCCTTTGTTCAGAAATAGCAGACATATATGACTTTGGCGTTGCTTTCTGGTAATTAGAAGGCCGCTAAATGCTGCTGCGCATCACATGTGTATTATGGCTAGCAGTGAAGGGGTTAATTAGGTAGTTTGTAGGGAGCTTGCAGGGTTAATTTTAGCTTTAGTGTAGATATCAGCCTCCCACCTGACACATCAGACCCCCTGATCCCTCCCAAACAGCTCCTTTCCCTCCCCCACCCCACAATTGTCCCCGCCATCTTAAGTACTGGCAGAAAGTCTGCCAGTACTAAAATAAAAGGTTTTTAAAACATTTTTAATTTTTTTATTATATTTACATATGCTGTGGTGTAGCATCCCCCCCTTAGCCCCCAACCTCCCTGATCCCCCCAAAAACAGCTCTCTAACCCTCCCCATCTGCCTTATTGGCGGCCATCTTGGGTACTGGCAGCTGTCTGCTATTATTTCACAGTCAAAAAAGTGTTGTTTTTTTTTTAAATGTACACTACTGTTACACCAGATATGAGTGGTGGCACTGGGCAAGTGGGCACAGTATACGTTGTGAGCCTGACACACACGCTGGCAGGCAGGCAACTGCAATTAGATTACACAGGAAAAAAAAAAAGCAGACTGATGTTCTAGCCCTAAAAAGGGCTTTTTGGGGTGCTGTCCTTACAGCAGAGATCAGATGAGTCCTTCAGGACTGTAGTGGACACTGAATACACTAGCCTAGCTATCGATTTCCCTATTAAATCAGCAGCAGCTACACTGTCCCTCCTCTCACTAAGAATGCAGCTTCCGAATGAATCTAAAATGGATGCTCTCCACGAAGTGGGAGGTTCTGGGAGGGAGGGTCTGCTGCTGATTGGCTGTAATGTGTCTTCTGACTGTGAGGTACAGGGTCAAAGTTTACTCAATGATGAGGAATAGGGGGCGGATCGAACATTGCATATGTTCGCCGTCCGCGTCGAACGCGAACATGCTATGTTCGCCGGGAACTATTCGCCGGCGAACTTTTCGCAACATCACTAGTAGTCACCAATTACCAGTTATATCCTAAGTAGTGCATTGATGTTCCTACCCAGGTATGCTTTTTAACAAAGGATACTAGGAAACAAAGTAAATCTGATTTTTTTAATGAAAAGACTGATTTTTTTCCCATTGATATAGTCAAATATAGCTGCAATTGTTAACTCACTCGAAATACAATCTCCATTTTCCCACAACGGCCCTCAGAACTGCAAATGTCAATAACTGAAATCCCAAATAGGTTAATGGGATCTGTGTGTTTTGCAATTGAATGGAATGTTGTTAATAGTAAGTGTTAAACAATATGACTACCTTTTGCATATAGGTATGATGGATATACATTAAATGTTTGATCAATTATGTTTTTAGCACTTTTAATGTTAAGAAAAGTTTTGTTTTGTTTTAATGAAAGCAGGAAAAGTAAATTCAGAATTTCACTGTTATAATTCTGGCAGAGCATGTCATTTTTAAACAACTTTCCAATTTACTTCTATCAAATTTACTTCATTTTCTAGGTATCCTTTGTTGAAAACCATACCTAGGTAGGCTTAGGAACCGCAATAAACGACTGGGTGCTAGATGCTTATTGGTGCTATGTCTCTTATAATTGGCTCACCTGATGTGTTTAGCTAGCTCTCAGAAGTGCAGTGCTGCACCTTCAACGAAAAATACCAAGGGAATGAAGCAAAATTGATTATAGAAGTAAAATGGAAAGTTTTTTCATGATTTATTCAATTTTAATTTCCCTTTAATTTTTAATTCATAAAGAAAACCTAATTTTCCTTTTTGGCAAAATTAAGAAGAATACTGGGGGAAATAAATTTCCATAAGAAGAAAGTGGTCGCAACTTATAACATCTTCTATAACAGGACCTTAACAGGTCTCAAACTATAAATCGTGAAACCGCTAAGTGAGGAAGTTCAAAATCTTACTGTACAGACTAAGGTTTGGCTTTGCTGATTTTCTATTTCTATAAGACGATTGTAATGTCAGGTTCTAGATTATGTAAAAGATCTTGGTTACCAATAAACAAGGACAGAACAGCAAATTGTTAAAAGGATATGAAACCCAAATGTAGCCACCAATCAGCAAGCGCTACCCAGGGTTTTAAACCAAAAAATGAGCCGGCTCCTAAAGGGACACTGAACCCAAATTTTTTCTTTATTTTTTCTTCGTTCTCTCGTGCTTTCTTTATTTGAAAAAGAAGGCATCTAAGCTATTTTTTTAAGTTTAGAACCATGGAAAGCACTTGTTTATTGGTGGATGAATTTATCCACCAATCAGCAAGAACACCCCAGGTTGTTCACCAAAAATGGGCTGGCATCTAAACTTACATTCTTGCATTTCAAATAAAGATACCAAGAGAATGAAGACAATTTGATAATAGGAGTAAATTAGAAAGTTGCTTAAAATTGCATGCTCTATGTGAATCATGAAAGAAAAAAATTGGGTTCAGTGTCCCTTAAGCTTACATTACTGCTTTTTCAAATGAAGATACCAAGAAAACGAAGAAAAATTGAACCAGTATCACAAATACTCAACTGTTTTTAGAAACCCTATGTATGAAGATGAAATCACTGTAACTTTTAATCACAAAAATGTAAATATGAAATAAAAACAAACATTTTAAGAGCACATTTACTAATCAGCATTTCTAAATGTTGCAGTCATTATTTCTGTTTTCAAGTATTTTCTGTGCATTGTGTTAGCTGTATGAGATATTACATATCTATCTATTAAACACATATGTAAATGTACATCCTGCCCACTACCGAGGGCCTATACAATATTACTCAATATAGGTTTAAAGGGATATGCAACCCAAACATTTTATTTTGTGATTCAGACAGAGCATATCATTTTTAAAAAAGTTTCCAATTCACTTCTGTTATTAAGTTTGCTTTATTCCCAAGATATTCTGTGTCGAAGAGATACCTAGGTAGATGTCTGGAGCACTACATTGCAGGTAATAGAGCTGCCATCTAGTGCTCTTGCAAATGGATAACAGTCTTGCAAAATTGCTGCCATATATCGGCTCGATTTACCAAAGCCCTACGGCTGCAAGTTCTCACAAGAACTTGCTCGCCATAATTTATCAAGCAGCGGTCACCAGACCGCCGCTTCCTTAACCTCTTCGCCACCTCTAAGGGGGCAAAATTCAATCTCTATGGTCGAGTCCGACCGAGGAGATTGACAACTCCTGTCCGCGCGTGATTGGCTGTGCGCGGGCAGGGGGCAGGATTGCACGCAAGCGCAAAATTGCGCTCGTGTGCAATATTGATTACCTGCGGGTAATTTTGTCCCGCCACAGGCGAGCTGAGGCGTACAGGGGCGCGTATACATGCCCCTGCACGCCTCAGCTTTGATAAATGTAGCCCATAGGGCTCCCGACATTTGCATGCTCTCCTGACCTTACGCCCCTCCTTTTCAACAAAAGATTTGTTTACAATTACATGATCTGAATCATGAAAGAAAAATGTTGGGTTTCATGTCCCTTTAATGAGTCTAGCCCATATATTGATTTACATCCAAAATGGCATCTGTGGCTGTTTCAGAAGGAATGGTACATGCCCTACCTAAAATAATTATTCCGAATCATCTTGGAAAACTGGCAAATGTTTAGAAAAAGGCCAGTTTTGCACTTAACCAACACCCTTTTTGTGTTGAATTTGATGTGTCCATTCTGTTGCCGAAGTAAGGAGCAAACCCCATGGTCAAGAGGATGTATAGTTACAGCAGTTTCTGTTCATGCAATTTATGAGCGATTTTCCCTCTATCTACTTGGATCTGATCCAAAAACATGAATTATAAACCAAAAAAAAATAATAAACATAATCCGGGAAGATTAGAGTTGACTATATGTTTAATTCCTACAGATATGCGGTAAAAACAATCAAAAACAAATGGAAAAAAGTAATAATGATAACAGGTCAGTTAAAAAGTCTCGTAAAATTGCCATTTTGTCTGAACCATGAAACTTTCAATTTGATTTTAAAATTTATATTTTTCCACAGTCTTGGCTAACACCAAAGAGTATTACTGAATACATTAACTTGTTGACCTTTTATAGCCACAAAAGGCAGAAGATTGAAAATAGGAGCCTCAGTTAATAGAACAGTAGAGGTTGGAGTCAAATAGTTACCGGCATCTAAATTTAGCTTACATCTGCCTTGAGCCTAATGTATACTGTCTTTTCAACAGATAAAAACTTAATCAAAAAAAGCTTTTGAAGCTTATTTGATGAAGTTTTCATGTCTTGAAAAAGACAGTACACACTGTTGAAACGCGTTGAGATTTTATTATATGAGTTGTGTTCTCAGTAAATACACTTTTGAACTGAATCGATTCCTTCAATAAATTTCAGAAGGCTTTTACACATACTTTTGTCTGTGAGTATATTCCTCTTAGTAGTTCCAGTTGTTTGTTTGTCCTACAACTTCTTGAGCTCTTCCTTTCAGAGGATTTTTGGTGACTGACCTGAATACTTAACGCTGATCCCGGGAAACGGCTGGCGCCACTATAAAAACACAAAACATCTTTCCCAGCTAAGGAGAAGCTGAAGTTGGCTGCTGCTATTTTATAAGGAAAGTTTTTAATTGTATTTAACTGTTTTCCACATATTTAACCTTTTATTCCTAATTTTTTTGTTATTTTGGGACTGGCATGTCATGGGATATGTGATTTTAGTTCCCTATCTTGTAAAATTTTGATGGTGGGGGGTTAAAAATATGAATTGATGGTGATTATTTGCACTTTTTGTATAAGAGAGATGATGGTTTCTGACAATTAATTGCACACAAAAAAGAAATAGATTAAAGTCAAAATGTGGTTCCACACAAAATGCTAATATTATGAGTAGTTAAACAAAAAAATTGCAATACATTCATTAAAGGGACACTGAACTCAAATTTTTTTATTTCGTGATTCAGATAGAGCATGCAATTTTAAGCAACTTTTTAATTTACTCCTATTATCAAAGTTTCTTCATTCTCTTGGTACCTTTATTTGAAATGCAAGAATGTAAGTTTAGATGCCGGCCCATTTTTGGTGAACAACCTGGGTTGTCCTTGCTGATTGGTGGATAAATTCATCCACCAATAAAAAAGTGTAATGAACCAAAAAAACAAAAAACAAACAAAAAAAAGCTTAGATTACTTATTTTTCAAATAAAGATAGCAGGAGAACGAAGAAAAAGTGATAATAGGAGTAAATTAGAAAGTTGCTTAAAATTGCATGCTCTATCTGAATCACAAAATAAAAAATTTGGGTTCAGTGTCCCTTTAATAATTTAGTCTGCTCTTAATGTATTAGAACTCTGAACAGTGTGCTTTTTTTTTTACAGCTCCTAAAGAAGCTGGAGTGCGTATTGTATGTTTCTTACCACTGGCCCTGCAACAACATAAACTTCTTGATCAGTTTAGGAGCTAATTAATATAAGACATTCTCAATATGCTCTTCACTGAGCAGATTTGAAGAGACCCTGGAGTCAAACTTACATTTTCATGATTCAGATAGAGCATGCAATATTTTTATTTTTTTTTAATTCTTTTTATTAAAGAGAGTTCAGGCATATAGTACATGTGTGCAGATATTTCGACAATGTTTGAAGTCACATTCAATGGGTCTACATTGGACGTTATTATAGAAACATTTGATACAAAAAACATGTAGGCTGGAAACATTAGCCGTTGGCTCATGATACAAATGTGTGTGAGAAGAGATGTATTGCCAGGGTATACAACAATTTAAATTATAGAAAAGGTGTATATCATACATAAACATATATATTCAGTGCACGTGGGTATCAAGGTATCTCCAGTAGCTATTACCTGAAATCTCTCCCCTTTTTTTAAAAACTTTATTAATCTAAACATACAAACTAAGAAACAAACAAACATAGGACAGGGAAGGCAGAAAAGGGGGGGGCAGGGGGGGCAGGTAGAATAGAAAGGGATGGGGGGGAACAGACAAACATAAGACACAGAACAGGGGAAACAGACGGAGGCGGGGAGGGGGAACCAGGGGAGAGGGCGGGCAGAGTGGCAAGGGCTGGGGGAGACATAAGTGCATATAGACCAACTAAGTGTGTAGCTGAGTTACTATGGTTGCAATTCTCAGTTATTACATTTTGTGGCACTTAGATTTAATTGCGAAGGTTAGAGTGCTTTCACCAGGCTAACACACAGCAGGCAATATATGATCTTGTTAGCTGTTATTATGAAATAAGCAGATAATATGCAAGCTAGCAATAGTACATGAGCATAGACCATTTAATAGAGGTTTCATTTTGAATGAATAGATAATGTGTCCAAAACCAGCACATACAGTAAATGTGAGTTTCATAAAAGCGGGTCCCATGGCTTAGATCAGAAGGTGGGAAAGGTAGGATAGGTTAAATGAATAAAGGAGTTCAGTGCCAAACCATAGAGTATGGGCAGACTACTATATAGATGTTTATCTGAGGTTTGTGTCAGCGTCTCAGTCTTGGGTTCAGAAATAAGAACATCAATACTGCACATAGAGTAATTGTGGCAGGGGTTGAGTAGGTTGGGGGGGGTCCAGATGGAGGAACAAATTCTGTTGCTTACCACCTCTGAATAGAAATCGGGGAGAGAGACAGGACAATATCCCAACACCCCGCTAGGACACAAAAAGTTCCATTGTATGAGATTATAGAAATCAAACTGGCTCTATCTAAAATACCTATGTCTTTGTGAATTAGAGTACTACTCTGTTGCTGGCCACGGTGCTTGTGTTGCCAGGTGTATACACAGCGCATGAAAACAAAACAAACATAACAACATTGTTACCAGAAGTAGAAATCTAAGTGCAAGTAGACTCACATTGCAATACTACGCATAACATATAGGGAGCAATTTAAACTAAGAAAGATGAAATAGTGTTAGAATTGCACAGCAGTTTAAATAAGCTTTTTCCTTTTTTTCTTTTTCCTTTCCCTTCTGAGAAATATAGATGAATGTGAACTAGACGGGATATACATAAACAAAGATAAAATAACATAGGTAATTACAACACAAACATCCATCCGTTGCAACAATTGGGATCAAACCTGTCATCCCATCTAGCAATGTCCATCATCACTGTTCTGACGCAAGATACGTTGCTTATATGTCCAACTACATATAAAACGAGCAAGGAAAAAGAAAACAAAATGATAGTAGTGTTACTCAGGTTAATAAGGACCCAGGTACAGGCAGATGTACATCTCAGCATTACATGCAGTAGCTGACTAAGAAGCATTTCAGACTAAAATAAACAGAAAAATTTAAACATCATTAAAATTGCGTAGCAGTTCTTTCTTTTCCCTTTTCCTTTTGCCTTTGTCACCATATCAAGCCAGGTTTACACCTTGCAGGGCTAAGGGAATGCCATAAAGTAAACTTATCATTGCCGACACAGACAAACATAGGAGGGTTGGGAGCTGTCCAACCCAACTACGAACAAAAGTTAAGCTTGGTTTTCATGTGAGATCTAGCACGCTGTATAACATGATATCTTAGTTCGTCTAGTTTAAGGGAGTCTTTTTGTTTTTATTTTTTATTAAAGCAAGACGGTCAAGACACCCTGGAGATCAGATCACACATATTCTCCTACCCCAGCCAATGCCAGCCATACTATGGTTCACATGCCGCTCAAGCAAGTGACCGCAGTCAATTAACACATTACCCGACACCAATCCGGGATGGAACCTGACATCTTTGTCCCAGAGGAGAGCCGTTCTTTTGCGGGGGGAGAGGGAACTGCTTCATGACAGTAGCTGAGGGCAGGAGCCTGCCAAGACGACTGCTGCCCCATCTCAAAGCCAGCCTTGGGGTTTGCAGGGAGATAATGGCCCACGGCATATCGGATGCAGTTGCGACCTGTCCACTGCCCTGTGCAGTATAGTTCCCCTTGTTGCCGTCTTTTCCTTGTACTACAGTATAGGTAGGCTCGTGAGGTGTGGTGCCCTTTTTCTCCATCTGGTTGTGATATTGTTCAGCCGAGTCGGCTGAGTACCGTGGGAAGTTAACGGTAGGGGAGCAGGGCCAAAAAGGGTTTGGGGCATATGCTGTTGAGTCATCAGCGTTGATAGCTTTGCTGAGCGGTAAGAATTCTGTGCTCTGGTCTTGGCCCAAGAGGCTAAGTGTGAAGTAACTCTGAGTTCTGATGCCGGCATCCAGAGTGTCCGCTTCCAGGGCAGACAACAAAGTCTGCTGAGGGTCAATGTGACAGGTAGGGGCTGCCACAGCGCAGTTAGAAGTGCAGCAATCTCGAACCTCACAGAGAAGTTCCCGCCTAGTTGCCATAAGGGAATCCAACCGTGGTGTAAAAATTTCTATTTGGGTTTCAGTAACGTGTGCCATCTTGGTTACCAGAGTAAGCACAGCGTCTGTAAGCCCAAAGGCAAAATTAGACTATTAAATGACTTCTCGGAGGCCAGGGGTTGTAATATCCTGATCCTAAGGTTTTCCCGGACACTCTTGCTGTCAAGGGAGGAATGGATGGCTGCAGGTTTTGCCACTTTGCTTTCAAAATTCAGGTTCACTCACGGAGCTCTATGAAACTGTGGCCGTCCTAGTGATCCGCCTCCCGGAAGTCCGAGCAATTTTAAATAACTTTCCCAATTTACTTCTATAATCAAATTTGCTTTGTTATCTTGGTATCCCTTAAAAATCATACCTGTGTAGGCTCAGGAGCAGCAGTACACTGCTGGGGGCTGGCTGGTGATTGGTGGCTACAAATATATGCCTCTTATCACTGGCTCACCTGATGTGTTCAGCTAGGTCTCAGTAGTACATTGTTACTCCTTCAACAAAGGATACAAAGAGAATAAAGCACATTTTATAATGGGAGTACATTGGAAAGATGTTCAAAATTGTAGTCTCTATTTTGAGAAAAAAATTGGTTTAATTTATTTTTAAAGGTTTTGAAATATTTATTTTATGTAAATCTCGTGCAACACAGTGCTAATATGTACCATGCTGCATATATAAAAAATATGTCTTACATTTCCCTTTAAAATGATCTAGTGAAAAATGCATATATTTACACAACAATCAATTTTCATATATAACAGACAGTGACAGGCAAATGAGAAATTCTGATGTATAATATTTGAATTAACTAAACATAATTAGGAGCCTTTTGTTCTATGTTTATTTTCTAGTAAGGATTTCAGATACCTTATAAAAATTCAAAAGAGTATAATTGGCTTATAATTATAGTCACGCCTAAGTAGGTAATACAGTACTCTTAATTGTATTAGCTTCATATGGATGAGGAAACCTGCTGTAGTGAACCAATTTGCAGAGTGCACTGGGTGCGTTTCCCATCTAAGGTTCACAGCTCTGTGCTTTCAATTTTTCCTGTTTGCGCATCGTACAATGGTTAGCCTCGCACAGCTGAAAGAAAAAGTTACATCAAAAATATATTCAGTGTTACTAACCACAGAACGTGAATCACAGACCAGCAGTATTTGATTTCATACCGTAAATGTAATTGTTTATATTTGTAAATAAAGCATTAGGGCCTAGTTTGTTTTGTATGACTAAATAGTATTGGATTACACAGGGATGTCTGTTTTTAGGGGCTGATTTATCAAGGGCCGAATGGCCCCTGATGCCCTTGTTTCCTGCGTGAGCCTTTAGGCTCGCCGGAAACAGCAGTTATGAAGCAGCGGTCTTAAGATGAGGCTGCGTACATCAATCCGCCCAATTCTATAGGATCGGTTTGATTGACACCCCCTGCTAGTGAATATGGCCATGAATCTGCAGGGGGCGGCATTGAACAAGCAGTTCACCAGAACTGCTTGTGCAATGTTAAATGCCAACAGCGTAGTTTACTGCAAGAGGACTAGAGTCCTCTAGCTGAGTACTGTTTTCAGAGATGTCAATACATTTCGCCAATGAAAAAAATGTGATGTTTTAATTTAATTATTTAGTCATTTTAAATGTATTTTTCATGGAAGCTATATTTCCATAAACCACAAGAGCATACAACAAAGAAGGGTAAAGATAAGTGTCACGAATACCCCATGATTGAGATGCTAAGGGGTTAACTTTCTGTAGTTTTGTGCTAAAAACAGTAATTTGTTTTTCAAGAAGAAATGTGGTGCTGTGTTTATGTGCTGCTGGTGTGTTTTCCTTTAATGACCAGACTCCCCCTAATAAATAAATTCTAAGGCCCATTTCACCAAATGTTATTGTGTATGCATTGAGCCATAAAGCCAGTAAACTCGTCAGCTCCAGAGACACAAAGCAGTGCCTCTCCCCAGAGGAAATAAGTTCAATAACAGGACACTAGTACAATTTAAGATATGCTTTTAACACATGTTATGACACTAGATGAGGGAAATACGACAGCCCTGTCATATTTGGCACCAAACTAATTCTCATCATGTCCCTGGGAAGTTGCTTATATAGGTAAATGCGGGCAATTTGCCTATTAGAAGTTGTAATGTGTTATATGATTTCAGCCAAAGGTGCTGTGCTTTATGACCGGTCATAAAAAAGAGGGGTGGATATTTCCCTAGCCCCCCTGCCAGAAGGTTGGCTCAAGCAATCTGATATCATGGAAAGAGGTATAAAGTTTTGTGTTTTAACATGTAAAGTTGTTCTTCTTACATGGGAGGCTGTATACCAACAAAGTGGGAGACCATCTTTTCCTGCCAATCTCCCTGTAAAGTATAAAGGTTCTGCTTTTTCTCTTCTTATTTTTATGTTTGCTTGTGTAATTCTATCTGTTAATATCTTTTTATTATTAATGAATTGTGCTAATTTTTCGCATTATAAACCTTCATTTATTAAGCTTTGGCCTTTGTCTAATATTTGAACCACATTACTGAAAGAGACTGGTAGTATTAAGACTGGTAGCATTAGTATTTTAATTTTATGTTATTTTTTGCTAAATTGTAATCTGGGATTTAATTTGTAATTTTCTGGGTTTTACTTAAGATATCCCATATCATATAATCTTAAAGGGACAGTACACTGTAAAATTGTTTTTATATTAATGTATTTTCAATGACTTGTTATACCAGCTGCAGAGTATAAAATGTTTGAGAAATTGCATTTTCCGGTTTATTTGTATATATGAAGTAACTGGTTTTATGCTTTGAAACCACGGCCTATTACAATGGGTTGAACTTAAGGTAATATCAGATCTCATAATATTATAATTTTGCTTCCTTATCTTATATTTGTCTGGAACACCAATGCTCAATACTTAGAGAGAACAATGGAAAATTATCATTTTTTTACTTAACTACCCTGCATCCCACTGAGAGTGTAAATTCTTCTGCTGGCTGTGTTTACATAGGCTTGTCAATAGCATATACTCCAGTATAGAAACTTTCAGTATAGGTGGATATACCACTGACTAAATGATATATTTCAAATTCTAAAATAGGAGTAAAGGAGATATGTGCAACTATTTTAATACACTATAGCAGGTAAAAAGGATCATTGGGAATAATTTTAAGGGGAGAACATGTTTGGGTGAACTGTCCCTTTAAGTGGTGGCAGCTAGATATAGTGTTAGTTTAGTGTGGGTGGCATTAAATGGGAGTTTTGGGCATTTATTTTATATCTAGCACAGACTAGAGAGTGTTGTTAACTCTTGCATCCACTGAACTAAGTCACAGGCTTGTTGGAGTGGCTAAACTGTGACATAATAGTGACAGTAGAAGGGGTCTGATAATCCTTTCTGTGCCAAACAAGTGACTGGTGCAGGGTTGGTTAACCTTGGTCGTCACAAATTGGTGGGCAGCGGTGTAGATATTTTTTTTTATTTATTAGATTTTACTACTTTGTGGATTTGCTAGTGTGAAAATCCCAGTACTAAAATAAATTGTGACTCTCACAATTTCCAAAGGCTAAAACTCAGAGCATTATATAGTCACACATTGCAAACAGTCCCCTTCCCAATTATTTGTTTTTCTTTTCTATTTTATTTTTTTCTATGGAGGCATACCAGCAGCAGACCAAGGAAATGCTGGAACTGTTATGCCAGAAGCAAGATATCCCATCCCCGGGAAAGAACAAAGATGGACTAATACAACTTCTTACAGAATATGATAACAGCCAGGCCACACCAGCTGAAGCCTCAGGAGAGTGTCTGCAGCTGTGGGCAGTTATTCATCAGGATCTGGGGATCCATTGGACCATTATTTGCAAACTGTTCTGAAACATATGGGCTCATTGGATGCAAGTTTGCACATGGAGCTGATTGCAACATTTGATGAGAGACAGGTTGCTGTAGCTGAGAGACAGGCTGCTGCAGCTGAGAGACAGGCTGAGAGAGAGAGCCTCTGGCTGCAGAGAGACAGGCTGCTGAACGCCAAGCTGAGAGGGAGGCTGAGAGAGAGAGAGAGTCTCTGGCCACAGAGAGAAAGGGTGCTGCCAAGCTGAGAGAGAACATCTATTACAGCTTGCACGTTTGGAGAGAGAGACTGTTTCACCTGTTGTTAGTAATCCTAGAGACTCCTCTGTTACCAGAGTGCTGGCAGAGAATTTTCCCACTCTGGAGAAAGATGGCGATGTGGATGTATTCCTGCGTAGCTTTGAAAAAGTTTACAGACAGTTCCAGTTGCCAAGTGAGCAGTGGACAAAGTACTTTACCCCTGGCATGAAAGGTCCTGCACTGGAGGCTTTTGCTGAACTACCCCCAGAGTTTGATCAGGACTATGATGCCATTAAAGCTGCACTGCAAAGGAGGTATAATCTTACTCCTGAAATATACAGAAAGAAATTCCGTTCTCTGCAGAAGGGTATATCAGAGAGCTATACTGCAGTTGTTGGAAACCTGATGATAGCTTTTTTTTTTTTTTTTTTTTTTTTTTTTTTTTTTTTTTTTTTTTAGTTTTATAAATCTTTATTAACACAAAAAATATGAATATGACAGACTTGGCTCTGGTTACAATGTGAGCCCGCTACTGTTCGTACAGCAGCAAAAATTAACATATTATTGTATGTTTGCCAAGATAAATTCCAAGTCTATTACAAAACAGTGTCAATAAGAACAAAAATTAGTTTTCTTCAAGTTGTTGGTGTAATAGTGCACACCTAAAGATGTGAAAAATAGATGTATAAGTCAGTTTAAAAGAGAGATGGAGGGAAGGGGAATTGGAAGAAGAAGAGAGAGAAAGAGAAAAGAGAGAAAAAAAAAAAAAAAAAAAAAAAAAAAAAAAAAGGGGGGATAGTAGGGGAAGGAAGGGGAGCAGTAGGAGGGTAGGTGGTAAGTGGTAGATTTCACTAATAGACCACATATTCTATGCCTGTATGTTTAGGTGTTCATGGACTTCCAAAGTTCCAGCATGTATTCATGTATTTCTATTCTATCCTCTCTCCAGTACCTGTAACGTTCCAGCTGTAGATTCCTGCTAACCCAAGTCGACCAATCTGAAATAGAGGGGACGTTTGTGGTTTTCCAATTTTTTGGAATTAGGGCCTTGGCGCTATTGAGCAGTATATATAAGAGTTGCCTCTTGGGTTTTTCAGCAATTTTGGGGAGGTTATGGAATAATAAAGTGTTGGGGCTCCTGTTTAGTTTGATCTGTAAAGTATTATCTATCATATCTAGAATATTCCTCCAAAAAGCCTCTACTAATGGGCAGCTCCACCATATGTGCGAAAGAGTCCCCTGTTCCCCACAACCTCTCCAGCACTTCCCATCAGTTTGTCTGTAGATCTTTTGTAGCCTAGCGGGGGTGAGGTACCACCGCGACAGGTACTTGTAGTTGGACTCGATTGTTTTAGCAGACACTGAGGCCTTTGTGTGAGTGATAAAGATTTTTTTCCATTCATTGTCCGTGGGGCACGAGCACAGCTCTTTGCCCCAATGACCTGCAAAAGTTGGTAGGGGGGACCTTTCAGGTGACATTAATGTTCGGTACATTATGGTGATCAAGTGTCCCGGGTTATCAGGGAGTAAGCTAAGTTTTTCTAGCATCGTTAATTGCCTAGTTAAGAGTTTTGCCTGTTTGTATGTCCCCAGGAAATGGCGGAGTTGCATATAAAAATACCAGGATATATCTAGGCCCGAGTCATTTAGTTCCTCCCAACTCTTAAGTTTGTGGCTTGTGAGAAGTCTGTGAAACATTGTCATGTCCAGTCGCGTCCCATTCAGTTGGGGTCTCTGTGTGATCGTGAAGGGAAAGTCTGGGTTTTGTGTGTATGTGGTCAGTGGTGAGGGATTCGTGGAAACGTGGGGGAATTCCAGCAGGGTCTTATCCCATTGTGTAAAGAACTCTTTTGTGATAGTGTAGGATAGAATCGCCTCAGGTCTAGCTTTGGGAGAAATCCACCCCAAGGAGCCCACGTTATCGACACCCAGTATCACCCTTCCAATCTGTACCCATGTTTTCTGCTCTTGATTAATGCTCCATTCTATTTGGTGTTGTAGGGCTATTGCTCTTCTATATTGTAGTAAATTGGGAATTCCCAACCCACCCCTTTCTTTTGCTTGATATAGTGTGTTTCTTGCTACCCTTGGTCTGCCTCCCCCCCATATATAGACCTCTAGAGTGTTCTGCAACTTCTGTAAGTAATTCTTTTGAAGAGGGATTGGGAGCGTCTGCAGATAATACAGGATTCGCGGGAGCACGTTCATTTTGATTACGCCAATACGGCCTAACCAAGAAATTTTTTTGCTTTTCCAAGAGGATAAGTCGCAAGTGATTGAGTGTAGTAGGTGAGTGTAATTGGCCTCGAATAGAGATTCTGGAGATGCTGTAATATTGATTCCCAGATATTTAAGTGTTCTGGTTTGTAACCTTAATGGGCATGTGTCTGTAAGTTGGCGCAAATCTTTCTGTGTTAAATTTATGTTTAAGATTTCTGATTTGTTTTGGTTTAGCTGGAAGTTGGACACTTTACCGTATTCCTCAAATTCCCGTAGGGCTTCTGGAAGGGACACAACTGGGTTAGACAATGATAGTAAAACATCGTCTGCATATAACGATAGTACATGGTCCTTTTGACCTATCTTTATCCCTGATATTTTCTGATTTTCCCTAATTTTCTGCGCCAATACCTCAATTGTTAAGGCAAAAAGTAGAGGAGACAACGGGCATCCCTGTCGGGTGCCGTTGTTGATATGGAAGGATTCAGATAGAATATTATTTACCTTAATTTGTGCCGTGGGCACAGTGTATAGTGATAGAACTTTGCTCATGAAATGGGGTCCGAAATTCATCTTCGACAGGGTGGCCTTAATGAAAGGCCAACTCACCCTGTCGAAGGCCTTCTCGGCGTCGGTTGACACCAAAATTGATGGGATATTTTTGTTTTGGGCATAATTCACTAGGAGGCAGGCTTTTATGGTATTGTCCCTAGCCTCACGGCCCGGGACAAAACCGACTTGATCCGGTGATACCAGTTTTGGTAGGAATCTGTTCAACCTGTTGGACAGGACTTTGGCAAATATTTTTAAGTCCACATTTAGCAGCGAGATAGGTCTAAAGTTCTCAGGACGGTTTGCTGGTTTCCCTGGTTTTGGGATTGTGGTGATGTGGGCTAATAACATGGTTGGTGGGAATTCTTGTGTCGATCCTATCTCATTGAACAGAGTTGTCAGTTGTGGAACAAGGATGTGTTTATACAGTTTATAGTACTTGGCACTAAACCCATCGGGGCCCGGGCTCTTGCCTGATGGTAAGTCATCTATGGTTCTGGCCACTTCTTCAGTGGTAATAGGTGCTTCTAGGTCTCCTGCTTCTTCATTTGTGAGGGAGGGTAACTTGACCGAGTTAAGGTAAGTGTCTATTTCTAATGAATTGGTTTTATTGTTCCCACCCCCCTGGGATTCTCCCTTATTTTGAATATTATATAATTGGTTGTAATAGGTTTTTAGGACCTCTGCTATTGCAGGACTGTTTGTGCATGGTTTCCCTTTTCTGTCTAGTATGGTGTGTACGTGTGCTTTTAGCTGCCCTCTTTTTAACGCTCTTGCCAAAAGTTTTCCGGGTTTATCCCCGTATTCATAGAACCTCTGTTGAAGCTTTAAAGCAGCCTTTTGGTGTTCTATGGAGTGTAAGTTTTGCAATTCTTCTCTAGCTTGAAAAAGTTCTGTTTTAAGAAAGCTATTAGCTGGGGATTTTTTATGGTGTTTTTCCAGATCTTGTATTTTAGACAGAAGGAGGCTATATTTTATTCTGGCTTGTTTAGCCAGTTGGGATTTTTGTTTCATGAGTTCGCCTCTAAGAACGCATTTATGCGCTTCCCAGATAGTGCTAGTTTGCAGATCTGGTGTCAAGTTGTGTTGGAAGTACTCTTTCAGTATGTTATCTATATGTGTTTTAAGAACCTGGTTACTGAGCATAAAATCATCAAATCTCCATATGTATGGCTGTGTGGGTATCGTGGGCCAATTTAATTTGCATATTACCGGTGCGTGGTCAGACCATGTCATTGGGAGTATCTGTGCATCAGTCACTAGGGCCAGCGTGTTTTGGTCTGTAAGTATGTAATCTATTCTTGTAAAGAGGTTATGGGGGTGTGAAAAAAAGGTGAAGTCTTGTTTCATGGGATGTAAAACTCGCCACACATCATGTACCGCTAACCCCTCTAACCGATTATTGCACTGTCTGATCACTCTCTTGGTGACAGAGATAGTAGACCTTGATGTGTCTAATTGGGGGTCTAGTGGTATATTGAGGTCTCCTGCTATAATTAGAGCTCCTTTACTTATCTCTAAAATTTTATTGGTAAGGGTCTTCAGAAATTTGTTTTGATGAAGATTTGGTGAGTATACATTGACCAAGGTTACTGTTCTGTTGTGTAACTTGCCTATGAGAATCAAAAATCTGCCCTCTGGATCTTTCTCCACGTGGATAGTAACCCATGGGGAAGTGTGTTTAATCATTATCCCTACTCCATTCTTTTTCTGGTTCCCTGAGGCAAAAAAGGTGGTGGGAAATTTAGGGCAATGCCATCTCGGCTCTCTATTTCGCTTAAAGTGGGTTTCCTGCAAAAATAGTATGTCACATTTCAGTCTTTGAGCATCTTTCATTAGGTGTGATCTTTTTTCTGGAATGTTCAGTCCTTTTGTGTTAAGCGTCAGAATTGACAGGTTATGTGTCACGTGGGGAGGCATGATAGAGGGAAGAGTTAGGAAGGATGAGTTGGGATGAGGGAGAAGGGGAAAAAAAAAAAAAAAAAAAAAAAAAAAAAAAAAAAAAAAGGCAAAAGAGGGGGGAAAGTTAAAAAAGAAAGAAAGAAAGAGTGGAGAAGTTTAGATTAAGAGGAGTACAAGGACCTGAGATCTATAATAAAATTAGTTGCGCCTTGTGGAGCACTTATCAGTAGTCTGGATCAGGAAATTGTGTATCCTCCGGTGTGTAATAAGTAAAGGGAGAAATAAGGCTAGAAATACCCTAGAGCGGGTAAATTTACCTGACAAGTCAGTTAAGGGTAAAGTAAAGTGTCAGGTAACAGAAAGTGGGGTCAGTATCCCCACATCCAAACTACTTAGTGGAAAAAGAAAAAGTGTAAGATAATTAGGGTCATAGATGCCCAGTTTCATCTGGGCTCAGATAGATAATTTAGGATTGCTATTCTATTTTAGTCCCATAAACATATACATACAAGATTGAATTAAGGTACAACATAATATAGTAATATAATGGTATACAAACAATAATAACTTTATGTCTCAACATCAACATTAACTCTTATTTAAAAGTAGATATAAGTCCCAACATTTCTTAAGTCTTTGAGGTATAGGTTCCAAGGAATGAGATTAAACAATATACAATACTTTCCCTCTAGAATTCTTGTTACATCTATCTACCATATTGGCTAAATGTTCATTTTTTATAATTCTATAATGTTACAGATCCAAGCAGAGGGCTGTCTCTGTGTATTCAGATTGGGGTCACAACTATCTCACTATGCTGATTCTAGTGTGAGTTTGCTTGGGACTGTTAGGGTCACGTAACTATGTGCAAGGGATGGGCAGTTCGTAGCTTACTACTATGTAGATTGTTATATTAATAATCTGTTTCTAAGTGTTATGATCTATTAGTTGTACACATGCTAATAAAGAGTCAGTATATGCCGCTATATCTAAGCCTTAGGTATCCTTATACATTCTAATATACAGCAACTCTAACCCAGAAATGCAGACATTCAAAGTTTCAACACAATCTACACCATATTATATGCATAGTTACTTTCTCCTGTGTTTTATTCATCATGTGGTGCGGGTCCCAGGTCTGGAGGTGGAATGTCCAGATTCAAGACCTCACAAAAGGTCGGTAGGTCAGAAGATATTCTGTATGTGGCTTGTTTTCCATTCCTGGTGGCAATAATGCTCACCGGGAAACCCCATTTATATGGGACACCCTGTCTTTGGAGGACGCTAGTGATGAACTTTAAGTCCCTCCGTTTCTGGAGCGTTATTTGGCTCAGGTCCGAGAAGATTTGGAGTGGAATACCTGCGTGGGTGACAGTTCTCAAGGCCCTTGCCCTTTGTGAAATCAGTTCCTTGTCTTTGTAGTTCATAAATTTGACAATAATGTCCCGTGGTGGCGCCTTAGGAGAAGGTTTTGGGCGAAGCGCCCTGTGTGCTCTTTCCATAACCACATCTGGGGAGCTAGGTGTTCCTTTTATAGTCCTAAATAAGTCCTGGAGGTAGCCTTCTATGGCATTATTGCTAACTGATTCAGGCACTCCTCTGATCCTCATGTTGTTACGCCTTCCCCTGTTGTCCAGATCCTCTATCTTGGACAACAGGAATTGTAAATCCCCTTCATGGCTCTGTATATGTTGTGAATTTGCATCCACCTGTTTCTGCAGTGTCTCATGTTTGGTCTGGAGAGTATGCACTCTTTGGCTAACGCTGTTCAGATCTTTTTTCAAGTCCCCAAACAATGATCTCATTTCTGTTAGTACTATGTTAATGTCTGCTTTTGATGAAATTGTGTTCAAGTCTTCCCTTGTAAGGGGTTCTTGTGGCAGCAGATCTGTCGTGAGCTTTTCACTAGTTGCTGAGGATGTTGAACTTGATGTTTCAGTGTCTTCCTTATCAGCAGGAATAGGTGCCATTTTTAAGTAGCTTGTTAGACTGTTGGTTTTATTTCCCTTGTCGGGTCTGCTACCTTTTTTAGTAGACATACTGCCTAGTGTCCTGTGTTTAAGGTTGTGGACACCTTTGAAGTGTATGACGTGGGGCTGCTGCAGATACTGTGATATATATAGATTAAGTCAGATGTACATAGGTGACTGAGTTAGAGAGTACTTTAGCACCATCCAGGTCACAAAGTTCGTTATGGTCCCTTTTATTTCAGGGATTGCTAAATTGTGTTAATGCCCAGTGTTATGTTGTTTGTGCCCCCAGACACCCTTTTCCCGCTGCGGTCCCTGAGGACCAGATGTTTTCTGCGTGTCAGCGTTTATGGCGGTGTTGTTTATTTGGTGGGCCTCAGATTAATAGCACAGTGCTCCAGTAAATGTTTAACGTAGGATGGCAGGTCCCAAACCCCCCAGGCAATAAACTGTTTGTGCGCCCCACAACTTATTCAGTGTCTCACCCGAGTTCGCGGTGCAGTAGTCGAGGCCTGTTTATCTTTCCTCCAGCGTCAGCTAGCCGGATCTGAAACGCGGTCACTTTCACGCCAAGAAAGTGCCGCGGTTGTTATCTCCCAGGTCTGTAAGCGGTGGTGTCTGCTTGTTATATATTTATGAGTCTTTGTGGGGCCGGGGCACGTCTCTTATCTCCCGGTATGAGTTGATCGTCACCTGGGGTTGTTAGTTCAGGACCGGCGGGTGCCGCGATGGTAAAAATGCCGAAGCTCCTCCGGGTCTAGAATCTCCTATGTGCTATACACCTCCAAGCCACTTAGAAAAGCTGTTTTAAAGTTAAATATTAGGCATCCATTATCCCTGTTTTTGCTTAGTTTGGATGTGGGGCTTAAGAGCCAGGATTTAGGCAGCCATTTCCCTGCACGGCCAGGCTCCGCCCCCCACCTGATGATAGCTTTTAACCAGTGGATCAAAGGGGTAAAGATTGCCACTATAAAAGAGATGGAAGATCTGATGGTGAAGGAGCAATTTGTGCAGGTGTGCCCAGCAGAAGTCCAAGAATGGGTTTTGGATCGTAAACCCAAAACAGCATTGGAAGCGGGTGAGCTGGCAGATTTTTACACAGTCAACAGGTCACCAGGGAATGGGAGAAAATCCTTTGTTAAGGGGACATCCACCTGGAAAGGAGCTGCTCCACGACCCCCCTTTACAAAGCCTGTAGTGCCTTTGTTTAATGTGTCTGTTCCCTCTGGGAAAGAAGGGGCGAGTGCTGAACCTGGGCAGGGGGATACCCACAGGTGTTTTGCTTGCAACAAAGTGAGCCACATAAGCTCCACTTGCCCAGAGAAGATTAAATTGGTGCAATAAGATGGAGGGGGGTAATCCCTCAGAAGTACCAGCATCTGTTTTGTTCGTTACATGACCTGAGGAAAGCAACCAGGAGAACTTGCAACCTGTGATTGTCACAGCTAAGGTAACACTGGGGCTTCGGCACACAGGTACAGCAGTGACTCTTGTGCGTCCTGGGCTGGTGAGCTCTAATGACATTATTCCTAGCAGAACTGTAGCAGTTAAAGGGATTGAGGGAATGCAACTTACAGTGCCTATGTCACATGTATATCTTGATTGGGGAGTGGGGAGAAGTTTAAGAAATGTGGGGGTATCTGAAAATATTCCTAATGATGTTTTACTGGGTACTGAGCTAAGTAGATTAATATCTCCATATGTGCCTGACAATGCTACATATGACCTAGTGACATTAGCTGTAGACCCTCATGTGCAAAGGGCTGGGCATAAAAAAGCTCAGGGACATGCTGACCAGGAGGGAGGACAGAGTGCATATGTGCAAAGTGCTGTGCCTGAACTGGGGGTGTCTGTGCTGAGATGTTAAACTGTAAGAGGAAAGACTGACTGGGGAGAAAGATGGATAGATGGTGTGTGCCTGCATGTGCTTGAACCAGCAGTATCTACAGAATTAAAGTTAACTGTACAGTGTGAAACTGACTGGGGAGAAAGGCAGATTTACTGTGTGGGTATGTCTGTGCCTGAACAGAGTTTAACTATACAGGGAGAAACTGTCTGTGAGAGGAGGCAGATGAGTGGTGGGTGTCTGTCTGTGATTGAATCAGTAAATTCTATAGAAGGAAGTGAGGATATGGGGGAGAGAATGACTGGGTGACTGGGCAACTGGATGATGTGTGTCAGTCTGTGCCAGAACCAATTGAGCCCCCTGTGGAAAGACAGGATATATGGGATACATGGCAGAAGGAAGATATGTGCTTGTCTGTACCAGTGTCAGAAGGATCCCAAATTCTGTGTGAGGATGTGAAGTGGCAGACTGACTGTGAGAAAGAGCAGGGGGAGAATGTAGCCCACTCTATGACAGAGGCAGCAGTGCCCCAGAATCCAGGGTGTGTGGCAGAGGAAGGTATAGGATACTCTTTGAGGGACCCCCAGAGTGAGTGTGAAAGATTGTGGGTGACAGAGACCCCAGTAACCTCAGCTGTGACCTATAAGCAGACTGCACAGACTAGGGGACAGAGACTGACACAGACTGCAGACACAGGGGGAGGAGTACAGGGAAGTGTATTTACACAGCCCCACAGTGCCATTCAGCAAATACACTGACAGGTTTGCAGAGTCAGAGTCCCCAGAAGGCTCAGCAGATAGGACCCACAATGAAGAAGAGGGGGCAGTTAGGAAACCCCCACCAACCATAACAAAGTGCAGGAGTACAGGCATTCTACTTTGGTGGAGGGGCAAGATCCCTGGGTAGTTATTCAAAAGCTGACAAAACACAATACAGTCAGAGGGTATGAAAATAAACTAGGCTTCACAGACACCTCTGTAACAGGGTATAATGTAGCTTTCAGGGACAAGATGTAAGCCTTATTGGGGGAGGTACCTGTAAAACCCAGAGATGTCAATGCCATATTCCTACAAAAACAGTTGCAGGATCCTACTGCCAGAGAGGGAGTATATGAGATGGGGCAAAATGTTCTTGTACTAACACCCATGAGGCAGAACAAGCTACAGGCTGCATGGGAGGGTCCCTGCAATATATTAAATCAGCTGGTTAGAGCAAATGGTGTGTCATTTTTAAATGGAGGGCATCATAATTGCAAAACTGCTATGTGCAATTTGTCTGGCAATGGAGATATTACCGCAAGGGGAAGCTCCCTTTGATACACAGCTGGAGTGGCTTGTGGCCACCTCCCTTTGCGTCTCTTATTTGGGGAAGGTGTCACGAATACCCCATGATGGTGACAGCTAGATATAGTGTTAGTTTAGTGTGGGTGACATTAAAGGGGAGTTTTGGGCATTTCTTTTACATCTAGCACAGACTAGAGAGTTTTGTTAACCCTTGCACCCACTGAACAAAGTCACAGACTTGTTGGAGTGGCTAAACTGTGACAGAGTAGTGACAGTAGAAGGGGTCTGATAACCCTTTCTGTGCCAAACAAGTGACGGGCACAGGGTTGGTTAACTCGTTACAATAAGTTTAAGCAAAACTTTTTTAACACATTACTCAAGACAAACAGGATTACTTTAGAGACCATTCTGGAGATATTTGATGATCAACAAACTACTTTAGAAGTCATTTGCATATCATCAGACTTGTAAAGTCATCAGCTAAGGTAACAAATTCTGGGTGATCACTTCAGAATAATTAACAGATTACATTACTGATTACATCACAAGCTTGAATAGCCAGTGACTGACTCTAGAATCATCTAATTTAAATATTTTGGCCTGTGGGCATACTTCAGGATGGCTTCTAATGACTAGTCTGGAGTCATCGATTACTTTAGAATGACTCCAAGAAGAGCATCCTTTTTGACTAGGGTAAATATAAAATGTTGCCTTCAAGAATCGAATTCTGTTTTCAGAACTATTTCAGAACTATCACAGATTATAAAAAAAGACCACAATAATTCCAGGTAAATAAATACTGAGTAATAATTTACTGCCTGGGGCAAGAAGTAGTACTGAATAAATAAAGGCCACAGTTATGTTGGTTTAAACAGACATATTTTTTGCAAACCTTTCAAAAAAATGTTACTTTATTAGTCACAGAAACGTGTATAAAAACAAACACACAATTCTCTGTTTTAACTGGCTTTTGTCTATCCACCTGCATTTTTCACTCTCAGACCCATTCAAGGTTTTATGACATCCTCTTCCCCTATATTTACTTTCATCACTTTATCATATTCTCATAACTCCCAACATGTCTCCCGTGTGTTTCCATGGCCAGGAGGATCAGATGGAGTCTACTCTAGGTGGCTCAGTGGTTGCACTTGTATGGTCCATGACCAGAGTTGGGTGATTGTGTGAGTGGTGTTAGAGCTGTCTGAGATGGAGCCCAAAGTGACTTGGGGCCCAATTATCAACAACTCGCAGACACAGTTAAATATGATGCTATAACTTTTTGTTTGTTTTTTTAGCATTATATGTAAAGTATGTGTCTCTTCTTCACACAACAATGAAAAATAGAAGAGGCGCCACATAGGATAATAACGTAGAGAACAGGACTGCCTGTGTGTCAGGGCCCCCCTCCAGAAAACTACTCACATAAGAGGCGGCACAACCGGAGTGCCTATCCAAGCAGTACAGGACCAAAGAATCGCCCGAAAGACTCAGGTGAGACGCCCAGACACCAACGTCAGGTTGCGTGGAAGGATACAGCAGTCACAGACACAACATGCTCTCGGAGGATCAGGGGATCACAGGCTTTTGGCCAACCAAATGATAGTACAAGATAGTACGTTGGCATCTGGGCGTCTCACCTGAGTCTTTCGGGCGACTCTTTGGTCCTGTACTGCTTGGATAGGCACTCCGGTTGTGCCGCCTCTTATGTGAGTAGTTTTCTGGAGGGGGGCCCTGACACACAGGCAGTACTGTTCTCTTCTATTTTTCATTGCTATAGGACTCTATCTCCATGGATACGACTAAGAGTGCTGCCGGATCTCGTTCATCATCACCTCTCCTATTACACCAGCGCACCTCCTTAGAATCGGAAGATTCCTATTATCGTTTGACTTCTTCACACAACATTGCATTGTGAGATTAACAGCTCTTAAACTAAAATTGACCTTCTTAAAATGATTTTAAGGACTCAAAGTACTGATGACTAAGATAATCTTGCCAAACCAGAGAGATATAGAGAACTGGAACACTGGTGGGATTAGATCATGATGCAATAAGGTATAGGGATTCCTGATTGGGCTGTCCGAAGATTTTTTTATTTTTTATTTTTTTTTATTTTAGAAACCGAAGTAGGGGTGGGGGGTATTGTCAGAAGAATTAATAAGAAGGAGCAACAGACAAGTAACAATCATTCAGAATAAAATACAGCAATAGTGTGTATACTGTACATGTAATAAATATTTGTGACTTTAAAACAAAATAAAGCAAATCTGAAATGCCAGTTTATTAAGAGTGTGAATAAACCAGAAAAACTTCTGAGGGCTAGATTTATCAATTTGCAGGCAGACAAGGTTCACATGTTGTGAGCCTTTTCGAATTTTATCGCAAATTGATGGTCAAATTTGTTCCCCATATTTTGTATTGCTTGAGCAATTCCAGCCCTTTGCTCTTGCACAAGCAATTGCGCGAGAGCAGGGCTTTTCACTCAACCTGGTCGCATTATTTTAAACTGCTGCTTCATAAATATCAGTTGCAGGCTAAAATGACCAAGTCTGTAACCAATATGGTTATTTGCACATAATAAATAAACCCTTGAAACACTCTTTTAATGGTCTAAACTATTAAACAGTCTTTGTGGGTTAAATCAATCTCACACACACATACACACACACACATTTTCTATCCTCACATTGTCTTTCCTTCATTCTATCTCCCTATCTCTCTCCCTGTCTTTCTCTCCATCTCTCTGACTTTCTTTCTTACCAGAAACGATTTGCCCATTCTTAACATCTCTCCTGTCTTTGTCTGTCTGTCTGCCAGTCAGTGTAGCTCTGAAAATAAATGCAATTTCACTCTACTATACGCAAACTGTTTATTTTAGATGACCTAGTGTCAATATCCTTTATCCAATTATGATCACAAAAGAAATTCAATGTTATTTACTTTTGCTGAATACAGCAAGTCAACCTTTCCAGTTTTACAATGTCACGCTATGCCAAGGCAGAATTGCTGCACACAGATTTTTGTATTCAAAGGGTCATACAAAGCACTATACAACTAAAGATATTCATAGTTTTCACATAGTTTGATTATAAAGATTATTGGGCAAAGTGCAAACACCTTTCTAAACTGGAGTTCTGTGATGTTCAAATCTGATGTGTAAGAAAAATTGCTTTGCAAAAATAGATTATTCTTTGTAAATAATATTTTCTGTTCCTTGCTCTGTCTGAAGAAAGGAGTTCTATTTTGAGTTATAATTATACATGTCTTCAGTTCAGAGTGATAAATCAAATCCTGTGTTTCATTTTTAAAGAGTTGACCTATAATTTTCAATAGGGGTTGAATATCACTAACTAAGGTGTCTTTTTCTTTGAGGTAGAAAGGTCACAATAGGAAAATGATACAGTAAAAAAGAAATAAAAAATAAGTTTTAGCTACTTTTCTGATGGATTTTCCTTTATGCATCTCCCCTAAGGGATAATGAAATGTGTGTGAGTATCAGTCCCACTATATAACACAACTGTATAGTGTCAGAAATCCATCAACATATCTAGCAACCTTATATGGGGGGGGGGGGCACAAGATCAAAAGCAGAGAGGCTACTTATACATACACATATACAGGCATTCCTACCCCCCTCCTACAAGACACCAATGCAGAACTCCCAACTGTCCTGTATTTTGCAGGATACTCCCAGTTTGGTAGACCAGTCCCTCCTTTCCTTATAAATGCCCAACTTGTCGTAATGGTATAGCCATGCCCAATGTTTATGCTGTTCCACACTGTTCTAACCTGGTCTTAGATATAACCAAAAAAATGTTATGTATGAAAAGTTTAGAGCAGCCAAACTTTTTAAATGAGAGACCATATATTATTCCTATAGGGGAAAGGTGAGAGGATTTCATAATTATTAAGGTTAAGGGACATGAACCCCAAAATTACTGTTTCATGATCCAGAAGAGAGCACAATTTTAATGTTTTTTCCAGTTACCTTTATTATCAAATTAGCGTAGTTCTCATGGAACAAGGTACATTTGATAACAGAAGTACATTGGGGGAAAAAAACTTTTTTTTTTTAATTGTATGCCCTATTTGAATCTCTAAAAAAACATAATTTATGTAAGAACTTACCTGATAAATTCATTTCTTTCATATTAGCAAGAGTCCATGAGCTAGTGACGTATGGGATATACATTCCTACCAGGAGGGGCAAAGTTTCCCAAACCTCAAAATGCCTATAAATACACCCCTCACCACACCCACAAATCAGTTTAACGAATAGCCAAGAAGTGGGGTGATAAAAAAAGTGCGAAAGCATATAAAATAAGGAATTGGAATAGTTGTGCTTTATACAAAAAAATCATAACCACCACAAAAAGGGTGGGCCTCATGGACTCTTGCTAATATGAAAGAAATGAATTTATCAGGTAAGTTCTTACATAAATTATGTTTTCTTTCATGTAATTAGCAAGAGTCCATGAGATAGTGACGTATGGGATAATGACTACCCAAGATGTGGATCTTTCCACACAAGAGTCACTAGAGAGGGAGGGATAAAATAAAGACAGCCAATTCCTGCTTAAAATAATCCACACCCAAAATAAAGTTTAATGAAAACATAAGCAGAAGATTCAAACTGAAACCGCTGCCTGAAGTACTTTTCTACCAAAAACTGCTTCAGAAGAAGAAAACACATCAAAATGGTAGAATTTAGTAAAAGTATGCAAAGAGGACCAAGTTGCTGCTTTGCAAATCTAATCAACCGAAGCCTCATTCCTAAATGCTCAGGAAGTAGAAACTGACCTAGTAGAATGAGCTGTAATCCTTTGAGGCGGAGTTTTACCCGACTCGACATAAGCATGGTGAATTAAGGATTTCAACCAAGATGCCAAAGAAATGGCAGAAGCTTTCTGACCTTTTCTAGAACCGGAAAAGATGACAAATAGACTAGAAGTCTTTCGGAAAGACTTAGTAGCTTCAACATAATATTTCAAAGCTCTAACAACATCCAAAGAATGCAACGATTTCTCCTTAGAATTCTTAGGATTAGGACATAATGAAGGAACCACAATTTCTCTACTAATGTTGTTGGAATTCACAACCTTAGATAAAAATTCAAAAGAAGTTCGCAACACCGCCTTATCCTGATGAAAAATCAGAAAAGGAGACTCACAAGAAAGAGCAGATAATTCAGAGACTCTTCTGGCAGAAGAGATGGCCAAAAGGAACAAAACTTTCCAAGAAAGTAATTTAATGTCCAATGAATGCATGGGTTCAAAAGGAGGAGCTTGAAGAGCCCCCAGAACAAAATTCAAACTCCAAGGAGGAGAAATAGACTTAATGACAGGTTTTATACGAACCAAAGCTTGTACAAAACAATGAATATCAGGAAGATTAGCAATCTTTCTGTGAAAAAGAACAGAAAGAGCAGAGATTTGTCCTTTAAAGGAACTTGCGGACAAACCTTTATCTAAACCATCCTGAAGAAACTGTAAAATTCTCGGAATTCTAAAAGAATGCCAGGAAAAATGATGAGAAAGACACCAAGAAATATAAGTCTTCCAGACTCTATAATATATCTCTCTAGATACAGATTTACGAGCCTGTAACATAGTATTAATCACAGAGTCAGAGAAACCTCTTTGACCAAGAATCAAGCGTTCAATCTCCATACCTTTAAATTTAAGGATTTGAGATCCTGATGGAAGAAAGGACCTTGCGACAGAAGGTCTGGTCTTAACGGAAGAGTCCACGGCTGGCAAGAGGCCATCCGGACAAGATCGGCATACCAAAACCTGTGAGGCCATGCTGGAGCTACCAGCAGAACAAACGAGCATTCCTTCAGAATCTTGGAGATTACTCTTGGAAGAAGAACTAGAGGCGGAAAGATATAGGCAGGATGATACTTCCAAGGAAGTGATAATGCATCCACTGCCTCCACCTGAGGATCCCGGGATCTGGACAGATACCTGGGAAGTTTCTTGTTTAGATGAGAAGCCATCAGATCTATTTCTGGGAGTTCCCACATTTGAACAATCTGAAGAAATACCTCTGGGTGAAGAGACCATTCGCCCGGATGCAACGTTTGGCGACTGAGATAATCCGCTTCCCAATTGTCTACACCTGGGATATGAACCGCAGAGATTAGACAGGAGCTGGATTCCGCCCAAACCAGAATTCAAGATACTTCTTTCATAGCCAGAGGACTGTGAGTCCATCCTTGATGATTGATATATGCCACAGTTGTGACATTGTCTGTCTGAAAACAAATGAACGACTCTCTCTTCAGAAGAGGCCAAGACTGAAGAGCTCTGAAAATTGCACGGAGTTCCAAAATATTGATCGGTAATCTCACCTCCTGAGATTCCCAAACCCCTTGTGCCGTCAGAGACCCCCACACAGCTCCCCAGACTGTAAGACTTGCATCTGTTGAGATTATAGTCCAGGTCGGAAGAACAAAAGAAGCCCCCTGAATTAAACAATGGTGATCTGTCCACCACGTCAGAGAATGTCGTACAATCGGTTTTAAAGATATTAATTGAGATATCTTTGTGTAATCCCTGCACCATTGGTTCAGCATACAGAGCTGAAGAGGTCGCATGTGAAAACGAGCAAAGGGGATCGCGTCCGATGCAGCAGTCATAAGACCTAGAATTTCCATGCATAAGGCTACCGAAGGGAATGATTGTGACTGAAGGTTTCGACAAGCTGAAATCAATTTTAGACATCTCTTGTCTGTCAAAGACAGAGTCATGGACACTGAATCTATCTGGAAACCTAAAAAGGTTACCCTTGTCTGAGGAATCAATGAACTTTTTAGTGAATTGATCCTCCAACCATGATCTTGAAGAAACAACACAAGTCGATTCGTATGAGATTCTGCTAAATGTGAAGACTGAGCAAGTACCAAGATATCGTCCAAATAAGGAAATACCACAATACCCTGTTCTCTGATTACAGACAGAAGGGCACCGGGAACCTTTGTAAAAATTCTTGGAGCTGTAGCTAGGCCAAACGGCAGAGCCACAAACTGGTAATGCTTGTCCAGGAAAGAGAATCTCAGGAACTGATAGTGAGCTGGATGAATCGGAATATGCAGATATGCATCCTGTAAATCTATTGTAGACATATAATGCCCTTGCTGAACAAAAGGCAAGATAGTCCTTACAGTTACCATTTTGAATGTTGGTATCCTTACATAACGATTCAATATTTTTAGATCCAGAACTGGTCTGAAGGAATTCTCCTTCTTGGGTACAATGAAGAGATTCGAATAAAACCCCAGCCCCTGTTTCAAAACTGGAACTGACATTTCAGAAATGCTTGAGCTTTCACTGGGTTTACTGGGACACGGGAAAGAAAAAATCTCTTTGCAGGAGGTCTTATCTTGAAACCAATTCTGTACCCTTCTGAAACAATGTTCTGAATCCAAAGATTGTGAACAGAATTGATCCAAATTTCTTTGAAAAAACGTAATCTGCCCCCTACCAGCTGAGCTGGAATGAGGGCCGCACCTTCATGTGGACTTAGAAGCTGGCTTTGCTTTTCTAGAAGGCTTGGATTTATTCCAGACTGGAGATGGTTTCCAAACTGAAACTGCTCCTGAGGATGAAGGATCAGGCTTTTGTTCTTTGTTGAAACGAAAGGAACAAAAACGATTATTAGCCCTGTTTTTACCTTTAGATTTTTTATCCTGTGGTAAAAAAGTTCCTTTCCCACCAGTAACAGTTGAGATAATAGAATCCAACTGAGAACCAAATAATTTATTACCCTGGAAAGAAAGGGAAAGTAGAGTCGATTTAGAAGACATATCAGCATTCCAAGTTTTAAGCCATAAAGCTCTTCTAGCTAAAATAGCTAGAGACATAAACCTGACATCAACTCTGATAATATCAAAAATGGCATCACAGATAAAATTATTAGCATGTTGAAGAAGAATAATAATATTATGAGAATCATGATCTGTTACTTGTTGCGCTAAAGTTTCCAACCAAAAAGTTGAAGCTGCAGCAACATCAGCCAATGATATAGCAGGTCTAAGAAGATTACCTGAACACAGATAAGCTTTTCTTAGAAAGGATTCAATTTTCCTATCTAAAGGATCCTTAAAGGAAGTACCATCTGCCGTAGGAATAGTAGTACGTTTAGCAAGGGTAGAAATAGCCCCATCAACTTTAGGGATTTTGTCCCAAAACTCTAATCTGTCGGACGGCACAGGATATAATTGCTTAAAACGTTTAGAGGGAGTAAATGAATTACCCAAATTATTCCATTCTCTGGAAATTACTTCAGAAATAGCACCAGGAACAGGAAAAACTTCTGGAATAACCACAGGAGATTTAAAGACCTTGTCTAAACGTTTAGATTTAATATCAAGAGGACCAGAATCCTCAATTTCTAAAGCAATTAAAACTTCTTTAAATAAATATGAAGATTTATCAGCATCAACCTCTGAGACAGAATCCTCTGAACCAGAAGAATCATTAGAATCAGAATGATGATGTTCATTTAAAAATTCATCTGAATAACGAGAAGTTTTAAAAGATTTTTTGTGTTTACTAGAAGGAGGAATAACAGACATAGCCTTCTTAATGGATTCAGAAACAAAATCTCTTATGTTATCAGGAACACTCTGAACATTAGATGTTGTTGGAACTGCAACAGGTAATGGTACTTTACTAAAGGAAATATTATCTGCATTAACAAGTTTGTCATGACATTTAATACAAACAACAGCTGGAGGAACAGCTACCAAAAGTTTACAGCAGATACACTTAGCTTTGGTAGATCCAGCACCAGACAGCGATTTTCCTGAAGTATCTTCTGACTCAGATGCAACGTGAGACATCTTGCAATATGTAAGAGAAAAAACAACATATAAAGCAAAATTGATCAAATTCCTTAAATGACAGTTTCAGGAATGGGAAAAAATGCCAAAGAACAAGCTTCTAGCAACCAGAAGCAATGAAAAATGAGACTTAAATAATGTGGAGAAAAAAGCGACGCCCATATTTTTTTAGCGCCAAATAAGACGCCCACATTATTTGGCGCCTAAATACTTTTGGCGCCAAAAAATGACGCCACATCCGGAACGCCGACATTTTTGGCGCAAAAGAACGTCAAAAAAATGACGCAACTTCCGGCGACACGTATGACGCCGGAAACAGAAAAGATTTTTTGCGCCAAAAAGTCTGCGCCAAGAATGACGAAATAAAATGAAGCATTTTCAGCCCCCGCGAGCCTAACAGCCCACAGGGAAAAAGTCAAATTTTTAAGGTAAGAAAAATGATTGATTCAAATGCATTATCCCAAATATGAAACTGACTGTCTGAAAAAAAGGAAATGTTGAACATTCTGAGTCAAGGCAAATAAATGTTTGAATACATATATTTAGAACTTTAAAAAAGTGCCCAACCATAGCTTTAGAGTGTCACAGAAAATAAGACTTACTTACCCCAGGACACTCATCTACATGTTTGTAGAAAGCCAAACCAGTACTGAAACGAAAATCAGCAGAGGTAATGGTATATATATAAGAGTATATCGTCGATCTGAAAAGGGAGGTAAGAGATGAATCTCTACGACCGATAACAGAGAACCTATGAAATAGACCCCGTAGAAGGAGATCATTGAATTCAAACAGGCAATACTCTCTTCACATCCCTCTGACATTCACTGCACGCTGAGAGGAAAATCGGGCTCCAACCTGCTGCGGAGCGCATATCAACGTAGAATCTAGCACAAACTTACTTCACCACCTCCATAGGAGGCAAAGTTTGTAAAACTGATTTGTGGGTGTGGTGAGGGGTGTATTTATAGGCATTTTGAGGTTTGGGAAACTTTGCCCCTCCTGGTAGGAATGTATATCCCATACGTCACTAGCTCATGGACTCTTGCTAATTACATGAAAGAAAAAACATTTTGGGTTTCATGACAATTTAAAACAATTTTATATTATATATAACAATACGTTTTGCCACCTTTGTAAAAAAAAAAAACATTCCTTAGAGGGACATGAAACCCAAAATGTTTCTTTCATAATTCAGACATAGCATACATGTTTAAACAAATTTCCAATTTACTTCTATTATCTAATTTATTTTGTTCGCTTGATATCCTTTGTTGAAAAGCATACCTAGGTAGGCTCATGAGCAGCAATACACGCTGTGAGTTAGCTGCTGATTGGTCACTGCACATATATGCCTCTTTTCATTGACTCACCAGATGTGTTCAGTTAGCTATTGTAGCATTATACCAAGAGCATAAAGCACATTAGATAATAGAAATAAAATGGAAAGTTGTCTAAAATTATATGCCCTATCTGAATCATAAAAAAAATAATAATTTGGGTTTCATGTCCCTTTAACTCCTAATTTAAAGGGACACTAAACCCAATTTTTTCTTTCATGATTCAAATAGAGCATGCAATATTAAGCAACTTTCTAATTTACTCCTATTATCAAATTTTCTTTGTTCTCTTGCTATTTTTATTTAAAAAGCAGGAATGTAAATCTTAGCAGCCAGCCCATTTTAGGTTCAGCATGATGGATAGTGTTTGACTGACATTTAGCCACCAATAAGCAAGCATAACCCAGGTTCTCAACCAAAAATGGGCCAGCTCCTATGTATCACATTCCTGCTTTTTCAATAAAGATAGCAAGATAATAAAGAAAAATTGATAATAGGAGTAAATTAGAAAGTTGCTTAAAATTGTATGCTATATCTGGGGCACGATCCGATATACGGCGTAGTTTTTGGTGCAAGTGAGGGAACCTGCGCCGCCCGTAGTTTCACCTTGCACATCGGGGTATTACATATATGGCGCCTACAGTTCCTAAAGTGCCGTAAGTCGGACAAACTAGCGATGTCCAGAAATAAGCGTAAGTACAAATTTCTGGAGTCGCCAGTGACTTACGGCACTTTAGAAACTGCCTGCGCCTAAAAAAACTAACTAAAGTATAAAATCGCCCATAACTGTCTAACCTGCCTCCCAAAAAAAGCCAGACACATATACCCCTATATCCGCAATCCCCCCTTTCACTCCTAATAATAAATGTATTAACCCCTAAACCGCCGCTCCCGGACCCCGCCGCCACTAAATAAAGTGTTAACCCTAAACCTCCGCTCCCCGACCCTGCCGCCACCTACATTATATGTATTAACCTCTAAACCACCGCTCACGGACCCCGCCGCCACTTACATTATATATATTAACCCCTAATCTGATCCCCCTATATCTCCGCCACCTACATTAAATGTATTAACCCCTAATCTGATCCCCCTACACCGCCGCCACCTACATTAAATGTATTAAAACCTAAACCTAAGTCTAACCCTAACACCCCCTAACTTAATTATTATTTAAATCAATCTAAATAATATTAATATTATTAACTAAATAATTCATATTTAAAACTAAATACTTACCTGTAAAATAACGCCTAAGATAGCTACAATATAATTAATAATTACATTGTAGCTATTTTAGGATTTATTTTTATTTTACAGGTAACTTTGTATTTATTTTAACCAGGTACAATAGCTATTAAATAGTTAATAACTATTTAATAGCTACCTAGTTAAAATAATTACAAAATTACCTGTAAAATAAATCCTAACCTAAGTTACAAATAAACCTAACACTACACTATCAATAAATTAATTAAATAAATTAACTACAATTATCTAATATAAAATACAATTAAATAAACTAAACAATATTACAAAAAAAAACACTAAATTACAAAAAATAAAAAACATTACAAGAATTTTAATCTAATTATACCTAATCTAAGCCCCCTAATAAAATAAAAAAGCCCCCCAAAATAATAAAATTTCCCTACCCTAAACTAGATTACAAAGTAACCAGCTCTTTTACCAGCCCTTAAAAGGGCTTTTTGCGGGGCATTGCCCCAAAGTAATCAGCTCTTTTACCTGTAAAAAAAAGCAATACAATACCCCCCAACATTACAACCCACCACCCACACACCCCTACTCTAAAACCCACCCGATCCCCCCTTAAATAAACCTAACACTACCCCATTGACGATCACCCTATCTTGAGCCGTCTTCACCCAACCAGGCCAAACTCTTCATACGATGCAGGCACAAGTGGTCCTCCAGCCGGGCCGAATTCTTCATCCGATCGGGGCAGAAGAGGTCCTCCATCCAGCAGAAGTCTTCACCCATCCGCAGCTCCATCTTCAAGTCCTCCGACGTGGAACATCCTCCTCGGCCGACGGACTAACGACGAATGAAGGTTCCATTAAATGACGTCATCCAAGATGGCATCCCTCGAATTCTAATTGGCTGATAGGATTCTATTAGCCAATCGGAATTAAGGTAGGAAAAATCCAATTGGTTGATTGAATCAGCCAATCGGATTGAAGTTCAATCCGATTGGCTGATTGGATCAGCCAATAGAATTGACGTTGCATTCTATTGGCTGATGGAAAGGGGGATCAGATTAGGGGTTAATATATTTAATGTAGGTGGCGGCGGTGTAGGGGGGTCAGATTAGGGGGTAATATATTTAATGTAGGTGGTGGCGGTGTAGGGGGGTCAGATTAGGGGGGTAATACATTTAATGTAGGTGGTGGCGGGGTCCGGGTGCGGCAGTTTAGGGGTTAAACACTTTATTTAGTGGCGGCGGTGTCCGGGAGCGGCGGTTTAGGGGTTAAACACTTTATTAGGTATATCGGTGGGGGATTGCGGTTGACAGGTAGATAGACATTTTTTGCAGGCATTTTAGGGAGTTACGGTGCTCCAATACTCAGTGCAAGGCCTGCTATGGGTGCATTTTGTGGCGAGGTGAAAATGGAGTAAGATTTCTCAATTTTTGCCATTTAAGGCCTTGCGCTGTATATTGGATACCAAATTGCACGGTTTTCTATGTCAGTCTATGGGCAAAAAAACTATGGCCGAAGGGTGAAATATACAAGCGTAACTTCTATGTTAAGCCGTATATAGGATATCAAACCAGCGCAAAATTTGGCGTCGCCGGCTTTTGCAGGCGACGCTGCATATCGGATCGGGACCCTGAATCATGAAAAAAAAATTGAGTTTAGTGTCCCTTTAAGCTTTCATTAATGTTGTATAATTATGTTTATATTTAAATACATTCTATTTAGAGGTTCAACAGTGTAGTCAATTAAAACTTTTATTCACTTTAAATGTTGCTTTCATTTGATAATACCTTATGTAACAAAACAAATTAAAATAGCTACAATTTTATTTCTAACTTCTACTAAATTACATAGAAAACACTTCATTAAAAAAAAAGAAAAAATTTAATTTCTTAAAAAGACATAAATTGTCATGCTCAAATTCTAATCTAGAAATATAGTAAACATCACAAGAGATAGGGAACACTAAATGCATTTTTTTATTTATGGATTCACAGGGGATCTGATTATTGAATATACAGTATGTTTTTTTTTTCACGCTTTCGCAAAATTCACCATAGCCCTTAAAGGGATAGTAAACACCAAAAATGTGATTGTTTAAAAAGATAGATAATCCCTTTATTTACCATTCTCTAGTTTTGCATAACCAACAATGTTATAGAAATATACGTTTTACCTCTGTAATTACCTTATATATAAGCTTCTGCAGACTGCCTCATTATCTCAGATCTTTTGACATCTTGCATTTCAGGCAATTAGTGCTGACTTTTAAGAAACTCTACATGCGTGAGCACAATGTTATTTATATGAAACACATGAACTAATGCCCTCTAGCTGTGAAAAACTGTCAAATGCATTCAGATAAGAGGGGGCCTTCAAGGGCTTAGAAATTAGCATATGAGTCTACTTAGGTTTAGCTTTCAACTAAGAATACTAAAAGAATAAAGCAAATTTGATGATAAAAGTAAAAAAAATATCCATTTAAAGCTCTAGGATACCATCTGGACATTATAACTGGGAGATGATTTACTCTCTCAGTTTGGCCTTTTTACCAAAGATTTACAAAAAAAGAAGTGAATATTACAATATCCACATTTTCTCTTCATTTGAAGCTGTTTAGTGTTTGGACATAGTGAATAGTACTCAATTCTAGTTACATTACTTATTAACATCAATCACTTGACAGAACCATAAATACATTTAACAAAATCTGGATAGCTTACCCACAAAATATAGACTTAAGACCCTTCATTTTGAATAAGAAGACCCCTTCTATATCAAGTAGCACTAACAGGCCAGATTTTTATTACAGCTGAACTTGAGCACAGGTGAAATAATCAGCTGATGGGTGACAGCAGGTTAGTAACCATGGTTACTGATCAGCTGATTATTTCAACTGTGTTTCTAGTTGAGTTATAATGAAAACCTGTCCTGTGGGGGATACTTGAGGACCATGGTTGAGAAACTCTGATTTAAATGACAAACATGAAAACAAGCATCATGTTTGTTGTGGGAAAATCTAAAGACATCTATATATCCCACTAGCTATAAAAATATGTCATAATGACTCTAATTTGAAAAAGGGTATACTACTATTCAAATAATTTAGGTAGGTACTTGGTCATGTCATCTCAGTGATGGGCATCTGGCAGTAAATGGCAGCAGCATTTGCTTTGTTGTTGGTGTTAGAAATAGATCCTGGATCTTGAGTAAAAGCTCAACTTCTGCTAGAAGTAATGGCCACTACTCTATACTTATCTTACTTGATCTTTCATCTGCCTTCGACACAGTTGACCACCCCCTCCTTCTACAGACCCATAGCTCTCTTGGCCTTTGGGACACTGTTCTTTCTTGGATTCACTCTTACCTTTCTCACAGGTCATTTTATGTGTCATTTGCTGATGACTCCTCTTCTCTAATGCCTCTGTCTGTTCTAGGTCCTTCACTGGGTAAACTTATCAACATTTATGACTTTAAATATCACCTCTATCCTGATGACACTCACATCTACCTCTCCACCCCTACTCTCTCTCCCTCTGTCCTTTCTTATGTCAGTAACTGCTTATATGGCATTTCTTCCTGAATGGCCTCTCACCACCTAAAGATTAAAGGACCAGTAAATAAAGTAGATTTGCATAATCAACAAATGCATGATGAAAAGACAATACAATAGAACTAAGTCTGAACTTCAAATGAGTAGTAGATTTCCACTCCCCCTGTACGATGTGACAGCCATCAGCAATTACAAATGCATATACATATATTCTGTGAATTCTTGCACATGCTCAGTAGGAGCTGGTGACTCAAATAGTTTAATTATAAAAAGACTGTGCACATTTTGTTAATGGAAGTAAATTGCAAAGTTGTTTCAAATTGCATGCTCTTTCTGAATCTTTACAGTTTAATTTGACCTGAGTATCCCTTTAACATGTCCAAGACTGAGCTCCTTCTAATGCCCCCTATTTTTTGGGGGATTATAAGGAGCGTAATCGGTCTGCAAAACGAAGTCGGAGATGCTTGGAGAGTAACAGTGGTATGGCCACTAGATGTCAGATAGACTCACAATCTTACTCAGGGGGTTTGCTTTGATGTATGACTATTGCAAAACTGTAATTCTATCAACCAGTGCCAACTTCTGACTTTTCTATCCCTGTCGATTGCATCACCATCTCCCCATCACTCCAAGTCTGCTGCCTCTGAGTTACACTTTACTCAAATCTATCCTTCATCCCCCACATCCAATTGCTTTCTTCATCCTGCCACAACCACCTAGGCAATATTTCCAAGATTTGCCCTTTCCTGAGCGCTAACACCACAAAGAAAATAATCCCGACTCGACTACTGCAATAACCTACTCACTGGCCGTCCTCTTTCCCGCCTCTCCCTCCTTCAATCCATCCTAAATGCCTCTACCATGCTAATCCACATTTTCTTTCGCTCTTTACCTGCTGCACCTCTCTACAAATTCCTTCATTGGCTCCCCATTTACAGCAGAATGAAATCGGAAATTTTCATCCTTACATACAAAGCTCTCACCAAAGCTGCTCCCCACTTCCTATCCTCTCTAATCAACACACCTGCCCACTAAGATCCAACAATGACCTGCTTTTTGTATCTTTGACTATCACCTCTTCCCATGCTGCAGGACTTCTGTCGTGCAGCACCTACCCTCTGGAACACTCTACCTCGCTCTGTCAGGCTTTCCCCTAATCTGTATTCTTATAAATGCTCTCTAAAGACTTTTTTGTTCAGAGAAGCCTAACACCAAACTGAGTAATAACAGCTTTCTTACTCCTGCAGTCCTCACCTCCTGTTTTTCAACCTCATACCCTTCTAGATTGTAAGTTCCCAAGGGAATTGGACCCTCAATTCCTCCTGTATGTTTCTGTCAAATTTTGTGTAGTCTCTTACAAGTTTTATATCATTGCTTTATTTAAATGAATTGTACCCATAGACAGCTCTGCGGAACATGTTGGATGAGGGGTAAACAACTAAATAGAATTAGCGGATAACTATAAAAATAGATTCATTTTTTGGAAGATTACATGAGATCATTCACTGGTATATACCTGACACTATTTTAAGGGCAATTTGCAATACTGGAAGATGAGAGAGACTTGGGATTGGAGTGGTGAGGCTACACTTGTGCCTTGGGGTGGGGTTTAAACTGTTATAGTTATCCATCAGAACACTTTCAGAGCAGCTTGTTGCATGATTTAAAGGGACAGTCAACATCTGAATTTTTATTGTTTAAAAAGATAGATAATCCCTTTATTACCCATTCCCCAGTTTTGCACAACCAACACAGTTATAATACACGTTTTACCTCTGTAATTACCTTGTATCTAAAACTCTGCAGACTGCCCCCTTATTTCAGTTCTTTTGACAGACTTGAATTTGAGCCAATCAGTGCTCACTCCTAGGTAGCTTTACGTGCGTGAACTCAATGTTTTCTATATGAAACTAACGCCCTCTAGTGGTGAAAAACCTGTCAAAATACATTCAGATTAGAGGCAGCCTTCAAGGTTTTTTAAATGTTAACACTTTTTTTAATGCTCAGTTAATAAACACAATCATATTATCATCATAATTAATCATTAAAAGTATGTTTTCACGTACATTTGAAACTATGAAACTTGTCCACAAGTAAAATATGATAATTAGAATGTAATTTGACTGCAGTTATGGTAGTGTAATGTAGCTTGTCTCCTGCAACTATATTTAGGGACTTGCCTCCTAGCTGACCTGTAAACCCAGAGTGTTTGTATTGAGAGTTTGGGAAAGGGATTGTACTCACTTTACTTAAAGGGATATTATACACACACGTTTTTCTTTGCATAACATGTTTTGTAGATTATGTATTTATATAGCCCATAAAGTTTTTTTTGTTTTTTTAAATGGTTAGTTTTGCTTATTTTTAAATAACATAGCCCTGATTTTCAGACTTCTAACCAAGCCCCAAAGTTTTAGGAGAATACTGACGTATACCTACTCCAGCTTGCTTCTGTTTGTGTAAATGGTCTTTTCATATGCAAAGGAAGGGGGAGTGTCTGCTATTTCCCACTTGCAGTGGGTGTTCCAGTAACCTTTTAATCAGAGCTAAACTAGAAGCTTGTAAGTAAGTTTTTAAACGGCTTTATACTGGATTTTTTATCAGTATCTGTGCATATTATTCTTTATAATAGTGTATATTACATGCAGTTTTATGTAAAATTGGTGTACACTGTCCCTTGAAGCTCAGGGAGATAGTCCTTAGCCTCTATATCGTTAAATCTTTGCTGGTAAATTTTCCCTCCCTTTGTTTATCCTTTTCAGGTTTGTCTGTGGCGGCGGTACAAGCAGCTGTATAGCTCCCTTAAAGGGAAAGGAAACCCTTTTTTTTCTTTCATGATTTAGATAGAACATGCAATTTTAAACAACTTTCCAGTTTATTTCTATTATACACTTTGCTTTATTATTTAGGTATCCTTATTTTTAAAAACATAGCTAGGTTAGGCTCAGCATTTTAAATGTTCAGCCACCAATCAGCAAATAGCACCCATGGGCTGAGCCTATCTAGCTATGCTTTTCAACAAAAAAAGCTAAATAATGAAGCAAATAAGATAATAGCGGTAAATTGTTTTTTTTTTTTGTTTGGGCCTCAGATGCCGCCACCTGTTTTTTTGTATGAGTTTGAGAAAAGTCTAACTTAAATGTTTTTATTTAATTAAATTAATATGGCCATGACATGGTTATATTTCCAGCTCAGTGTCTGTCTTTATTTGGGATGGTGTTAAGTGTTTGGTTAAGTTTTGAGGGTTGTAAATGTCACAAATAGGGGCTTAGCCCTTATTTTTATTTTTTTAATGAATTATAAAATTACTCAAAATAATATGAAATTGTTAATTGTACACATCAAAAACTACATTAAAATTACTCAAAAATATTATGAAAATATGAATTGTACATATCAAAAACTACATTAAGTTGTCATCAATATTGAATAAATTAAAATTAGTGATTTGCATTGTCAGACATATTAGGCTAATGGAACAAAACTCTCATAGGGTCTTAGATAAAACAGACTTCTATTTTAGTGTATGGTCCCCATGGCTAGAAATGTACCCAGATTAGACCTGACAAAAGGGACTATCCCAACTAAGATACCCTCTCCCCCCTTAAAACCTCCCGTTCCCTTTCTCCCCCACCTCTGGGCCGATATTTGTGAATCTGAAATATATTTCCATCTCATAAATATCCCAGTTACTACGTGGAGGACTGACCACTCTAGCCCACCATGTATCACAGATATAACTACTATAAAAACACAACGTCAATACTCTTCCTTACAGAAAAATGAGACACCTTTCTCTGTTCTAGAATTTAATTTTATTTGAGAGTAAGTCTATATGCCATATTTAGAAAGCTGTAGGTTTATTGTTTATCCTCAATTGTATAATAGTCTTCAGTTTAACCTCACATTGAATGTCTCAATAAAAAAAGTTTTTTAAAAAAAAATAAAGAGTGATTTGCTTTTGAATTAATTACATATCTTTGTCTTCTGTGTTTCTTCCCTCTGCATTAAAGGGACACTAAACCCAATTTTTTTTCTTTCATGATTCAGATAAAGCATGCAATTGTTAGCAAATTTCTAATTTACTTCTATTATCAATTTTTCTTCATTCTCTTGCTATCTTTATTTGAAAGATAAGGAATCTAAGCTAAGGAGCCAGCCAATTTTTGGTTCAGACCATGGACAGCACTATTTTCTTGGTTCTGTCCAATCAGCAAGGCATCTAAACTTACATTCTTGCTTTTCAAATAATGATACCAAGAGAATGAAGAACATTTAATAATAGGAGTAACTTAGAAAGTTGCTTAAAAGTGCATGCTCTATCTGAATCATGAAAGAAAAAAATTGGGTTCAGCGTCCCTTTTAGTCTGTTTCTTACAGTTTAATCCACTTCTTTCTTGTATCGTGTATATGTAATTTAGGATGCTTAATTAATTAAAAAGATAATTTTAAAAAGACTGAAATGTCACAAAAAAAACAAACAAACAAACAAGGGTTGCTTAATGGTACAGTAAAATATTTTATTTTTAAATATTTTCTACATAAAGTGCAATCGTGTGCAAAAACTGAAAGAAAATAGAAAGCGATCAGAAATAATGACATGGCATTAGGTTAATAAATGGCGTAGCCCTGAAAGTGTTGACATATCCAAAATATAAAAATAACAAAATAAATAAATAATAATAAAAAAAAAACTGTTCTAGATACTTGGACCATTTCACAATGCAATATCATGTTTAGTGGACAAAAAGAGTTAGGTCAGATATACAAGAAAATACTTAAAGGGATAGAAAGGTCAAAATCGCAATATACTTCAACTAGCAAAAATGCTTATAGTAAAAGTTATGAATGGGTTTCAGCAGCATACGCACATATGCTTAGTGTTTCATGTACCAGTATTCAAACACCACATCTTCTCAGCAGTGGTTTGTATGACACAAATTAAGTCTTCAGTGAAGCAATAGATAGCAGCACCAGTTCTCTGAGCAGGCACGGTGTTGAATACGTATGCTACTGAAAAACAGTAACTACTTTTACTAGAAGCATTTTTGCTAATGGAAATATATTGCAAAAACTGCATCTATTTAGAACTGAAATGCACCCAAGCAAATTTCAATTTTGACCTTTATTAGAGTTATTGTGCTTTCACCATTAAAAGTATAGGGTGCACAAAAAAATTTTTTGAGCCAGTTTAGATGCTTTGGTTAAAATATTTAATCATTCACTGGTAATACCAAACTGGGCATTATTCTTTGCCTGAAGTTGCCCAAAAGATAAAGCATAATGTGCTATCAGCTGTGCTCCACTTGTAATTTAGCCCAAAATGTTTTATTTTGCATATTTCACTAACTTTTCAGTATACTTTCATTAATTACTTTGCTTGCTTTTCCTCTAATGGAAGAACCCTGACATTCCTACATGCTGTATACTGATTGGTTGACATGTGCATTAGGTTGTCTATTTCTCTCCCTTATTGGCCACATAAAAGGGAGTAGGATAAACAGTATTAAAGTTACTTTCAAGAGGTGTAGCCCAGGCCTGCAAAACAATGTATATATATTTTTTTAAGTAACAGTTTTAAATGCTTTTCATTCAATTGAATTAGCTGCACATCTTTTGTAATGCAGTGAATGATTTCTGATATATAAATACAAAAATTGGCTCCAATGCCCCTTTTAAATAGCTCTGAATTGTTGTCATGAAATAGCTATAAAAAAAAATTCAGTGAACTTGCTTGGATCACTTTCTGAAGTCCTTCACAAACAATACATACAATAGCCTTTTTATAATACTTCAATTATTGTTAATCATCCATTCAGGATGTGTGTGGTTGGAGATTTTATGAGGTATTTAGCTCGTAACTAGATCTGCTTCAGAAATGTCAAGTTGCATTAATATGTGATAACTACTGAATAATTAATATGAGTCTCACTGTGTTTACAATAGGGTGTATTTTTAATAAATAATTCATTACAATGTTGTAAGGGCAATGACTCTACATCTCTTGGCAATTTTGTAAAAAAAATATCAGAGTTTTCAAATGATGTCGAAACTAGAAGGTGCTCTAACCATTAAATATGCATAGTGTGTATAGTTTTTGTTTACATTAAATAAAAGGTCTATATTCTATGCACATTAGTGATACATTTCACTTTATTTCTAGTTGTTATTGCTATTCTTTGAAACTTAAAGGGACATTCTAATAAAAAAAAATATATTTAGATAATGTAAGTTTTGGATTGCTTACCCTAGATAACTTTGTATGAAACCCAGCAAAGATATTAAATACATAGGTAAATTCAAGCTCAGGAGCTGCAAGACTTGCAGCGTAATGCACAGAACGCAGCCAGTGGTTGGAAGATTGTGTGACTGTCACTTCTGATTGGCAAATTGACCATGTTCTGTTTAGGAGATCCCAATTGGATCATGTGTGTATGTTTTCTACCGCTTTGAAGTGATTAAATGGACAATTAAGTTGAAAGTAAACAATTATGATTGAGCTAGAACATGCAATTTTTTAATGAAAAAAAAGTTTTTTATTGATTTTTCAACATTTTACAAGTATAAAATCAGACCAACTGTGTTACAATTTCAATTGATTTACAATTCTTCTTGCCACTAAATACTTTGATTAAAGGTATGTAACAAAAAGACCACCATACAGCAGACAATAGGTAATGAGTAGATAGGCTCAGCACGACCGTTAGTTGACAGTCCTATCCCTAAAACCCTTTATTACTCTATTTAGAACCTCCAAGGAGGAGGACCCGGCTCAGCATGTACGACCTGCAAATCATCTCCAGAATTTCTAGCCCCTACCACGGGGACATTGGATTCAACTCTAAGAGAGGGGAGAGGGAGATGTGTTGTGACCCACCCAGACTGGCTAGGCAGGAGCGGAGGTGGCAGGGGCTAAATCCATAACTCCTATCTTAACCTCTCCTGGCTCTTCTATCTGTTTCTGGCCTCAATGCACATTATCCAGGGCTCCCACATTAGTAAAAACTGTTCTTTATTATCTAAAATATCTGCGGAGGCGCTGCTCATTTGGTAATAATAGTCAACTTTATTCTTGATTATCAAAAAAGAGGGTACTGTGGTCTTCCAGTACCTTGCAATAGTTAGCTTGGTTACAGTGCAAATCAGCGCTACTAATTTGTTTGCTTTTCGGGATAAATTTGATAGAGGCTCATGTAACAGTGCCTGAGATGGAGTTAAGTTAATTTGCCTATCTAGGATTTCACCCAGGAGCTCTGATGTTTGGAACCAAATGCATGAAACATGACAACAGTTCCACCACATATGTGCATATGTGCCGCTTTCGTTAAAACCACGTAAACATCTTGTGTTCGCGCGCTCTGCATGGATTCTCGAAGGGTGGAAGTACCATCTATAAGCTACCTTAATAAAGTTTTCCTTTAAATGCGCACAAATAGAAAAGGAAGTGCCAGACTTCAAAATATCGCACCACTTTTCAGCGGTCCATGTAAAGTTAAATTCTGTCTCCCATTTTATCATAAATGGTAATTTAGTAAGCTTGGGTGGGGTATTAAATAGTATATATAAGTTGGAGATCGCCCCTCTCATCCGTTCAGTGGCTAAACATAGTCTCTCTAGATAGGAACTAACGGTTGGCTGGTTTTGTCCTAAAATTTCATCTACTCTCGCTCTTAATTGCAGGTAATGAAACCAACTCTCTCTATCTTGTTTATTTAAATCAGCATATTGGTGGAATGTTAATAGCTTGGTGCCTACTAGGGTATCTGCAATGCGGTACAGGCCTTTATTTGCCCACTTATCCTGTGTAGTCTGGTCATAATGAGTAGATAATGTCACTAGAGGGGTCGCCTTCGACCCCTTAGGTATCAGAGTGTACTTGGTTGTTAATGTTTCCCACAGTGCTAGTGTATGCGCTATAGTAATAAAGCTTCTCCATTTAGGGGGCCTATCTTTTTTAGAGGTCCACAACAATTTATAGATGGGGTGTATCCTCAACATATCTGATTCTATTTGAACCCATTGAATTCTGTCCAATTGGTTGTGCCATAGAGAAGACTGTGCCATCCTGGCCGCGTAGTAGTACGCCGTCAGATCTGGCATTCCCATCCCCCCACCTGTTTTATGTCTGAGAAGTGTTTGTTTATTGACTCAGGATCTTCGGTATTTCCAAATGAACGCCACCAGGTCTTTTTGTGTTTTCCGTAATACAGTGGTGGAAACTTTTATGGGTAGTGAGCGAAAGAGATACAAAATCTTAGGTAGTACCGTCATCTTAATTGACGTCAGCCTGCCATACAGGGAAATATTGAGTTTGTTCCACCTTGATAGCAAATTTTTTATATGAGTGAACATAGGTGTGTAATTTAGTTTGTAAAGATGATCCAGATTGTTCGGGATTGTGATACCCAAATACTTTATGCCCTTATCCGCCCAATTAAAATCAAAATTCAAGATCAATAATTTTTTGGTATGTAGAACATGCAATTTTAAACAACTTTTCAATTTACTTCTATTTTCTAATTTGCTTCAATCTCTCTGTATCTTTTTTTGCAAAGAATACCTAGGTAGGTTTAGCAGCAGATGATGTTACTTCAACAAAGGATACCAAAAGAATGAATCAGATTTGATAAGAGAAGTAAAATTGTATGCCCTATCTGAATCATGAGAAGAATTGGTTTCATGGCCATTTAAAACCCAATCCTTTTTAAAAGCTTATTAAATTATGTGTCTACAAATATCCCCATATTTTCATGGCTGATTTTATAGAAAAATAATTAGATTTTATTTAACCTCATTGTTATCTAGGGTCACTAATGCAAAAACAATGCACTATCTACATTTTTTCAATACAATACTTGACAAAAATAAAGTTCAGTTTTCTCTTGTCATAACTTTAGGAGATGTACATTAATCAGTGATACAGCATTATTACATTTATTGGGCTAGATTCATAGAAGCTTGCAGAACTGCTGAGGGGCCTTCTTGTAAAGGCAATATAATGTTCAAAATAAATTAAAGGGACAGTCTACTCCAGAATTTGTATTGCTTAAAAAGATAGATAATCCCTTTATTACCCATTCCACAGTTTTGCACAACCAACATTGTTATATTAATACACATTTTACCTCTTTGATTACCTTGTATCTAAACCTCTGCAGACTGACCCCTTATCTCAGTTCTTTTGACAGACTTGCACTTTAGCCAATCGGTGCTGACTCATAAATAACTCCAGGAGTGAGCATAATGGTCTCTATATGGCATACATACAGTAGCACTGTCTAGCTGTGAAAAACTGTCAAAATGCACTGCGATGAGAGGCAGCCTTCAAGGGCTTAGAACTTAGCATATGAGTCTACCTAAGTTTAAATTTCAACAAATAATACCAATAGAACAAAGCAAATTTGATGATAAAAGTAAAATGGAAAGTTGTTAAAAATGACATGCCCTATCTAAATCATGAAAGCTTCATTTTGGCTAGACTGTCCTTTTAAACTTCCAGTGTGTCATTAGTGGTGGTTCCTGTCACTAACATATAACTGTGTTAAGTGCCTCAATACATAGTATATTTCACAGCAAATGAGAGCTTCTAGCAATGTGGAAAATCAATAATTAATATCTCAATAGTTAGGAAATAAGTTTGAAAAATTATATGGGTTTAAAGACCCCAACCCAAAACTCTATGGGTCTGATCCGATATAAATCGTCACCCGCAAAAGCCGGCGACGCCAAAATTTGCGCTGGTTTGGTATCACATATACGGCGTAACATAGAAGTTATGCCCGTATATTTCTGCCTTTGGCCATAGATTTTTGGCCCATAGACAGGTATACCAAACCAGCGCAGTTTGGTATCCAATATACAGTGTAAGGACTTACGTGGCGAAAATGGAGAAATCCTACTCCATTTTCACCTTGCCACAAATTGCAGGCGTAGTAAGCCTTACGCTGTCTATTGGAGCCCCGTAACTCCCTAAACTGGCTGCAAAATAAAACCTAACACCTAACGCATGCGCAATGTCTATCTACCTGTCAACCGCAAACTGCTAAAAAAAACCTAACACCTAACGCATGCGCAAAGTCTATCTACCTGTCAACCGTGATCCCCCGCCGCAATCCCTAATAAAGTATTTAACCCCTAAACCGCCACTCCCGGACCCCGCCGCCACCTACATTAAATGTATAACCCCCTAATGTGAGCCCCTACACCGCCGCCATCTACATTACCTACCCCCTAATGTGAGCCCCTACACCGCCACCATCTACATTACCTACCCCCTAATGTGAGCCCCTACACCACCGCCATCTACATTAACTACACCCTAATGTGAGCTCCTACCCCGCCGCCAGCTATATTAAAATTATTAACCCCTAATCTAATCCCACTATACCGCCGCCAGCTATATTAAATTATTAACCCCTAATGTAATCCCCCTATACCGCCGCCACCTAAATTAAATTATTAACCCCTAATCTAATCCCCCTATACCGCCGCCACCTATATTAAATTATTAACCCCTAATTTAATCCCCCTATTCCGCCACCACCTATATTAAATTAATTAACCCCTAAAATACTAAACTATCCCTACCACTAAACCTAAGTCTAACCCTACAAATAGGGCTTTTTACGTGGCATTACCCCAAAGTAAACAGCTCTATTGCCAGCCCTTAAAAGGGCTTTTTGCGGGGCATTGTCACAAAGTAAACAGCTCTTTTGCCTCTAATCTAAATCCCCCTACACCGCCGCCACCTATAATAAATGTATCACCCCCTAATCTAATCCCCCTACACTGCCGCCACCTATATTAACTATATTACCCCCTGATCTAATCCCCCTACACCACCGCCACCTATATTAACTATATTAACCCTAATTATATTAGGGTTAATATAGTTAATATAGTTATTATATTATATATATTAACTATATTAACCCTAATTATATTAGGGTTAATATAGTTAATATAGTTATTATATTATATATGTATTAAGTATAATAACCCTATCTAACTCTAACACCCCTAACTAAATTCTTATTAAAATAAATCTAATTAATATTAATATTATTAATTAAAATATTCCTATTTAAATCTAAATACTTACCTATAAAATAAACCCTAAGATAGCTACAATATAATTAATAATTACATTGTAGCTATTTTAGGGTTTATATTTATTTTACAGGTAACTTGGTATTTATTTTAACTAGGTACAATAGCTATTAAATAGTTAATAACTATTTAATAGCTACCTTGTTAAAATAATTACCAATTTACCTGTAAAATAAATACTAACCTAAGTTACAAATACACCTACACTATCAATAAATGAAATAAACTACAAATATCTAAACTAAAATACAATTAAATACACTAAACTAAATTACAAAAAACAAACACTAAATTACAAAAAATAAAAAAGATTACAAGAATTTTAAGCTAATTACACCTATTCTAAGCCCCCTAATAAAATAATAAAGCCCCCCAAAATAAAAAAATGCCCTACCCTATTCTAAATTAAAAATTAACCAGCTCTTTTACCAGCCCTTAAAAGGGCTTTTTGCGGGGCATGCCCCAAAGTAATCAGCTCTTTTGCCTGTAAAAACCCCCCACAATACCACCCCCCAACATTAAAACCCACCACCCACATACCCCTACTCTAAACCCACCCAAACCCCCCTTAAAAAAACCTAACACTAACCCCCAGAAGATCTCCCTACCTTGAGTCGTTTACACCCAGCCAGGCTGAACTCTTCATCCAATCCTGGTTATGTCTTCATCCAAGCGGCAAAGAAGAAGTCTTCCATCCGGCGATGTCTTCATCCAAGCGGCAAAGAAGAAGTCTTCCATCCGGCGATGTCTTCATCCAAGTGGCAAAGAAGAAGTCTTCCATCCGGCGATGTCTTCATCCAAGCGGCAAAGAAGAGGGTGAAGTTTTCCTCCAAGCGGCATCTTCAATCTTCTTTCTTCGGACCTCCTACGCAGAACATCCAGCTGGCATGACGACTGAACGATGAATGAAGTATCCTTTAAGTTTCCTTCTCGAGCTGGAGAAATCCAGTACCGTTCAACCTGAAAAGCTTATGTTAACAAAGTGCTTAGGCAACAATACTAATATATTCACTGAGTACAAGAATACGTGCATAAGCATGAGAATCCCAACTGTGGGGCAACACTTGTAGCGAAGGCATCACATAAATCTATAACATACGTTGGAGAGAGCATGGGTACTAATTCATAACTAAAAATAAAGGCCCAATAGACCCTACATACGCAAATAAGGAAAAGCATTTATTAGTCTCAAAAAAGTTGGTAGGAGCAAGGCCCATACTCATCAGACATTTTAGACATCACAAAAGTTACCGGTTGTTGGGGATAGTACTATGCGATAGTCACAAGATTTCAGTTAAGAACTTCCAACCCCACCAGAATCTGACCTAAATGTCAACCAATCCCATCTCTGCATACCCGCACCAGCAGCTGTATAGCACATCCAGACGGCAAAATCCCTGGAGAAGTCTGTAGGGATTCAATCCAACAGAACGTGTGTGGTCAGGACTCTGAGGAGGCAGTCACCCTCCTCCGCACCTCGTATAAACCTCCAGGAGCTGTTATTCATTCCGGGGTCTGAAAGGAAGAGGACATCAGCTGCAATTCTATACAATAGATGGGAATTCTCGCACCTCCGTTCCACTCTCAGGCTCACGCAGGAGCCAAATCGTATACGCATTGAGGGGTGTCAGAGGTGAGTAGCAGTGTCAGCTTGGTCCCTTGGCACAACATCCACTTGTGTTTTGTTCTCAGAGGTTATGGCTTGGCCATGCAGGGAAGGAGTCAGGTCTCCATGTTTGATGTCAGGAGAGATGAGAAGCTTTTCGATGCAGTGATCCAGCCCTGCATTCAATAAAGTAAAATGCTCATCCAGGAGAGCAAGCGCTTTCTCCTCTGAAACTTGCTGCATAAATGCCATAGGGATAGGAGATATTCATTCACCATCCAGCACTGATGCGTGATGCTGCATCTAGCACAGAACTCAGCCCATGTGTTTCAGTAGATGGCACGCTGCGTACTCTTTCAGAGGCTCTGAGCTACAGGTAGGCCCCAAGCTGCATCTTAGGCAAGCTTATCAATCAATTTGCCCGGCTCCCTGGCTATCTGACTGTGACTCCTATTCCTCTCAAACCTAATCTGGTCACACAGGCTCTTTTAAGGTAGGCTTCACCTTTGGTTATCAACTCTTTTCAATACTTTGAGCCGGAGCTCCTAGACTGTACAGCCGCTCTTCTCAATGGCTAGATCCGCCCCCAGACAGAATGAGTTTAATTAAATCTAATGTTGGGAGGCAGCCCATTTTATTTCCTCCTAGCTGTAAGATGACTATGGGCCAGATTAGAAGTAGCACATTAAACTTTGTTTCCTCTAACAGTTTAACGCTCAAAGTAAAAAAAATATTGCAGCCACCTTAGCACACATATTACAAGCTAAAAGTAAAAAGTTAGCGCATTAATGAGAGAGTGAAAGACTGAGGCAAGCTAACTTCAGGACTTCAGATATTGCGACCGCGCTAACTCTTCTCCCAATAGAAGTCTACAGACACTGTGTTAGACCAACTGAGCTAAACCTGAAGTGTTCTTCACTTAGATGAAAATGTTATTTTTATTTATTTATATATTTCTATAATAATTATTATATTATTATAATATAATTATTTGTAAAATATATATCTAAATTAAAATATACATACAAAGATATATATAGTATAAACATATATATATATAATTATAGAAATATATATTTAAAAATAAAAATAACTTTTTTTTCTATGTGACGAACATAGGAATTTCAAGTATTTCCATTAAAAACACATTAAAACATAATAAAAATGAATAAAAATGATGTTGCATGTTTCAAAGTATTTAATTGGGAAGGGCTCAAACTGTGTATATTCAGGGCTCAAAATTTCAGGCCGTAAGCCAGGTCTGATCCTACCCACTACCTGGGTACACCACAACCACTACTCCACCCCCCTTTGCATATGTTTAGCCATTAAGAAACACATTATTGTGCAATCATTTTTATTTTTTATTTTGTACCTTAACAAATTAAATAATGCTACATACAGTAATAAATTCACAAAAATAAGTGCATAGCAGTTAGCAACATCAACTTGGTGGCTCTGCGTAAGACAACAGCTGGACAGATATTGGAAGTTGTTGAAGTGAGAGAGAGGAGGAAGAGAGTGCAAACTCTAAAGTGAAAATACAAGCGGCAAGATTACCCTGTGTGCGTTAGGCTTAAAAAGCAGCGTTGGCCGGTCCCAACGCTGCTTTTTTAACGCCTGCTGGTATTACGAGTCTTGCAGGTACAGGTGTACCGCTCACTTTTTTGGCCAGACTTGGAAATACTGCAAATCCACTTACATCAATTGCGTATCCTATTTTTTCAATGGGACTTGCATAGTGCCGGTATTACGAGTCTGCCAAAAAGTGAGCAGTACACCCTCTCCTGTCAAGACTGGTACCGCATTTTAAAGTCAGTAGTTAAGAGTTTTACACTACAACGCCATAGCATAAAACTCTTAACTAAAGTGCTAAAAAGTACACTAACACCCATAAACTACATATTAACCCCTAAACCGAGGCCCCCCCACATCGCAAACACTAAAATACATTTTTTAACCCCTAATCTGCCCAACCAGACATTGCCGCCACTATAATAAATATATTAACCGCTAAACCGCCGCACTCCTGCCTCGCAAACATTAGTTAAATATTATTAACCCCTAATCTGCCGTCCCTAACATCGCCGACACCTACCTACATTTATTAACCCCTAATCTGCCACCCCCAACGTCGCTGCCACTATACTAAAGTTATTAACCCCTAAATCTAAGTCTAACCCTACACCCCCTAACTTAAATATAATTTAAATAAATCTAAATAAAATTCCTATCATTAACTAAATAATTCCTATTTAAAAATAAATACTTAACTAAAAAATAAACATTGTAGCTAGCTTAGGGTTTATTTTTATTTTACAGGCAAGTTTGTATTTATTTTAACTAGGTAGAATAGTTATTACATAGTCATTAACTATTTAATAACTACCTAGCTAAAATAAAGACAAAAGTACCTGTAAAATAAAACCTAACCTAAGTTACAATTACACCTAACACTACACTATAATTAAATAAATTAACTAATTTAACAACAATTAAATGCAATTAAATCTGAAGTACAAAAAAAACCCACACTAAATTACAGAAAATAATAAACAAATTACAAGATTTTGAAACTAATTACACCTAATCTAATCCCCCTAACAAAATAAAAAAGCCCCCCCAAAATAAAAAAGCCCTACCCTACACTAAATTACAAATAGCCCTTAAAAGGGCCTTTTGCGGGGCATTGCACCAAGGTAATCAGCTCTTTTATCTGTAAAAAAAATTACAAATCCCCCCCCCAACATTAAAACCCACCACCCACACAAACAACCCTACTCTAAAACCCACCAAATACCCCCTTAAAAAAACCTAACACTAATCCCTTGAAGATCACCTTACCGGGAGAAGTCTTTATCCAACCAGGCCGAACTCCTCAACGAAGCCGGGAGAAGTCTTTATCCAAGCCGGGCGAAGTGGTCCTCCAGATGGGCAGAAGTCTTCATCTAGACGGCATCTTCTATCTTCATCCATCCGGCACGGAGCGGGTCCATCTTCAAGACATCCGACGAGGAGCATCCTCTTCAATCGACGGGTAATACAGAATGAAGGTACCTTTAAGTGACGTCATCCAAGATGATGTCCCTTCAATTCCGATTGGCTGATAGAATTCTATCAGCCAATCGGAATTAAGGTAGAAAAAATCCTATTGGCTGATGCAATCAGCCAATAGGATTGAAGTTCAATCCTATTGGCTGATCCAATCAGGCAATAGAATGCGAGCTCAATCCTATTGGCTGATTGGATCAGCCAATAGGATTGAACTTCAATTCTATTGGCTGATTGCATTAGCCAATAGGATTTTTTCTACCTTAATTCTGATTGGCTGATAGAATTCTATCAGCCAATCGGAATTGAAGGGACGCCACCTTGGATGACGTCACTTAAAAGGTACCTTCATTCTGTGTTAGCCATCGATTGAAGGGGATGCTCTGCATCGGATGTCTTGAAGATGGACCCGCTCTGCGCCGGATAGATGGATGAAGATAGAAGATGCCGTCTGGATGAAGACTTCTGCCCATCTGGAGGACCACTTCGCCGAGCTTGGATGAAGACTTCTCCCGGCTTCGTTGAGGACTTTGGCCCGGTTGGATGAAGACTTCTCCTGGTAAGGTGATCTTCAAGGGGTTAGTGTTAGTTAGTTTTTTTTTTAAGGGGGTAATGGGTGGGTTTTAGAGTAGGGTTGGTTGTGTGGGTGGTGGGTTTTAATGTTGGGGGATTTGTAATTTTTTTTTACAGGTAAAAGAGCTGATTGCTTTTGGGCAATACCCCGCAAAAGGCCCTTTTAAGGGCTATTTTTAATTTAGTGTAGGGTAGGGCTTTTTTTATTTTGGGGGGGCTTTTTTATTTTGTTAGGGTGATTAGATTAGGTTTAATTAGTTTAAAAATCTTGTAATTTGTTTATTATTTTCTGTAATTTAGTGTTTGTTTGTTTTTTACTTTAGATAATTTTATTTAATTGTATTTAATTTAGGGAATTAATTTAATCATAGTGTAGTGTTAGGTGTAATTGTAACAGGTTAGGTTTTATTTTACAGGTAACTTTGTATTTATTTTAGCTAGGTAGTTATTAAATAGTTAATAACTATTTAATAACTATTGTACCTAGTTAAAATAAATACAAACTTGCCTGTAAAATAAAAAATAAACCCTAAGCTAACTACAATGTAACTATTAGTAATATTGTAGCTAGCTTAGGGTTTATTTTACAGGTAAGTATTTAGTTTTAAATAGGAATAATTTAGTTAATATAGTAATTTTATTTAGATTTCTTTTAATTATATTTAAGTTAGGGGGTGTTAGGTTTAGGGTTAGACTTAGGTTTAGAGGTTAATAACTTTAATATAGTGGCGGCGTCGTTGGGGGTGGCAGATTAGGGGTTAATAAATGTAGGTAGGTGGCGTCGATATTAGGGCCGGCAGATTAGGGGTTAATAATATTTAACTAATGTTTGCGAAGCGGGAGTGCAGCGGTTTAGGGGTTAATATGTTTATTATAGTGGCGGCGACGTTGGGGGCAGCAGATTAGGGGTTAATAAATGTAGGTAGGTGGCGACGACATAGGGGGCGGCAGATTAGGGGTTAATATATATAATGTAGGTGTCGGCGATATTGGGGGCAGCAGATTAGGGGTTCATAAGTATAATGTAGGTGGCGGCGGTGTCCGGAACGGCAGTTTAGGGGTTAATAATATAATGTAGGTTGTGGCGATGTCGGGTGGCAGATTAGGGGTTAATAAGTTTAAGATTAGGGGTGTTTAGACTCGGGGTTCATGTTAGGGTGTTAGGTGTAGACATAAAATGTATTTCCCCATAGGAATCAATGGGGCTGCGTTAAGGAGCTTTACGCTGCTTTTTTGCAGGTGTTAGACTTTTTTTCAGCTGGCTCTCCCCATTGATTCCTATGGGGAAATCGCGCACGAGCATATTACACCAGCTCACCGCTAATGTAAGTAGCGCTGGTATTGGAGTGCGGTAAGGAGCAAAATTTTGCTCAACGCTCACTTCTTGTCTGGTTTGTAAAAACCCGTAATACCAGCGCTGCCTGTAAGTGAGTGGTGAGCATAAACCGCTCGTTAGCACTGCACAGCTCAAAACAAAAAACTCGTAATCTAGCCTAAGGTGCGCCTAAAAAAGTCAGCTATACAGTTTGGTAGCAAATATACAAATGATTGTAATTTTTTCAGCTGATTTTACACAATAGCAATATTTATATAAAATCAAAATATCTGAAAAACACTAATATATTGGATGCTTTCAGTAAACATATATATGTGCTAAAAACGCAATGCCACCGGTGGTCTTATAAATTCACAAATACATTAAAATGTTTCAATATAAAATATATCTAAAAAAAAATGCTGCTAAAAATGTGGCTAAAAAACATATAAGTTGATACAATGAGGGAGATTTATCGAGCAGCCGATGTTGCTTGCTCCGCCCGATGTTTCCGTCTCGCTGGAAACATAAGTTAGGAAACAGCGGTCATAAGACCGCTGCTCCTTAACTTGTCCACCACCTTGGCATGAATGTGCAGGGGGAGGTATTGCACCAGCATTTCTTCTGAAATGCTTGTTCAATGTTAAATGCCGACAGCAAAGAAACCTCCCAATATATGTATTCTTTCTGGGCGAATTGAGGATACCCAGGATTAATTGTTTTTTTAACCTTATATGGATCACGACAGTTAATGCCCCTATGTTTTGCACCTTGATGAGTCTCTGTATAAAACATATAGCTTATAATATTACGTGTTAATTTCAAAGTGCTGGGACAGGACTCACAGGAATACGAATTCACAAATTCACCGCTCTAATATTAACTGTACATTCAGCAGCGAATGAACGGTAAAGCAGGCTGAATGTACAGCTACTGTTAGAGTGGTGAATTTGTGAATTCGTATTCCGGTGAGTCCAGTCTCAGAACTTGGAAATTAACACTTAATATTTTAAGCTATATGCTTTATACAGAGACTTGTCAAGAGGATATTAAGTCAGCCTCCCATTATTAAGGTGCAAAATATAGGGGTATTAACTGTCGTGCTCCATAAAAGGTTAAAAAAACACTTAAAGGGACAGTACACTGTAAAATTGTTTTTCCATTAATGTATGTTCAATGACTTGTTATACCAGCTGCAGAGTATAAAATATTTGAGAAATTACATTTTCAGGTTTATTTGTGTATATGCAGTAGCTGGTTTTGTGCATCGAAACCACAGCCTATTACAATGGGTTGAACTTAAAGGTAATATCAGATCTCATTATGTTATCACTTTGTGTATGCACACTTGCTTCCTTATCTTATACTTGTCTGGAACACCAAAGCTCAATACATAGAGAGAAAAATGGAAAATTATAATTTTATTACTTAACTATCCTGCACCCCCACTGGCAGTGTAACTTCTTCTGCTGGCTGTGTTTACTTAGGATTGTCAATAGCATATACTTCAGTATCAAAACTTTCAGTATAGGTGGGGATACCACAGGCTAAATCAGCTGTTTCAAATGCTGAAAAAGGAGTAAAGGAACTACTTGTAAACAATTTAATACACTCTAGCAGTTAAAATGGATCATTGGGAATCATTTAAAGGGGAGAACATTTTTGGGTGAACTGTCCCTTAATCCTGGGTATCCTTGAATTGCCCAGAAAGGATTCTTATATTGAGGAGGTTTTTTTGCTCCATAAGAAAGCTAAAAGGACTGACTTTTTGCCAAAGGGCTCAACAGAATGGGGCCAATTTATTAAAGTCTGGCGGACATAATATGTTGTAGCATATCATGTCCGCCAGACATACGCTGTCGGCATTTAACATTGCACAAGCAGTTCTAGTGAACTGCTTGTGCAAAGCAGCCCCCTGCAGATATGCGGCCAATCAGCCACTAGCAGGGGGTGTCAATCAATCTGATAGTATAGGATCGGGCGGATTGATGTCTGCAGCCTCAGAGGCAGTGGTCCAGTTAAGGAGCAGCAGTCTTAAGACCGCTGCTTCATAACTGCTGTTTCCGACGAGCCTGAAGGCTGGCGCAGATACAGGGGCATCAGGGGCCATTCGGCCCTTGATACATCGGCCCAATTGTATCAACTTATATATGTTTAGCCACATTTTTAGCAGCATTTTCTGATATATGTTTTATATTGAAACATTTTAATGTATTTGTGAATTTAGAAGACCACCGGTAGCTTTGCGTTTTTAACACATATACTGTATATATTTACTGAAAGCATCCAATATATTAGTTTTTTCAGATATTTTGATTTTAAAAATAAATATTGCTATTGTGTAAAACACACATTGGCCCATAGTTATCAAGGTCTGGCGGACCTGATCCGACACTGCAGATCAGGTCCGCCAGACCTCGCTGAATACGGCGAGCAATACCCTCGCCGTATTCAGCATTGCACCAGCAGCTCACAAGAGCTGCTGGTGCAACGCCGCCCCCTGCAGACTCGCGGCGAATCGGCCGCCAGCAGGGGGTGTCAATCAATCCAATCGTACTCGATCGGGTTGATTTCCGGCGATGTCTGTCCGCCTGCTCAGAGCAGGCGGACAGGTTATGGAGCAGCGGTCTTTGTGACCACTGCTTCATAACTGCTGTTTCTGGTAGGTCTGATGACTCGCCAGAAACACGGGGCATCAAGCTCTATTCGGAACTTGATACATATGCCCCATTGAATCAGGTGAAAAATTTACCATTATTTTTTTTATCTTTGCTACCAAACTATATAGGCGCACCTTGTATTTTCACTTTTGAACTTTTTTAACCCTTACAGTTTACATCAGGTCTGAAATTATGCAAAATATTCTAGCACAGTTTTGGCTTTCTCTTAAGCACAAACTATAATTTTCAATTTGTAATATGAGTGCAAGTTAGTACCATGGGGTAGATTTGCCATAACCCGGGCGGACGTGATTTGCTATAGCTAAGGCTCGCGCAGAAACAGATGTATTCAGGGCCATTTGCCCCTTAATAAATCGGCCCCTTTTGTGAACTCCATTGAAAGTATAGATTGTGTCAAGCGAAGTTGGTCGCGCTAACCCTTCTCTGGTTAATGCGCTTTACTTTTCTTTCACTTATATTACTTCCCACATGACCCCACACATAACTTTCTCTCATAAAATCATTGCAAAGACATATTTAATAATAACATTTTTATTTGTTCTCTATGTAAAGAACACAGAAGTGTAAAATATGCGTAACACGATTTGTGTTTCGAGATTTAGGTCTAACGCAGTGTCAGGTTAGTGCACATGAAGAATTAGCAATCTTACATCACGTTTTTGAAATATTACATACAAACTATAAAAAAATATTAATCATTTTAAAAATGATTATACATACTGTACAAAAATAAATTTATATATTCTATGGATTATTTAGCATTTTTTACAGTATGTATAATATTTTTTAACAATTATTATTAATTTTTAAAATATTTTATATATAATATTTAAATAATACGATGTAAGATTAGTAATTCTTCATGTGAGCTAACCCAACACCTCGTAAGAACTAAATCGCAAAATACAAATCGCGTTACACATATTTTACATTTCTATGTTCTTCACATAGAAAATCATATAATTTGTATTATTAAATATATTTTTCTATGTATATCTGATAATGTTAATGTAAAATATATATCTATACCTATATATCTATAGGAATAAATATAAAGGTATAGGTATATACAGATAAATATAGAAATATTATTTACAATAAAAATTACATTATCATGTAGGTCAGTGTTCCCCAAACCCAGTCCTCAGGATCCTTACTCAGGCCAAATATTAATTATATCTTAACTAGAACACAGGTGAAATAATCAACTGATGGGTGAGCTGATTGTTTCATCTGTGCTCTAGTTAAGATATAATTAATATCTGGCCTGAGTAAGGGTCCTGAGGACTGGGTTTGGTAAACACTGCTGTAGGTGAAGAGCATTGGAATGTTAAATATGTACAGTAAATATTTAGTAAGACACATATTATACATATATATATATATACTGTGTGTATATATATATATATATATATATATATATATATATATATATATATATATATATATACATATACATAGTTAGAAATTTATATGTATGTATATATCCATTATAGCCCTTTGCAGTCAAGAGCCTTGTCATATACCATATACCTTTGAATCATTATAACTTGTTTAATATTTATATAATTATTTTTATCATAGTGTTTATGTGTGTAACTGTAATTTTAATTTGTATGTTGTGTTTAGTGCAGTTTTTTGAATGCACTATCCTTTACACAAGGTTTTCAGTCATGCTAACCCAGTGAGTACAAAATGCAATTGCGCTCTAGTGTTTACTTTTACTTGTAATATATGCACTATTTGTGTTGCACACAAAGTTATGAAAAAAAACTATATCGCTTGTGTGCAAAAGTTAGTGCTCCACTTGTAATCTAGTCCTTTCTGTTTTGTGGGAACTATTATCTTTACCTGTATGTAGGGTTCCACCCAGTTGCTCACTCTTCAAGGAAAATAATAATTTATATTTGTAACATTAACTTATTGTAATCAGAATCCATCCTCAGCACTCATTAACCATATAAATGCATTAGGCATCTTGACATGATGGGCATACTACTATAGTCACATCAGGATCCAAAAATCTACAAATGACATGTATTCAATTTTCTTTTAATATTTAATTCTAATCTACACTCTCACTGTCGTAATTGTCACTAACAGTACTGGCATATTTTACATCAGGTTTTAAAAGGGGATCGCACAATCAGGACTTTCACAGTAACCTTTTGTAATCTGTTTCCATCCTCACTACTGCTAAACCATCTGTATGCGTCTTTTATGTTGTCAGGATGGGCAGACTGTGCACCATTCTTCTATTGATATGTGGTCGCTTGACAATATTTTTTTTATCGTTTGTTAAAGAACCATTTCTATTTTTGTCATTATCCGAAAAACAAGATAAAGAATACAGGTTTCTATTTAATGGACTTATATTATCTTCTTATTCTGGATTTTTACATTACTGAAACTGTAAATTATAAACACGCTGCCTTCAACATTCTATCTGCTTAGGAGACCCTTATATGAGACTAACCATTTTTTTTATAGGGGACATGCCTCCATGCATGCTTAGTCCAATCACAGTCATGAGAGAGTGTTTAAAAGTACTTACACCTACATAGCTGAGCTCATGATCACAAAAGTGTGTTCTAGTTTACAAGTTCAATAGGTGACTTTTCCTGCAGATCCCCTTAGCTGCACAGGAAATCACTTACTCAACACATATACATATGTACCTATACATATGAAAATATGTGTCCTGTCCACTGTATACACCCTCTCCAACAGGGATAAATGGAGCTTTAATAAATCGATACCATGTAAGTTAATAGACCTCTTCATTGTCTCTTGTGATCACGTCAGAGAGTTTTACACATGTCCAAGATAAAAGACAGTTTGCAAATAGCCGTAAAATAGTTTTATAGATGTTGTAAATGCCCTTATGTGGACTTCAAGTACATAGATATGTCACATTTGAAATGTCAAAACTGGCCTTGAAAACAAGTTGAAAAGTGACTTGAAAATGGATTGTGATAGCCGAGAGCTTTTTGGACCCATAGGAGAAATAGGACTTTTACCAAAGATCAGAAAACCATTTTGCGATTTTAGGAAACAGCGAAAAACATGCTTTTTTTACTGCACCATATTGAAAAGTAGCTTTTTTCGCCAAAAAAAAGGTCCAAAAAATACAGTAGATAGATTGTGATCAAGGCCTCTGTTTTTTTTACTTTTTCAAAGTTACTTTTGTGCATATGCTTGAGTGGAGTTTTTTTGTGTAAAAATGTACATATCTCCCCTACAGCCCAATTATTCATAATAGATCTACTTCAATGCAGCGAGAAGAAAGATGGATGTGATGCCCATTATTTATAATAGATCTGACCTTGCAACTTGCTGCTGTGATAAGGGATGGTTACAAGTAGACGTGCATTTGTCTTCGAAAGAATATGTATTAGTCTGAATATTGGCCCATTCTTCCATTTGTCCATATAGTGAGTATATGAACGGAAAGGGGACCAAAAAGACTGTGTATAGAAAATGTTCATGTTTACTAGACACATTCATTTTGGGGTTTTTTTCTACCAAAAAAGGGGCAGGGAAAACAGGAAAGGAGGAAGGAACTGAGATGGTTTGACAAATTAACTCATTTGTTTGCAGTGATATACAGGGTCTGTCCATTTATGTGTACAACTTTCCCCTCTCATGATCAAATCATGACAAATTATTACTAAAGGATTGATGTGAGGGCCAGTAAGTTAGCCATCAAATGCAAAACAGGCTTTTCCAAATACACTTTTTCCTAGCATAGGGAGGTGGTAGTCTCTGAACATCAGCCATCTTTTAGTCATTTTATGTGTGCCTCTGTGAGCTTGCTGTGCTGTTTTTTGCTGTAATTTTGCAGAATCTGATTTATTTTCTTGCAGGTCATTGTAACTGCACATATTTGTTCACTCTTGGGGCTGAGGATTTATACATTTTCTTTACTAGTTTAGTGTTAGAGTTATAGCATTGCAGTGGGGGCATAGTTGGGACTGGTATGTATATATCTAAAATAATTATTTGAGATATTATATAAATATTACTAGTACCCTTCATTTAATAAAACAATATTTTTTCTGTAGTGGGGCACTGTGGCTTCCTGGCAGTTTTCCTGTACTGTCAGGAAGCCATAGTGCCCCACTACAGCACCTATTAGTAGTAGTTATGTATCATAACTTTTCCTTTGGAAAATTAATCACAATAATTTCTCAGTGGCTGGCTATACTGCACACAGTGACATACTGTCACTAGTGTACTATCACTGTTACATATAACGTAGTATGGTGGACCCCTCATCTAATTGAAGCCATAATTGCTATTGCAGTGGTGGCACTGTGACTGCCTAGCAGCTACAGGCTGTCTACCGCACCATATTAGTAGTTAAGTAGCATACCTTTTCTTTTGGTTGTAAAATATATAACAACGCAATTCTCAGTGGCTGGATATATTTAATACAGTGCATATCTGTTGCTGATACCCCTCTAATACCCCTCTAATATCCTCTCTTTAGCTCTTTCCCATCTCTTTTGTTCTCTCCCCCTCTTTCTATCTCTCCCCCCTCTCTATCTCTCTCCCCTCTATCTCGTGTGCATGACCACGCCCGGCCCCACCCGCTTCACACCCGGCCACACCTCTGCCATGTCGGGCCACACCCCCGCTTACGCCCGGTCACGCCCACTTCTGCCTGCACCACAGATCAGGTAGGGACTCTGAGGCCAGGTTTGTTTGTCCTTGTGCTGTCTCTACTGCGCATGACAGCTTCGGAAAAACACACTTGAACTTTTATAGTATAGGATATATATATATATATATATATATATATACAGGGAGTGCAGAATTATTAGGCAAATGAGTATTTTGACCACATCATCCTCTTTATGCATGTTGTCTTACTCCAAGCTGTATAGGCTCGAAAGCCTACTACCAATTAAGCATATTAGGTGATGTGCATCTCTGTAATGAGAAGGGGTGTGGTCTAATGACATCAACACCCTATATCAGGTGTGCATAATTATTAGGCAACTTCCTTTCCTTTGGCAAAATGGGTCAAAAGAAGGACTTGACAGGCTCAGAAAAGTCAAAAATAGTGAGATATCTTGCAGAGGGATGCAGCACTCTTAAAATGGCAAAGCTTCTGAAGTGTGATCATCGAACAATCAAGCGTTTCATTCAAAATAGTCAACAGGGTCGCAAGAAGCATGTGGAAAAACCAAGGCGCAAAATAACTGCCCATGAACTGAGAAAAGTCAAGCGTGCAGCTGCCAAGATGCCACTTGCCAACAGTTTGGCCATATTTCAAAACTGCAACATCACTGGAGTGCCCAAAAGCACAAGTTGTGCAATACTCAGAGACATGGCCAAGGTAAGAAAGGCTGAAAGACGACCACCACTGAACAAGAAACACAAGCTGAAACGTCAAGACTGGGCCAAGAAATATCTCAAGACTGATTTTTCTAAGGTTTTATGGACTGATGAAATGAGAGTGAGTCTTGATGGGCCTGATGGATGGGCCCGTGGCTGGATTGGTAAAGGGCAAAGAGCTCCAGTCCGACTCAGACGCCAGCAAGGTGGAGGTGGAGTACTGGTTTGGGCTGGTATCATCAAAGATGAGCTTGTGGGGCCTTTTCGGGTTGAGGATGGAGTCAAGCTCAACTCCCAGTCCTACTGCCAGTTTCTGGAAGACACCTTCTTCAAGCAGTGGTACAGGAAGAAGTCTGCATCCTTCAAGAAAAACATGATTTTCATGCAGGACAATGCTCCATCACACACGTCCAAGTACTCCACAGCGTGGCTGGCAAGAAAGGGTATAAAAGAAGAAAATCTAATGACATGGCCTCCTTGTTCACCTGATCTGAACCCCATTGAGGACCTGTGGTCCATCATCAAATGTGAGATTTACAAGGAGGGAAAACAGTACACCTCTCTGAACAGTGTCTGGGAGGCTGTGGTTGCTGCTGCACGCAATGTTGATGGTGAACAGATCAAAACACTGACAGAATCCATGGATGGCAGGCTTTTGAGTGTCCTTGCAAAGAAAGGTGGCTATATTGGTCACTGATTTGTTTTTGTTTTGTTTTTGAATGTCAGAAATGTATATTTGTGAATGTTGAGATGTTATATTGGTTTCACTGGTAAAAATAAATAATTGAAATGGGTATATATTTGTTTTTTGTTAAGTTGCCTAATAATTATGCACAGTAATAGTCACCTGCACACACAGATATCCCCCTAAAATAGCTAAAACTAAAAACAAACTAAAAACTACTTCCAAAAATATTCAGCTTTTATATTAATGAGTTTTTTGGGTTCATTGAGAACATGGTTGTTGTTCAATAATAAAATTAATCCTCAAAAATACAACTTGCCTAATAATTCTGCACTCCCTGTATATATATATATGCTGTGATGTTTGAGCTTATCTGAAAAACTCTAAACCACAATAGTAGTGTACCGAAGGTATTCAAATCTAAATTTTTACCAACAGGATTACACTATTGCTTCTGCCTCTCTCACTCTTTTGATGTGTGGTGTAGAACCCTATAAATAGAAAAAAAAAATATTATACAGACTGAATGTGAAAAACATGTATCCTCCTTCAAACTTTATTAATTATATTATATGGTTTATGGTTCAACATTTCATTGTAATTATTTATTTGCTATTTTTTATGCAGGTTTTAATAGATAAAATACAATATGAAATATATAGAAATATTTATTTATGAATAATTAGAACATATTCTATGTGAAAAATATTGGAATGTAAAAAGTTCATATTTTCATGTTGGGTTACCGCACTTGAGAATATGCGATCGATTTGCACGCGAGTAGGGTGTTAGTTTTTCTCCACTTTTTTGCTCCATTGACTTCTATGGGGAAATAGGATAGAGCTTTTTATGCTCGTTGGGTTACTGTGCGACCGAAAACGGTTTACGTTCAACTTGTAACATAAACGAAACTCAACGCAAACAAAAAAGCTTACATCTAGTGCAGTTAATGCTAGTAGTAGGATTCGGAGGAGGTCTGAGGTTTACCAAGTGCTCAACTTGTAATCCTTGTTGGGTGTTTTTTTTCCATCTTTTCCCACTCCAATGAAGTCTATGGGGCAATACGTTAAGGCGGTCGGGATATTCTAACTTCCGCTTTTTGAACTTGTCAATTTAGAGCACAACCAAAAACTTTTTACTTTCAACTTGTAATAGGCACTCAACTCAACACGAGCAAAAAAGCTTACTTCTAGCAGAGTTAACGTGCAAGCGGAGGCGATAAAAAGCATTCCACTAATAATCTAGCCCATAGTTTTTATAGTTAAATCAATAAAACAAAGGCTCTATTTCTGTTTAAACGGAATGATTGCAAAAATGCTAAAAATTCTTTGGTCTTTTGGGAAAGTTTTTCTCTGAAATTCCCGGTCCTTTAGGGGTTAAAGAAAAGAAAAAAAGAAAAAATAACTTGCGCATTTTCACATACATTGCTATCATGTAACTGCAAATATTTTATAAACTAATCGATTTTCATGACAGTGAAGTCAGTTGTTTTAAAACTGTGATATCACAAACATTCTATTATCACATTAGATAGTTTTATGGTGCTGTCCTGTGAAACACTTTTGTACATTTATCTTAACAGGTGACAGTTTTGTCTCTGCAGTGATGGAAGGACAAAAAGAAGAGTTTCTGCTGTCTGTAAGGGCAAATGAAAACATTGATGTGTACAAGATTTCTTAAAAGAAAAAAAAAATGTTTATCAGAAGCCCAAAAAAAAAAAAGAATTTACAGTAAATCAGAATCTGACAAAGAAAAAGAAACACAAATTGCCACACCTAGAAAACAACACAATTCAGGTTATGAACAGACATTTCAACTTATGTTAAAGTGTCAGCAATTCTCCAACTTTAATGGCTGAAAAAGTCAAATGAAGAAGGAATGCAAAATATACAAAATCAGGACACACTAAAATGTGGACAAGAAGATTATACACAGATTAGAAGAGAATGGGCTCTTCCATGAAACTGGTTTCTTCAAGGTGAAAAGTAAAATGAAAAAAATTAATGGGATTTATTTAAAGGGACACTTTACCCTAATTTTTCTCCCCTTTAATTTGTTCCCAATGATCCATTTTACCTGGCTGAGGGCTAAATTATAAGTGGTGTGCTAACCGTAGTGTGAGTCACAATATCAATATCTTGACTGCACTAACTTACACACACACACACATATATATATATATATATATATATATACAGGGAGTGCAGAATTATTAGGCAAGTTGTGATTTTTGAGGTCACAAATATACATTTATGACATTCAAAAACAAAACAAAAACAAATCAGTGACCAATATAGCCACCTTTATTTGCAAGGACACTCAAAAGCCTGCCATCCATGGATTCTGTCAGTGTTTTGATCTGTTCACCATCAACATTGCATGCAGCAGCAACCACAGCCTCCCAGACACTGTTCAGAGAGGTGTACTGTTTTCCCTCCTTGTAAATCTCACATTTGATGATGGACCACAGGTTCTCAATGGGGTTCAGATCAGGTGAACAAGGAGGCCATGTCATTAGATTTTCTTCTTTTATACCCTTTCTTGCCAGCCACGCTGTGGAGTACTTGGACGCGTGTGATGGAACATTGTCCTGCATGAAAATCATGCTTTTCTTGAAGGATGCAGACTTCTTCCTGTACCACTGCTTGAAGAAGGTGTCTTCCAGAAACTGGCAGTAGGACTGGGAGTTGAGCTTGACTCCATCCTCAACCCGAAAAGGCCCCACAAGCTCATCTTTGATGATACCAGCCCAAACCAGTACTCCACCTCCACCTTGCTGGCGTCTGAGTCGGACTGGAGCTCTCTGCCTTTTACCAATCCAGCCACGGGCCCATCCATCTGGCCCATCAAGACTCACTCTCATTTCATCAGTCCATAAAACCTTAGAAAAATCAGTCTTGAGATATTTCTTGGCCCAGTCTTGACGTTTCAGCTTGTGTTTCTTGTTCAGTGGTGGTCGTCTTTCAGCCTTTCTTACCTTGGCCATGTCTCTGAGTATTGCACACCTTGTGCTTTTGGGCACTCCAGTGATGTTGCAGCTCTGAAATATGGCCAAACTGGTGGCAAGTGGCATCTTGGCAGCTGCACGCTTGACTTTTCTCAGTTCATGGGCAGTTATTTTTCGCCTTGGTTTTTCCACACGCTTCTTGCGACCCTGTTGACTATTTTGAATGAAACGCTTGATTGTTCGATGATTACACTTCAGAAGCTTTGCAATTTTAAGAGTTCTGCATCCCTCTGCAAGATATCTCACTATTTTTGACTTTTTTGAGCCTGTCAAGTCCTTCTTTTGACCCATTTTGCCAAAGGAAAGGAAGTTGCCTAATAATTATGCACACCTGATATAGGGTGTTGATGTCATTAGACCACACCCCTTCTCATTACAGAGATGCACATCACCTAATATGCTTAATTGGTAGTAGGCTTTCGAGTCTATACAGCTTGGAGTAAGACAACATGCATAAAGAGGATGATGTGGTCAAAATACTCATTTGCCTAATAATTCTGCACTCCCTGTATATATATATATATATATATATATATATATATATATATATATATATATATATATATATAAAGATCCTGATAAGTGCACTCTCACTCCAATCAACAACTCAAGGGTGTTTAGGTAAAAACATATAATAAGTATACTGGACCCAGCACTCACTGCAATCTTCACTTTATTCATAACTAAAGTAAAGATTGGAGTGAGTGCTGTATCCTTTGTACCATATATATATATATACACATGAAAAATCATTTTTAAACTATTTTAAAATTTTATCATGTGTTTTACTGTTTATTTTACTGTAAATTTTTCACATTCCAATATTCTTCACATAGGGGATACTGTTCTTTGTATTTTTAAATAAATTGTTCTATATATATATATATATGATGATTTGTTTTGTAAAATATTTATATATATATATATATATATATATATATATATATATATATACATACACAGCATCTCACAAAAGTGAGTACACCCCTCACATTTTTGTAAATATTTTATTATATCTTTTCATGTGACAACACTGAAGAAATGACACTTTGCTACAATGTAAAGTAGTGAGTGTACAGCCTGTATAACAGTGTACATTTGCTGTCCCCCCAAAAATAACTCAACACACAGCCATTAATGTCTAAACCATTGGCAACAAAAGTGAGTACACCCCTAAGTGGAAATGTCCAAATTTCCAATATTTTGTGTGGCCACCATTATTTTCCAGCACTGCCTTAACCCTATTGGGCATTGAGTTTACCAGACCTTCACAGGTTGCCACTGGAGTCCTCATCACCTTTACCCGCTTCTTTAGCAAGGCAGTGGTCGTCTTGGAGGTGTGTTTGGGGTTGTTATCATGTTGGAATACTGCCCTGCGGCCCAGTCTCTGAAGGGAGGGGATCATGCTCTGCTTCAGTATGTCACAGTACATGTTGGCATTCATGGTTTCCTCAATGAACTGTAGCTTCCCAGGGCTGGCAGCACTCATGCAGGCCCAGAACATGACACTCCTACCACCATGCTTGACTGTAGGCAAGACACACTTGTCTTTGTACTCCTCACCTGGTTGCTGCCACACATGCTTGACACTATCTGAACCAAATAAGTTTATCTTGGTCTCATCAGACCACAGGGCATGGTTCCAGTAATCCATTTCCTTAGTCTGCTTGTTTTCAGCAAACTGTTTGCGGGCTTTATTGTGCATCATCTTTAGAAGAGGCTTCCTTCTGGGATGACAGTCATGCAGACCAATTTGATGCAGTGTGCGGCGTATGGCCTGAGCACTCACAGGCTGACCCCCCACCCTTTCAACCTCTGCAGAAAATCTAGCAGCACTCATACATCTATTTCCCAAAGACAACCTCTGGATATGACGCTGAGCACATGCACTCAACTTCTTTGGTTGACCATGGCAAGGCCTGTTCTGAGTGGAACCTGTCCTGTGAAACCGCTGTATGATCTTGCCCACCGTGCTGCATCTCAGTTTCCGGGTCTTGGCAATCTTCTTATAGCCTAGGCTATCTTTATTTAGAGCAACAATTCTTTTTTTCAAATCCTCAGAGAGGGGCCTATTTATCAAAGGTCTTGTGGACCTGATCCGACAGTGCGGATCAGGTCTGCAAGACCTCACTGAATGCGGAGAGCAATACGCTCTCTGTATTCAGCATTGCACCAGCAGCTCACAGCTGCTGGTGGCCAATGGGCCACCAGCAGGGGGTGTCAATCAACCCAATCATACTCGATCGGGTTGAATTCCGGCGATTCCTGTCCACTTGCTCAGAGCAGGCGGACAGGGTTAAGGAGCAGCAGTCTTTTTGACCGCTGCTTCATAACTGCTGTTTCTGGCGAGTCTGAAGACTCACCAGAAACCCAGGCCCACAAGCTCCGTTGTGAGCTTGATAACATGTTGAACTTCCAGTGACCTGTATGAGAGAGTATGAGAGCAATAACACCAAATTTAACACACCTGCTCTCCATTTACATCTGAGACCTTGTAACACTTATTAGTCACATGACACCGGGTAGGGAAAATAGCTAATTGGGCCCAATGTGGACATTTCCACTTAGGGGTGTACTCACTTTTGTTACCAACGGTTTAGACATTAATGGCTGTACACTCACTACTTTACATTGTAGCAAAGTGTCATTTTGTTCAGTGTTGTCACATGAAAAAATATAATAAAATATTTACAAAAATATGAGGGGTGTACTCACTTTTGTGAGATACTGTATGTAAATACATATACACAGTATATATATATATATATATATATATATATATATATATATATATATATATATATATATATATATATTTTACATAAAAAAATCAAATATATCTATCTATCTATCTATCTATCTATATATATATATATATATATATATTTATATACACTTAGAAATATATATTTAAAAATAAAAAGAACATTTTATTCTATGTGAAGAACATTGGAATGTAAAATATGAATATTTTACATCGGTTTGAGCACACTTGGCCAAACGCTGTTGGGTTTTGTTCGCAAGCAAACAATTTACTTTTAACTTGCATTATGCACGCTAGCCTGCAAGCATTACAAGTTTTCTTTCAGCAGCATTAGAGCTCAAGTGTGAGCGCTAAATAACACTCCACTTGTAATCTAGCCCATAAATAATATTTTATCAAATGAGCTAAATGTGTACTCACAAAGTCTTGAGCTATTTTAACTCAAGTAAAAAAGATAATCCTGATATATAGCTGTCAATCTCCCCAACAATATCTGAAAATTCTTCCGCCGTTGTGTAGAAATACAGCTCAATGGAAAAAAGGGGGAAGCATAGCGTAATCTTGTATACTGAACCGCAGATAATAAAAGTGATGTTAAATATTCAAACTTTCAGGAGCTATCAAAAGCTCCTTTTTTAAAATAGTGTCTTTTATTTTGGGGTGTTTTTATTATTATTTTTTTAAAGCGGGTCTTTTAGTTTTAGAATAGACATAACTGTGGGATTTTTATTATTGGTATTTTTTCTGCAATAGTATCTTTTATTTTCTGTAATGTTAGTTTTTTTTAATTTTCTGTAATGGAAAGTTTTTTTCTAAAAAATTCTGTAATGTTAGACTTTTTATTTTATGTAATGTTAAGTTTTTATTTAATTTATGTTAGCTTAGGGTATTAGCTGGTTAGGGGGGTTTTGAGGTTAGTGAGTACTTTGCATGAGGGTTGTGGTGGTTTAGGGGTTAATAGTATAGCGGAGTACAACGAGGCGTAGGACATTGTGACAAGAGGGCACCTAATTCTGTTTTAGATGCATCAACCTCTAGATTGAAAGGCAGAGCAGGGTTAGGATGAGCAAGAACCGGAGTGGCAGCAAAGGCAGTTTTTCGACTCTCAAAGGCCTTAATTGCAGTAGGACACCAATGAAGTGGATCATTCTCCTTACAGGTTATATCTGTGATATGTTTGACCAAGGAAGAAAAGTTTTTTGAATGGACTGAAGACCAACTGGGCAAGGCCACTGAAGAACTGCAAAACCTTGTCAGAATCCATGGAGAACCCTGTAGCAGAAATTACTTAACCTAGGAAGGTGACTTGAGTTTGATGAAACTCACATTTCTCGAGTTTGCAAAACAAGCCGTTCTCACGTAGTTTCTGAAGTACCTGTGTGACATCAGAACGGTGAGCCTCAAATGAAGGTGAGTGTATGAGAATGCCGTCTTAGTACACCATGACACAATGTTTAACATATCTCGTAGGACATTATTAATAAACTCCTGGAAAACACCAGGAGCATTGCATAGGCCAAAGGGCATTACAAGATATTCATAATGCCCACTCCTCGTGTTAAATGCTGTTTTCCATTTGTGGCCCTCTTTGATCCTAACAAGATTGCAAGCTCCTCTCAGATCGAGTTTAGTAAAGACTGTAGCTTCCTTAAGGTGGTCAAAGAGTTCCATCATGAGCGGAATAGGGTAAACATTGCCCTTGCAAAAGGGCATCAGCAACATACTCCTCTATGGCTTTATTCTCTACAACAGATAGAGGATAAACCCGGCCCGAGGAGGAATGACTCTGGGTTGTAGTTCAATGGTGCAATCGTAAGACCGGTGGAGGCAACGTACCGACCAAAAACATCTTGGAATTCTCGGTACTCCTCCGGCAGCCGAGATACCAAAGATGTGCACAAGACTTTGACTGGTTTCCGGAAACAAATAGAAGTAGGTTGCAGGGGCCATGACAAAAGTTCGGACCTACACCAGTCGAGACTAGGAGTGTGCTTTTGGAGCCAGGGATAACCCAAAACAACTAGTAAATGCGGAGATGTCATCACCTAGAACTGGAGAGTTTCATTATGGAGAACGCCAACAGCCATGGATAACAGAGCAGACTCATAAGTGACGAGTACTGGCTGTGGAGGCCTGCCATCAATGGCCAATAGCAAGTGGAGTGGACCAAGGTTGTTGTAACAACGGATTAAATCTTGTAAGATAGGTAATAGGTTGTTGAACCACAACTGCTGAGATATAAAAGGTTTATGTGTAGCAAGGATTGAACCTGATAGTAACAATGAATACTGCAGGGATGTATAATGATTACACAGGTTTAATCACAGCAATTGCTGGCAGGTAATACAAGAGCAAGGAAGTTTCTATAGCTGCAAAAGGCAACTGGGGAGGTACAAGCAGCAAGAAAACCCTTGTCTATACACCAGTGTAAAGTAACACAGCGTGATATGTGAAACAGGCAGCATAATAGAAATCAATGAAAGTCAAGATTAGGTAAACTTCTGGCAAGCAGGATAAATATATACAATCAGCATAAGAGTCAATAGGTACCTGGTACTGTTTACTTTGAAAGCGGTTAAACAGAGTAGTTTAGAGAGGGTAATCCTTGATGGCAGTTCAGAGCGGCAGCGCTAGCAGAAGTTGGCGTGTGATGTCACCGCAGGCGGAAGCTGTAGGAAGAGATGAGCTGTACTGAACAGCAGGTAATTGCAGAAGTGAGGTTAGCTGCAGCAGAATGGGAATCTGCTGAAGGCAGAGGATAGCTTGTTAGGAGCAACAGGATCCCCTGTTAAGGCAAGCTGAAACACATTTAGGAAATGTGAAACAATATCAAGCAAGGTAATGATGTGGGAGGAGGCTTATATAGCTGAGACAAATTGGAAAACATTATTTAAAGGTACAGGAATGGTAATCAGAATAACACAAAAAAAGGCAAAGTTAAACACATCATGACAGGATGCCCCACCCAAATGAGCCGCTCAGAGGCTCATGGATGTGGACGGTCAGGGTTCCTCTGGTGAAAGCGAGAAATAAGTCTGGGGGCAGATATGTTAACAGCTGGTTCCCAGGAGTTATGTTCCTCGGAATAACCCTTCCATCGTATCAAGTACTGTAGATGTCCACGAGAGACCCTGGAATCCAAGATAGAGTGGACCTCATATTCAACGTTGGGATCGATGGTCACAGGACAAATCCTCTGGTTGGGAGTTGGGTCCCGAACGGTTCGATAGGGTTTAATCAAGGAGACATGGAACGCTGGGTGTATCTTGAGAGTGCTGGGTAGTTGTAGGCGAACAGCGTTATCATTGATGATTTTGGTTATGGGATAAGGACCGATGTATAGAGGTGTGAGCTTTTTACTAGGAGTATTTAGCCTCAGGTTCTTGGTAGACAACCATACCAAATCACCAAGTGAATAACAGGGTGGAGTACTCCTTCTTAGGTCGTAGTATTTCTTTTGTTTATTTTTTGCTTCTTCAATAGCCTGAGAAACTATCGTAAAATTCGAAGAGATTACATTAGAGAGATCACTGATATGTGGTGAAGAGGTTCCTTCTGGAAGTAGTTGGAAAGTAGGATGGAAGCCATAATTTATGAAAAATGGTGACTGTTTGGTAGTGGAATGAATACTGTTATTGAATGCAAATTCTGCGTAAGGGAGATGTTGGGACCAGGTATCCTGGTTGACTTGACAGTAGCATCGTAGGAATTGTTCTATGCTTTGGTTAGACCTCTCGGTCTGCCCGTTGGTCTGAGGATGGTAAGAAGTTGAGAGCCGTTTGTCAATGTTGAAGACCTTGCAGAATTCTGACCACAAACCACTAGTAAACTGGGAACCTCGGTCAGAAACTATCCGTTGTGGAAGGCCATGTAGTCTGAAAACGTTATGTAAAAGTAATTGTATTGTTTCCGCAGCAGAAGGTAACTTATGAAAAGGTATCAGATGCAACATTTTGCTGAACAAATCTACCACAACTAGAATTGTGATATTATGATTTGATCTTGGAAGATCCACAATATAATCTAGGGCAATCTCTTCCCATGGTCTTGTTGGAGTAGGAAGAGGCATTAATAACCCATAGGGTCGATGTTTTGATCTTTTGGAAGTGGCACAGATTGAACAAGAGTTGATATAGTCCGTTATGTCAGTGCTCATATCAGGCCACCAATGCGACCTGTTAATTAGATCCTGGGTTTTGTGTATGCCAGTATGACCTGCAAGTGGAGAGTCATGTGCAGAATGAAGCAACAACTTTCTAGTAGAGGGTGGTACATATAACCTTTCACCATGATAGTACAAAGAATCATCTTTTTGTTTTAAAAGATGTAGTGGTTTTGTTGTATCTTGATGTTGTTCTTCCCGAAAATAAGGGATCGAATCAAGGAAGAAGAGGAGGAACTTATTTTCAGGTATGATAGACTGTTTTGGAAAAGAAAAGGATGTATGTCCAGGTAACCTTGAAAGAGCGTCTGCCTTTCCGTTTTTTGCAGCAGGTCTGTAGGTGATTAGGAAATCAAATCTAGAGAAGTATAAGTTCCATCGAACTTGACGAGCGGAAAGAGTTTTCGTGGATTTAAGGTACTGCAAATTGCGGTTGTCTGTATAGACTAGGGTAGGATGAGTAACACCCTCCAGCAGGTGGCGCCACTGTTCGAAGGCAACCTTGATGGCGAGTAGTTCCTTATCGCCAATAGGATAGTGTGTTTCTGGGTTGGTTAAACATCTGGAATAATAGGCGACTGGATGTAATGGCTTATTCAGATCTTCTCTTTGTGAAAGCACAGCACCGATGGCACAATCTGAGGCATCAACCTCGAATACAAATTGGAGCTGACTGTTTGGGTGTCGTAGGATAGGAGCCGTGGTAAATTTTTCTTTTAACAAATCAAAAGCGTTTTGTGCAGCTGTAGTCCACAGGAATTTATGGAGAGACTTTGTTAAGTCAGTAAGAGGCTTAGCAATAACAGCAAAAATTTTTATAAATTTTCTGTAAAAATTCGCAAAGCCCAAAAAGCTCTGTACTTGTTTCCTATTCGTCGGTTGAGGCAAATTCAGTATGGAGGTAATTTTAGAGTCATCCATCTGTATACCCGACTCTGAGATCCTATATCCAAGGAATGAGATATTGCTTGTGTGGAATATACACTTCTCAGCCTTAGCATAAAGAGAATGTGAGCGAAGTCGTGAGAGTACTTGTCTAACATGTATGACATGGTCTTTAACTGTTTTGGAATATATCAAGATATCATCAAGGTAGATCACGACGAAGGTGTCAAGGATATCCTTGAAAATATCATTAATAAAGTGCTGGAAGGTTGCCGGAGCGTTGCAGAGACCGAATGGCATGACGGTGTATTCGTATAGACCGTAGCGGGTACGAAACACCGTCAGCCATTCGTCCCCGGCTCTCATACGTACGAGATTATATGCACCTCGTAAGTCCAGCTTAGTGAAAACCTTGGCACCTTCCAGTTGTTCAATTAGTTGTGGAATAAGGGGCAATGGGTAACGGTTCTTTAGTGTCACCTTGTTTAGTTGCCTATAGTCCACAATAGGTCTAAGAGAGCCATCCTTATTTTTCACAAAAAACATCCCAGCAGCTGCAGGGGAGGTAGATGGTCTTATGAAACCCTTCTCTATATTTTTATCTATGTAAGATTTTAAGTGGTCTAACTCTGGTTTGGACAGAGGAAAGATATGCCCACACGGTATGACTGCCCCGGGTAACAGTTCAATGGGGCAGTCATATTTACGATGTGGTGGTAAATTTTGGGACTCCTTTTTGCTAAATACGTCAAGAAAGTCTGAATACTCAGGAGGAATTACAGTTTCTTGTATTTTTTCAGGTGTTTGTAATAATAAAGCAGGGAAGCAGGTATTTATACAATACTCAGAATTAAACTGTACAGTGAGGTTGGACCAATTAATGCAAGGATTATGTTGTTTCAACCATTGGAGACCTAGAATGAGAGGATAGACAGGGGATGTAATGACATCAAAAGAGATATACTCTCTATGGTGGTCATGAGTAGTAAGTAATAAGGGTATAGTTTCATGTACTACAGGACCTGAAGATAAGACCTCCCCATCTATTCCCCTTAAAGGAACAGGAGTCTTTTTTTTTATTAGTGGAATTTTATTTTTTGTGGCAAACAACACATCAATATAAGAGGCAGATGCACCAGAGTCAATTATCCCGGTAACGTTCAGCCGGAGTTGGTCCCACTGCAAGGAAAGAGGCAGGTTACAGTAAGTGTTAGGATATGAGACTGTGTTTATAGAAAAATAAGGATAGCAGCTCTCACCCTTGTTCTGTTTCTGTAAGATAGGACAGGCCTTTACCGTGTGTTCATCAGATGCACAGTACATGCACAAATTCAGGGTGCGTCGACGTAGTTTTTCCTGGTTGCTCAAGGGACCCTTCAGGAAGGCAATGTCCATGGGTTCAGTAGTGGTCTTATGATGAGTGGAGGAGATAGTTGAGGGAGTATGTGTTTTGTATGTGCTATCTTGATGTGCTCTCTCATGCTGTCTCTCTCTCAACCTTCTATCAATACTAATAGATAAATTTATTAGTTCCTCTAAGGTCTGGGGTATCTCTATACGTGAGAGCTCATCCTTAATAGATTCTGACAAACCTAAGCGGAATTGTTTTTTTAGTGATAAGTTATTCCACTGAGTATCTTTGGCTAGCCTCTTAAAGTCTGATATATATTCCTCTACATCCCTTTTTTTCTGTTTTAATGACCGCATAGATGTTTCAGTGGTTAATTGCTTATATGGGTCATCATAAAGGTCTGCCCTTAAATAGGAGATGGTGGTCATAACTTTAACTCTGTCATTAGGGTAAGTGAAAGGCTTTAGTGCAAATAATAAGAGACATGAATTCTTAAAATCTCTAAATTGTTTTCTATCACCGGAAAACAACTCTGGGAGACTAACTTGAGGTTCTTGGAACCTAGTTCTGCTATCAACAAAATCTTTGATGTAAGCTTTTAACCCCACATTTTCTTGTTTTAATGTATTAAGCCCCTTAGTTAACAAGTCCACTTTCTGGGAGAGAGTTTGTATAGTACTTGAAATCTCAGTTGGGTCCATCTTTATATATGGCTTGATATTCTGTAACAACGGATTAAATCTTGTAAGATAGGTAATAGGTTGTTGAACCACAACTGCTGAGATATAAAAGGTTTATGTGTAGCAAGGATTGAACCTGATAGTAACAATGAATACTGCAGGGATGTATAATGATTACACAGGTTTAATCACAGCAATTGCTGGCAGGTAATACAAGAGCAAGGAAGTTTCTATAGCTGCAAAAGGCAACTGGGGAGGTACAAGCAGCAAGAAAACCCTTGTCTATACACCAGTGTAAAGTAACACAGCGTGATATGTGAAACAGGCAGCATAATAGAAATCAATGAAAGTCAAGATTAGGTAAACTTCTGGCAAGCAGGATAAATATATACAATCAGCATAAGAGTCAATAGGTACCTGGTACTGTTTACTTTGAAAGCAGTTAAACAGAGTAGTTTAGAGAGGGTAATCCTTGATGGCAGTTCAGAGTGGCAGCGCTAGCAGAAGTTGGAGTGTGACGTCACCGCAGGCAGAAGCTGTAGGAAGAAATGAGCTGTACTGAACAGCAGGTAATTGCAGAAGTGAGGTTAGCTGCAGCAGAATGGGAATCTGCTGAAGGCAGAGGATAGCTTGTTAGGAGCAACAGGATCCCCTGTTAAGGCAAGCTGAATCACATTTAGGAAATGTGAAACAATATCAAGCAAGGTAATGATGTGGGAGGAGGCTTATATAGCTGAGACAAATTGGAAAACATGATTTAAAGGTACAGGAATGGTAATCAGAATAACACAAAAAAAAGGCAAAGTTAAACACATCATGACAGTTGTACTGGAATAGAGTGCTGTGATACAAAAGGTGCACTGTCAATGAAATAACCTGCAGCACCGGTGTCTACACAAGCCTGGGTTACTATGGAGGAGTCCACCCAGAAAAGAACAATGGTGACCAAAGGTCTCTCTTTTTAAAGTTCCGGGGATGTGGATAAGCCACCTATACAGATTTAAATTGCTGTTCTTGGTTTGGGAAAATGGGTGGAAAAAAAACATATGTCTACCTTTCAAAAGTACTTTTCTTCATCTACCCATTCTGACAGATCATTAATGTACAATTTTTAATTCACAGAAGTATTTTTGTTTGCACATTTACAAATATGATTCTTTAAAAAGTGATCTCTTAATTTCTGCTATTTTTTTTTTGTCATGCATGTCACACACTGTTGATTTAGGGGATGGAAATGTGCAGAAATTTTACCTCCTGTGAGTGTTCCTGTGGGTGTCTATGTCTTTGTGCATTTTCTGTGGATGTCTCTGTGAGGGTGTGTGTATGTCTTTGTGTATTTTCTGTGGATGCCTCTGTGAGGGTGGGTGTGTATGTCTTTGTGTGTTTTCTGTGGATGTCTCTATGAGGGTATGTGCATATGTCTTTGTGCATTTTCTGTGGGTGTCTCTGTGAGGGTGTGTGCATATGTGTGTGTTTTCTGTTGGTGTCTCTGTGAGAGTGTGTGCATATGTCTGTGTGTTTTCTGTGGGTGTCTCTGTGATGGTGTGTGCATATATCTGTGTTTGTTGTGGGTGTGTCTGTGAGGGTGTGTGCATATGTCTGTTTTCTGTGGGTGTCTCTGTGAGAGTGTGTGCATATGTCTTTGTGTGTTTTCTGTGGATGTCTCAGTGAGGGTGTGTATGTATGTCTTTGTGTGTTTTCATTGGGTGTCTCTCTGTGTGTGTATGTCTTTGTGTGTTTTATGTGGGTGTCTGTGAGTGTGTATGTCTTTGTGTATTTTCTGAGGCTGTCTCTGTGGGTGTTTCCTTGGGTGTATGTGCAAGTTTGTGTGTGAGTTTGTGTGTGTGTGTTCATTGTCTGTTCCTTTTTTGAACATTTTGACCTTACTACTGATTATTCACATCTTTCTACAGACTTTGAGACCTTTCCGGAAGTCACCAATCAACCACTTAACCTTTAAATTATTGTTTAGGCAAATCAGGGCCCTTCCTTTCAGCCACTGCATGATGTTGTCATCATATAGTTGGCATCTTCCTTGACAAAAAGATAATCAGAACTCCATATTTTGTCTTGTAAATCTCCTTTTTTGACCAAACTGTAGTCTACCTCATTACTTGTCAGGTCAACGTAAACAAGTACTGAGTGTCTGTGTGGGTGTCTGTATCTGAGTGTGTTTGTGTGTTTCTTTGCGTGTCTGCTAGAGTATCTATATGTGAGTACTTATGTGTGAGTGTGTGTTTCAGTGTATGAGTGTGTCTATGTTTGTGTGTTACTACCTTTAAAACATTTCCAAGTTTGACTACACTTAAGAATAAAGTGTATATATGTTTTTAGTCACTTGGTCAAAAATTGCACATATCAAAGGTGGGGGGAGCGGGGGGGGGGCTGATCAATGGTTAAGTAAGGGGCCCCAAAATTTCTAGTGGCGGCCCTGGTGCTGTGCAAGTTAGAAGGGTCTGCAGGCTTAGTGAAAATTGATCCATGCAGTGATCCTGTTCCTCCATCCTTAAAAAATTATGGTGGGCAAAGGTGGATTAATAGCATAGTCAGGATTCATGGTCCTTGCATAATGTCAGGGTATCAGGAATCAGAAAGAGATGTGAAATGGATTTATTAAAAAATTAAAAAATAATAACAAGTCCAAAAGCCAAAAGACAAGAACGGGTAGTTCTGGTCAGGAGCCAAAGTGGATAGTCAGATGAGCTGGGGTCAGGAACATGTAGATCAGCGATGTCAGGAACAAGCCAGAGATCAGGAACCAGAAGGGACATCAAACAAGCCAGGTCATAAACGGAGTCAGTAACACAGGAACTCACAGTGAAGTCTGAGACCACACAAGGGCAAAGGCAGACTGGACTGAGGCAGTTAAATAGTAAGTGATGACATCATCATTCTGGGACTGCAACCTGCCTCTCTTTGATTATATTCTCCAGTTCGGCCATAAGAGGGAGCCTGGGTATAGTGAGAAGCATTACACACTATGCTTCAGGCAAGTAGAAAATACAGATGAGGTGAAACCCTGACAGTCGATAGGTAACTTTTCCTCCTTAGGGGACCATAATCCACATGCCCTACGGGACTCCCAAACAGCACCCCAACCAATCACACTTGCGTCTGTAGTGACTATGGTCCAGATAGGTTGAAGAAATAAAGCTCCAAGAATCAAATAGGGACTATCCCTCCTCCACGAGAGAGAGAAAGTTTGACTGAAGAACTGAGATCTATCTGCTGTTCCAGATGGAAACTATCCTTTGACCACTGTTGAAGCATGGTCAATTGGAGAGGACAAAAATGAAAGTGAGCAAAAGGCACTGAAGCTGACACTGCACTGAAAATATTACCATCAAATAAAAGGGACGGCGATGGGGACCAAGTTTGCCCCATCGTACGCAAATCTATTTATGAATGATTTTGAGAAGAACTATGTCTGGGAAGGAAACCCTTTTAAGGATCATCTAATAAAATACTACTTTAGGTATATAGATGATATTATTATACTCTGGAAAGGAGATGAAACTTCTATTATCAGTTTCTTTGATCACCTTAATTTAAATAATTATAATTTAACTTTTATCGAAAACACTCCAGGGTAGAAATAGAATTTTTAGATTTAGTTTTGTTCAGCAATGAAAATAAGTTGGTTTCTGTTTGTAATTATAGGTAACCTACTGATAAAAACTGTTTTGTAAATTCTAAAAGTGCACATTTGCCCATATGGAAGAACAATATCCCTCTATGACAATATTAGAGTCAGACGAAATTGTACTTCAGTGAAAGATTTTGATAAAGAGGCAGATATTTTGGAAGAAAAGTTCCTTGATAAAGGATATGAGAAGACCCTTTTGAGACAAGCAAGAGATACAGCTAGGACTAGAAATAGAGAAACACTACTTAATAAGGAACTAGAATCTGGTGCAAAAGAACCTAGTATAAAAGTGAATAAAGACAAAGACCAGACTAGGTTTATCACTACTTACATTGAAGGAGCTGGGATGATTAAAAAAACATCCTTAACAAACACTGGGGCTTCATAAAGGCTGACCCAATACTTAGAGAAATAGTTGGGGACAGACAAGTTATCACATATAAAAGAAACATGAATTTGAAAAACCATCTAGCACCTAGCAAATTGAGACCTGTAACCACCACCAAAGATTAGAATATACACAATAGAACCCCTTTGAGTAATTGGTTGGCTATACTAAATGGAACTTATAAATGTAGAAAAAGTAAACGCAGTATGTGCAAATATATACAAAGGGGAAATTGTTTTTATAATTTTTTAAAAAAGAACAATTTGAAATAAACTGTAGGTGTACATTTGAATCTACGTATGTAGTTTACCTCCTGAAGTATGGATGCAATTTAATTTACATTGGGCGCCCAAAACGAAAAATAAGAAAAAGAATTAGTGAACACCTTTACAACATAAAAACAGATCTACATAGTCACAGTGTGTCCAATCACTTTAAAGTAGTACATGGGAAATGTGAAAGGGGTATTTCAATTAAGGTGATAGATTGGATTCCTCCCAATATAGAAAAAAGGCTTTTAAAATTGAGACAACGGAAGACTCTATGGATACAAAAAACTAAAAGTTTACATCCTAGGGGTATCAATATAGATTTAGATGTGCAGGCCTCCTTATAAGATATCCTTATTAAGATGTATATATGTAGTTTCCTTCACTTCTTTTGATCTATGTAATGGGTTTTTCTTTAAATTGGTCCCTATATATATATATATATATATATATATATATATATATATATATATATATATAGATAGATAGATAGATAGATAGATAGATAGATATATAGATATATATAGATATAATGTAATACTGTATATATATATATATATATATATATTTATATGACAATATTATTTTTTGCTTAAGTATTGGCACAACTATGATTGTTTTTATGATCTTTGACATGTGAAAGGTATTAATTCAATAGGACAGTAGGGTCTTATTAATTCCTTTTTGATGTTGTTTTTAATGAAGGAATTAATTTTGCTCTTTTTTTCTGTATTTAGCTATGTTATTATTAGAATGCAGTTTTTACTATATTTGTCGCCTATAAATTGTGCAGCATACTAATTCCTAGGTTTAAGATTTTATTCACAAAAAAAGCAGAGTACAACAAAACAATTATAGGGATCAAATGGGTAGAGGGCCCTGCCAAGAGTCGCAATATTGTAGTCAGCTCTTAAGAAGGTGATCTACAAACAGCTAGACTCTTAGGCATACATGCTAAGGGGGTTCAGGGGATAGCAATGGAGGAGAGAAACTGGTATAAAGAAAGGTTAGTGTAGGTCGTATATATCCATGAACAGTAGAGTTTTTAGGGAGCGCTTGAAGCTTTCAAAACTAGGGGATAGTCTTGTGGAGCGAGGCAGAGAGTTCCACAAGATGTTAGCCAGTCTGGAGAAGTCCTGTAAATGGGAGTGTGATGAGGTAACAAGAGAGGAGGAGAGTAGGAGGTCATGAGCAGAGCGAAGGGGACAGGAGGGAGAGTACCTGGAGACAAGATACTCTTTCAATTCTATTTTTATTTTTAGCCACAAATAGATACTTGTCTACCAGTGGTTTAAAATTAGCGCTGCCTTTATCTGTGTTTTGCAGCTGACACTGTACCATATGATCCACTACAGATGAAGAATGAGCCATTTGTATAGAATGACAGGCAGTCTGAAGTTTGGTTCTGCATGTATCTGTTAGAAAGAAGTGCATTTGAACAGAGGCTATTATCACTCCCAGAAAAACCACCCTTGTGGCTGGTGATAAAGAGCTTTTTGGGACATTGATTTCCCATCCATATTCTTGAAGGAAAGATACCATTCTGTGGGTATGACCCATAGCCAGAGAAAGAGACTGAGCTTGGACCAAAATATCATCCAAGTAAGGGGCAATGGAGATTCCCTGTGTTCTGATCACTGCTAAGAGAGCCCCTAATACTTTCTTGAAGATGCGTGAGGCTGTTGCCAAACCTAAGGGGAGGGCCACAAATTGGTAATGTTGAGAAACGCAAATCTTAGAAACTGGAACTGATCCTTGTGAATTGGGATGTGAAGATAAGCATCCTTTAAATCTATGGTTGTCATAAATTGACCTTCCTGAACTAGAGGCAAATTGGTATGGACCGTTTCCATTTTAAAAAAGGTACACAAACAAATTTGTTCAGTCTTTAGGTCCAGAATAGGACAGTAGGTGCCCTCCTTCTTTGGGACAATGAAGAGGTTGGAATAAAAACCCTGTCCCTGTTGAGAGCTTTGAACAGGATGAATCACTCCCATGTCCTCCGATGAAACCATTTCCAGGGAGGTCTGTTGTAAAAGCTTATGTGATAACCCTGGGATATGATAGTGAGAACCCAGGGATCCTGAACTGATCGAGAACAGGCCTTCTGAAACTGAATCAATCTAACCCTACTAGATCTTCTGGACAGAGGACATCCCTTCATGAAGATTTCTGATTAGAATTGGGCTTTTTGGTCTGTTTGTTCTTAGACCAAGCAGATCCTGGATTCCAGGAAGACTTGGAGGATTCAGACTTCTGGTTGGAGAGGAAGTTTTTATCTCTAGGGAAGCGAAAGGAACAAAAACAATTTGTTTGTTTGTATTTCCCCTTAGACTTCTTGTCCTGAAGAAGAAAAGCCCCATTTCCCCCAGTGACAGTTTTGATAAAAGAATACAATTCTGATCCAAAAAGCATCTTCCATTTAAAAGGGACTGATAATAGTCTATTCTTAGAGACCATATCTGCTGACCAGGCTTTAAGCCACAAAGCTCTCCTTAATAAAACAGCAATGGACATATTCTTGAAATCAATTATAATGATGTAAAAAACCTCATCACAAATGAAATCATTAGCCATCTTAAGGACTCTCATGCAGTAGTTAATATCTTTTGAAGATTGATCAGAAACCATCTGAGAAAGAGAATCACACCAGAATGATGAAGCAGAAACCCCACAGGTGATCGCTACTGCAGCTCTTAGCTGAAGAGCTGATTGGGAAAATAACTTTCTGACCATGGTCTCAGATTTGTGGTCCATTAGATCCCTAAACCAAGAACAATCCTCCATAGGAATAGTAGTGTGTCTAGTTAAAGTGGAAATAACTCCATCAACCAAAGGAACTACTTCCCAGGCTGTTAAAATATTTTCTGAAAGTGGATACATTATTTTTAACCTGATAGAAGGTGCATAAAGAATGCCTGGTTTCTTCCATTGTCTGGATATATATTCTGCTTTGAATGCCTTTTGCACCTTGGGTGGAGCTTTAAAGACCTGATTCAACTTATTTACAGGCTTTGAATCCTCTGGATTTGGTTCTGATAGTTCTAAAATATTCAAAACCTCCTGAAGCAGAAATCAGATATGGTCCTCTTTAAATCTAAACTTTGAATCAGTCTCTGGCTCAGTTGCTGATTCAGGGTCCTCAGAAGAGATTTTACCCTCAGAAACCTCAGAAAAAGACTCAGCTGAGTCAGAGCTTTGTAAGCTAGGAGGAAACTGAGCCTGGGGTATAGGACCCTGCATATTAGAGGGGGTGTGAGGTAAATCTCCTGATTTTCGTTTACGCTTATTTGCAGAGGCGTAACTAGAAACCTCAGGGCCCCGGTGCAAGAATCCATGAAGGGCCCCCCCCATATATTATGTATATGAATGAGCAGCAGTTCAATATTTTAGTTAAACATATTTTTGTGTGGAAAATGTCTTAAGGGCCATCATAAGTGATAAAATTACATGCTCCAGTTCCTTAAAAACATTTTATTTTATCACTAGTGACAATGTAAACCTATGTGTTTAACCCTGCAACGGTTGCTCTGCAGATCCCAAATGGTACTTTAACTATGTGTTTAACCCCTTTGCGGAGGTTAAGCACATAGCTTTGCAGATTCCGTGGTGATAAAATAACAAATTAGAGCATGTCATTTTAGCTCTATAAAAGCCCTTTAAATGGAAAGTCTACTTGAATTTTTTTTTTTAAAGATAGAGAATCCCTTTATTACCCATTCCCCAGTTTTGCATAACCAAAACGGTTATATTAATATACTTTTTACCTCTGTGATTACATTGTATCTAAGCCTCTGCAGACTGCCCCTTTATTTCAGTTATTTTGACAGGCTTGCATTTTAGCCAATTAGTGCTGACATAAATAACTCCACTGGAGTGAGCACAATGCTATGTATATGGTACACATGAACCAATGCACTCTAGCTGTAAATACTTTCAAATACTTTAAGATAAGAGGTGGCCTTCAGGGGCTTAGACATTCGCATATGAGCCTATCTAGGTTTAGCTTTCAACAAAGAATATCAAAGGAAAAAAGTCACATTTGATTATGTCACACCAATGCTGGCCTTTATAGAGCAGAATCCAATTAATTTAATAGAAGTAATTCAAAATAATAACATTTAAACATCCTTTCTTCAATGAAAGTGATTCTCATTAAACCCTTTTCCAGTTAGAGACGCAAACATGCCCTTCTTAAAGTCATTTCATGCAAAAATGGAATTGTGTAGCTCCCCATTGAGATATAAATCATAAGAGTATTCTCCAGCAGGCTCCTGCTTCTGTAAACATGTGATAACAAGGCTAAGCTCAAAGGTTGTCTGCAGCAGAATAGCTTTTTTATACAACTTCTCTGATATCCTATCCACTGTAATATTACATTCAATAAACACAACATAATGTATTGCCACACACACATCAATTTATCTGGTGTCAACATGCATAGTCTAAATTTTAGGGAACTTATGGTTTAAGAGTTACAGCAATCACAAACACACAGATAACATTTTAATGCAATATAACATCTTAAAGGGACATTAAACCACAACATTTTCTTTTATGATTCAGATAGAAAATACAATTTTAAACAACATTCCTATTTACTTCTATTATCTAATTTGCTTAATTTGCTTAATTCTTTAGATATCTTTTTTTAAAGAAATAGCAATGCAGATGGGTGAGCCAATCACATGAGGCATCTAAGTGCAACCACCAATCAGAAGCTACTGAGCCTATCTAGATATGCTTTTCATTAAATATTATCAAGAGAATGAAGCAAATTAGATAATAGAAGTAAATTAGAAAGTTGTTTAAAATGGTATTCTCTATGAGTCATGAAAGAAAACATTTGGGTTGTATGTACCTTTAAGTCTTAACTGCACTGTCAGTTAATAGTCAGCAGATCAGCACTTTTGTAATAAACAATGATGTTCTCAACCTACACCCAGGAGATGTGTGTGCTAGCTTGGTAGTATTAAGATGCAGGAAGCAGGGTTCTAAGGCCACACACATTATTATACATGACATGATGAGTCTCATCATGTCATGTATAATAATGTGTGGCCTTAGAACCCTGCTTCCTGCATCTTAATACTACGATTAGTGTATTTAATATACCCCCCCCCCCCTGTTTGCCAATGGCCCCTGAAGCTGTGCTGTGTGCCAGTGCCTGCCCTAATGAGGCAAATCTACTACTTCTTGAGTGATGATGAAACGAAACTAAAACTAACCTTACCTAACTGTCTGCATTTGCAGCTACAGGGCCGCCATCAGGGGGTGACAGGGGTGACTCCTGTCAGGGGCCCAATAGGCTAGGGGGGCCCCATGAGGCAAGAACTAAAAAAAAAAATTTTTTTACATTTTGGCAGCCACCAGTGGGTACTACAGCAGAGTGCTAATTGAGCATGGGCAATGTTATTACAAGGAGTAAAGTATTAGCATTTGAGAGGATTTCTGAGTGTGCACTAAACCACTATGCACAATGTGAGACAGACTTGGCCCTTTGTTTGTAGAGTGTGTGCCTGAGTCAGACGGCTGATCACTTTCATTTGCAGAGGAGGTAGGAATTACTTAGCAAATGTTTTTTTATTTCTTTGTGCAATTTAAGATTGTAACTTCAGTGTGGTAGTAGTTGTATGGTGGGGCCAGGGGTCCATAAAAACACATTTTTTTTAGCAGCAGTGTATTTATGATTATTTGACAATGCTGTAGAAATTCTATATTTAAAACCATGCAGAAATGTTTTCTCCTCAACACACAAATGATATATATTACATTCCAGTTTACTGCCCCTTTATGCAAGGACTTTCCAGATACAATGAGGCATTTTATCTAAGATTTTTACATCTGCATAACATGCTATACTCTCAGACTAAGATTGCTCAGTGTTGGAAATGAGACAGGTTAACTTAAAACTGTTCAGTTTACTCTGCAGCTGACTTAATTTTGAAATGCATACCAACAAGCCTAAATCCTGCATTTAACCAGATCTAATGGTATGAGTACCACAGCTTATGGTACCACCAAGACCATATAGAGTACAGCATTTTAAAAATCTATAAGTACAGCTGACAGATGGGAACATTTGTACACTATATTTGAAGTGGTGCTCTTGGTTGGGGAAAATGGGGAAAATATCAAACAAACATATGTCAACCTTTTAAAAGTACTTTTCTTCATCTAGCCATCTACCCAGATCATTAATGTACAATTTTGAATTCACAGAATTATTTTTGTTTGCACATTTACAAATATGATTCTTTAAAGAGTGATCTCTTAATTTCTGCATTATTTTTATCATGCATGTCACACACTGTTGATTTAGGGGATGCAAGCTGCATAAATGTTTCCTCCTGTGGGTGTCTGTGTTTATGTCTTTGTGCCTTGGTTTGTGTCTCTATGAGTGTGTATGTATTTTTTTCTGTTGGTATCTCTGTGAGGGTGGGTGTGTATGTATTTGTGCATTTTCTGTGGATGTCTGTGAGGGTGTGTGCATGTCTTTGAGCTTTTTCTATGGGTGTCTCTGTGAGGGTGGGCGTGTGTTTGTCTTTGTGTATTTTCTCTGGATGCCTCTGTGAGGGTGGGTGTGTATGTCTGTGTTTTTTGTGGATGTCTCTGTGAGGGTGTGTATTTTCTGTGGGTGTCTCTGTGTGGGTGTGTGTATGTCTTTGTGCGTTTTCTGTGGATGTCTCAGTGAGGGTATGTATGTATGTATGTCTTTCTGTGTTTTCTGTGGGTGTCTCTGTGTGTGTGTGTATGTCTTTGTGTGTTTTCTGAGGCTGTCTCTGTTGGTGTTTCCTTGGGTGTATGTGCAAGTTTGATCAGTTACTACTGATTATTCACATCTTTCTACAGACTTTGAGGCTAATGAGACCTTTCCGGAAGTCACCAATCTACCATTTAACCTTTAAATTATTGCTTAGGCAGTTCAGGGCCCTTCCTTTCAGCCACTGCATGCTGTTGTCATCATTTAGTTGGCATCTTCCTTTACAAAAAGATAATCAGAACTACATATTTTGTTTTCTAAATCTCCTTTTTTTTTTTACAAAACTGTAGTTTACCTCATTACTTGTCAGGTCAATGTAAACAAGTGCTATGTGTCTGTTTGGGTGTCTGTTTCTGAGATTCTTTGCATGTTTGCTAGAGTGTCTACATGTGAATCCTTATGTGTGAGTGAGTGTGTGTATGTTTCAGTGTATGTTACTACCTTTACAACATTTCCAAGTTTAAATATACACTTAAGAATAAAGTGCATATATACGTTTTAGTCACTTGGTCAAAAATTGCACATGTCAAAGGAGGGGGGGGGGGGGCTGATCAATGGTTAAGTCTAAAAATAAATATATATCATTCATGATATCAATTGAATCAATCATATGCAGCCCCAGCCAGCTTGCAGCAGCAGAACTAATGTTTTAAAAATGATGCATGTGGTCAGAAAACATTGTGCTGCTCTCCTCTGAACAGCACAATGTTTTCTGATCACATTGTTTATTAAAACATTTGTGAGTGTGAAGTGATACTGATTTAAATAATCATTCATAATAACCCTTACCCTCTGTTTGCCCCTGAACTAAGCTGTGCTGTGTGCCAGACAGTGCCCCCTCACAAATTAGTGTCAATCTCTCACAGTCTCACTTACTAGGCTGAGTTGTCTAGTCTGACCAACACCAGCCACTGTCGATCACCAACACCAGCCACTACAGCCCTGGTCCAAGTCGGGGGCCGGACTCACTCGCTCCTCTCCTCCTCAGGTTCCAACAGTCTGAGAGACAACACCGGCCGATCCACAAGCCAAGCGACCTCTGATTCACTTCACTCATGATGAGTCACGTGTCAGCCGCGCAATGCTACCGCACTGACTCTCTTATGGACAAGTCCTTCCCCTTCCGCCTCTGATGCTGTCGGCCTCCAGTCCCCAGCCAGACCCCACCCTCTTAACGCTTCTCTCACTGTGTCAGACTGACTGACTGACAGCAGCAGCAGCTGAGTGACAACTTCTTGAGGCAATCAGGCAACAAGAAGGTCTACTCTTGCCAGGGCCCGGGGGTCGTGGGGGCGTGACAGGCCAGCGTCACTCACTAACTTGCTTGAGTTGCTTGCTGCTTTGTTCTAATCTTCACTAACAGTTAGCAACTTAGCTGGCTCTCAACTACAAGATGATGACCCATATGATGCATATCAGCTGCACTGTATCGCGGGGATTAGCTGGCCCCTCGGTTATTTAGGTGATTAGCTATTTAGCTTTGTTTGCTATGGGTGGGCAGAGCAGAGTTATGGGGTCCCAATGATAGCTAAGCATAGGTAGGATCAGCAATGCACTTATTACCTCCAATTCACAGTCTCACTAAGTTTTTAACTTCTGCTGGCTGCTGCGTTACTGGCTGCATTGATTCACGCAGACAGCTCCTGCCTCCTTCTTTCCCGCTCAGCACTAGCAAATGTTTCAGAGCGTTGCCATGGATTACCATGGCAACGCTCTGAAACATTTGCTAGTACTGATTTAAAACTGCTAGGGTGCTGAAAATTATGGAAAATAAAAAGTTTGTTCAAAAAAAAAAAAGTGTTGAAAAAAAATGTTTGTGGAAAATAAAAAAGTTTGTTGTGCTGAAGCTGCCTGGGGCCCCCTTGAGGGTTGGACCTGCCGGGCCCGGTCGCAAGTGCGACTTCTGCACCACCGGTAGTTCCGCCCTTATTTGGTTTGGGGATAACCCCTAAAAGCTCTTTCATAGTCTTTTGAAGATTTGTTTTAAACTCAGGAGAAATTTCAGTGTCATCCCCTTATGCAACATAAATAGGCATGGGCACTAAATTTCTCTTAGGTGCCATACTTACAGGATTATGGTTTGCGAAATGGAAATGTGGGACAAATTAGCACACAACTAGTTAATTTGATCCACTGGAACAGTTCTGCATAATAAACAGGGATAATGGACTGCAGTATGTTCCTGAGCTGCAGGATGTACTCTAGAGGTCTCTTCTAAAGAGTCATTCATATTAGATGGGGTAAAGACAGGACTCCAAAATTATAAGCAAAACTTATAGTAGATAGAAATAAAGATATATTGCAAAAATTTAAAATAGCAAGTGTATTTACGCAAAATAAAACAAACAGGCTATTTGTACCCCTTAGAAACCCAGAAAGTCATAAAAACCAAATGATTTTCCTTTAAGAAAAATGTCACCCACCCACTATTTAGCAGCTCATATGAGGGTACTCACCCACCTCCTGGCCAAAGAAATTCTAAACCTGTGCACCAGATAGCTTGCAATGCCTGTAGTCTGTCCCTTTGCAAAAATCAGCCAGCCACTCATCAGAGAAAAGGGCGGATGGGATTAGCGTAGATTAACTCCGCAACAATATGCAGACCAAAGCCTATGAGTAAAAACACAAAAAACACTGTTTAAATGAATAAAATGTTCCCCTTTGATTCATCCCTCTGCCTCCAACCCTAACTGCATCTACAATGAGCTGAACTGCTAACTGCATAAGGCAGTTGGTGGTTTTCTTAAAGAGACAGTGATGTCTTTCTTTTTTAAAAATAATAAAAGGGAACCCAATGCAAAAATATAGAGGAATTTTGAGTCTGAACTCTGGAAATTCTGGTGTTAAACACATAGGTAAAGTGCTATGTGTAAAGGCTGTGAACCCCCAACTATGTAGTACTTATAAAAAGGAGAGTACTAGGGATTGTTATTGGGCTGTGTATAGTGTCTGAGTCACTTATCTGGACTGCAGCACCACTCCACTGTATTTCACCAGTTTGCTAAGTTCTTTCTCGCTCACAGAGAGCCTATCCAGTGCAAGTAACCTCACTGCTCAAATTATTGCTGATCACTTCAAAAATAAAATTGACACCATTAGAAAAGAGATCTGCACCTCGCACACCGCAAACCCAACGATCCTACCCACCCCTTCTATTAACAAAATTCTATGCTACTTCCCTCCTGTAACAGAGGAAGAAGTCTCTGCACTCCTATCCTTGGCTCATCTCACAACCTGCCCACTTGACCGTATTCCTTCATGACTTATTCCATCTCTCTCTGCTTCACTAACCCCTACCCTAACTCATCTCTTTAACCAATCTCTCACTGCTGGCACATTTCCTGACCCATTCAAGCTTGCGTCAATCATACCAATCCTAACTTCTAACTATCGAACGGTCACCTTACTTCCCTTTGCTTCAAAATTATTGGAACGACTAGTCTATAATTGGCTAACTCAATTTCTCACAACTAACTCCTTACTTGATCCACTACAATCTGGTTTCCGCCCTAAACACTCAACAGAAACAGCTCTTGCTAAAGAAACAAATGACCTGTTATCAGCTAAAGCAAAAGGCCATTACTCCTTACTAATTCTTCTTTACCTGTCCGCAGCTTTTGACACAGTTGACCATCCTCTCCTCCTAAAAATACTACATTCATTTGGCATCTGAGACACAGCCCTCTCCTGGTTTGCATCATATCTTTCAAACCGCTTGTTTTCAGTTTCCTTTAACAACATATTTTGTGTTCCTATGCCTCTCTCAGTTGGAGTACCGCAAGACTCTGTCTTGGGTCCCTTGCTTTTCTCTCTTTATACATCCTGCCTTGGAAAACTTATAGCCTCCTTTGGATTCCAGTACCACCTATTTGCTGATGATACCCAAATCTATCTTTCCTCTCCTGATATCTCTCCCTCTTTAGTCAACCAGATTTCTGACTGACTCTCTGCAATTTTCTCTTGGATGTCTTCACACTACCTCCAACTCAATCTGTCCAAAACTGAGCTGCTTCTTATCCCCCCCTCTTCAAGACATCCGACATTTCTCTGATGGTTGGAGACTCTATTCTCAACACCTCACCCCAGGTCCGCTGCCTTGGGGTCACAATAGACTCAGAACTCACATTCAACCCACATATACAAACGCTTACCAAATCCTGCCGTTCACAATTACGCAACGTTTCCAGAATTCGTCCCTTCCTTACTCAAAAAACTACAAAAATACTTATTCATTCCCTCATCCTGTCACGCATTGATTATTGCAATCTACTCTTAAATGGCCTTTCAAAAAACCGCCTCTCCTCCCTCCAATCTATTATGAATGCTTCTGCTAGACTCATCCACCTAAGTCGACGATCTACATCAGCTCCTCCGCTCTGCCAGTCTCTACACTGGCTCCCCATACACTCCAGAATACAATTTAAAGTATTAGCCCTAACCTACAAAGCACTCAACAGTCTAACTCCCAACTATATTTCCTACTCCCCTTCCCGTCCTCTTCGATCAACCTCTGACCTAAGTCTGTCCACTCCTGTTATCTCTACATCCCACTCCCGCCTCCAAGACTTCGCACGTGCTGCTCCTGTCCTCTGGAACTCTCTACCCCGCTCCATTAGACTGTCTCCAACCTTGTATAGCTTCAGACGATTCTTGAAAACCCACCTATTCAGAGAGGCTTACCATATCTCCTCCATCCCGCATCCGAACCAAACTAATACATGTACATGAACTGCCTGACTCACTGCTGCAAATACAACTGATGTAACAAGCTACCCCAACCTTATGTCTCTGCACCCTAAACCTATAGACTGTGAGCTCTCTAGAGCAGGGCCCTCTTCCCCCTGTGCTAGATTTGTTTAGTTTTGTTATGTTTTGTATTTTATCACAAATCTTTGTCATTGTATACCCCTATCATTGTACCCAGCGCTACGGAATTTGGCGGCACTATACAAATAAATGATAATAATAATAATAAAAGTAAAAAGAAATAAGAAACAATAAAAAGAGGGATCAAGTCAACTTACCATTTATAACTCAGTACAGTGAAGATAGGAGACTAGTTGAGAAAATTATTAATTAACATTGGAACCTTCTAAAACATGATACCATCCTAAAAGAAATTGTCCCTGACAAACCCAGATCTTATATAATTAAAGGCCAAGTGTGTTTGTCCAAAGCTGCCATGCGCAGTAGAGACTGCACGTGAGGACAAACACACCTGGCCTTAGAGTCCCTACCTGAACAGTGCAGCAAAAGTGGGCGTAGTCGGACATGGCAGGGCGTGGCGGGGCGTGACTGCGGCATGACAGGGGCGTGGCTGGCTACGGTCGCGCACAAGAGGGATAGAGGGGAGAGAGATAGAAAGAGAAGGGGAGAGAGATAGAAAGAGAAGGGGAGAGGGATAGAAAGAGAGGGGGAGAGAACAAAATAAATGGGAAAGAGCAAGAGAGGGGAAAGAGCAAAAGAGATGGGAATGAGCAAAATAGAGGGAAGAGAGCAAGAGCAAAAGAGAGGGGGAGAGAGAAAATAAGAGGGGGAAAGAGAGAGAGCAAAAGAGAGGGATGTAGAGAGAGAGCAAAAGAGAAGTGGGATGTAGAGAGAGAGCACAAAAGAGAGGGGGAGAAAGAGCAAAAGAGAGGGATGGGAAGAGAGACAGAGCAAAAGAGAGGGGTGGGGTGAGAGAATTAGCAAAAGAGAGGGGGAGAGAGAAAGCGCAAAAGAGAGGGGAAGAGAGAAAGTGCAAAAGAGAGGGGGGAGAGAGAACAAAAGAGAGGGGAGAGATAGCGCAAAAGAGAGGGGGGGGAGCAAAAGAGAGGGGGAGAGAGGGAGCAAAAAGAGAGGGGAAAGAGCAAACGAGAGGGGAGAGAGAGCAAAAGAGAGGGGGGATAGAGAGAGCCAAAGAGAGGGGATAGAGAGAGCAAAAGAGAGGTGGAGCGAGAGAGAGAGCACAAAAGAGAGGTGGAGCAAGAGTGAGAGCAAAAGAGAGGGAGGGAGAGAGAGAGCAAAAGAGAGGGGGAGGGAGAGAGTGCATGGGGTGGGACCGCTGTACTGCAAAAAATAGCCCATGTGAATGGGCTTTAGGACTAGTTTATCTATAAAAAAAAAACGAAATTTAAAAAGCAGATTAGCTCCAACTATGATAAAAAACCCCACAAAAGTAAACCTGAAATAGGGGTGGTAGGAAATGAATTAAAGGATTCTTCCCCTGCAGAATATGCAAGTCTTGCAGGTACACAGACAAAACAGACACTTAATTCCACAAGAACAGGGAAACAATACAAAATCAAAAACACCATCAGATGAATCAATACAAATGTAATATACCTCATTGAATGCAAAAAATGTAAAATGCAATACACAGGCAAAACTGAGAGAACTGTAAGAGTGCCACAACAGCAATTTGAAATATTTCCACTTTGCAGTGATAGAGAAGGTCTTTAAAAATAGAAGAGGAGGAAATCATGTAAATGATCTCCTAAGAGCAGAAGCCAGATGGATTTTTTTCCTATGACATGGAGAGGCCACAACATCATTACAAATAGTAGTGGGATATTCAACTCCTGGCCAGCAGGAGGAGGCAAAGAGCAACCCAGAAAAAGCTGTTAAATGTAACAGCCTTATCCATAACCCCCAGTCATTCTCTTTGCCTCTGTCAATGGAGGTTGTGCAAAGTTGATGACTGAAGATTTTAATCCTTTTATGGGTACGTTTCCCTGCAAGCAAGGATTGGGGGTTAGCTGTGTCAATGTCAATCTCTTCAGTAAGAGTAGTAGTGGTTTTTAAGAAGTTAAAAGGCCGCAAGGTAGTCCTTGCTTTTAATTTAACACATTGCAACGCCGCCCCCTGCCAACCGGCCGACAGCAGGGGGGTGTCAAACAACCCGATCGTACTTGATCGGGTTGATTTCCAGCGATGTCTGTCCACCTGATGTCAGGCGGACAGGGTTATGGAGCAGCGGTCTTTAGACCGCTGCTTCATAACTTGTGTTTCTGGCGAGTCTGAAAACCCGCCAGAAACACAGCCCTTCTAGCTTCGTATGGATCTTGATAAATATGGGCCTTAGTGATTCTTCCTAGTTAAGGATTCATTTTGGAGCTGTGAACAGGACAGATCTTTGACACTTTATGTGTTTGACATAAAATAGAGATTTTTATACTGAACTCTAAGATTACGGCTGAGCATTTACATAATCAGAGATTTGCCGCTTCGGTGACTTTTTTAACACTATGGAGGACTGGCTCTAAAAGGAAACACTATTATGTGCACACAGTAATATATTCCACTTTATTTCCCTGCACGGTCTGTTTGCATACAATTATGGCTTATATTGTGGTATTAACCCTGTATGTATTGGTTTTATTTTCCCTTGTTTTAATAACTGCTGATTGACCGGACCATTTATGGTGCAGTTAGTCTTCTGACTTAGAAACATTTTCCACGAGCTGCCTTTTTATTGGTAATATGCTGTAGGCTTATGTTATTGGAACCTGTCATTTTGTTTCCTCCACCTAGCTGTTTGCGATTGCGGTAGTTGCCATTTTCGCATTCTAGACTGTACCTAGTTGGACTTTCTTGAGATTCCTATTTTTGAGGTACGCAGTTGTTCCGCCAATGTGGGCGGGTACATTTTTGCCGTAAGGAAAGAGGGATCTCTTTCATAGAGATTGTGAGGGAGGATCTGCAGGCTGCCGATATTGAATACTGTGTACACACAGTAAAATGGCTGTAATCTACATTCTTTTATGTTAACTTTGTTTTAAGTGTTATAAGTTCACTTTCTGTACCCACCAGAGGGACCAGAGTTCAAGTCATGTGGGCATGACAAATGCTTGGTATAGCAGCTCAGCTGATATTTGTGGAGTATATTTTATTAACAAGTGTATGAATAACATGTACTCTCAGTCTAAGGGTATTATGTACACTGAGTGTTATGAGTGTCATGTACACTCAGTGTAAGGAGTATTATGTACACATAGTGTATGAGGTTATGTACTCGCAGTGTAATAATATAATATATTATGTACACACATTGTATAAGGTTATATATACACAGTGTAATATGTATTTTGTTCTCAGTATGTATCACAGTGTAATGAGTTATGAACACACAGTGTATTACGTTATGTACACTCATCCACACAGTGCAATGAGTATTATGTACACCCAGTGGAATGAGTATTATGTACACATAGTGTGCTGTATATAATGTGTGTGTAATGAGTATTGTCTTGACACAGTGTGATGACTCACAGTGTAATGGGTTCTGTACACTCAGTGGATTATGTGTTATGTTCTCATTCACTCAGTGTAATGAGTATTATGTACTCCTGGTATAATGAGTATTTGCAATCTCAGTATAATCAATATTATGTACACTCAGTGTAATGAATTATGTTCACTCCTTACAATGTGTATTATGTACTCACTGAATAATGAGTAATTTTGTTTTCACACAGTGTAATAAGTATTAATTAAACATGTTGGCTCTTTTATTTTTCAGACCAGTTCAGGTGATTAGACTGGGAGCTAAAATGTCTAGCTTCACTGTGCTAGCCCGCAAGGCTCTTGGTTAAAATGTTGGCAAGCTTTTCGGCTTTACCTTATAAGGAATCTCTGTTTGGACCTGGTCTGGTGGAATTTTTTTCTGAGTTTACAGGTGAAAGGGATCTTTTCTACCCCAGGACAATAAGAATAGACCTAGGGGTTGACAGACTTTTAATTGTCGTTCCTTTTGCAACTTTGAGGGACAGAAGTTCTCATACAGAGATGCTGTTGTCTTTTCTACGTTCCCAGGGGTGGAAGGTGAATTTTGAGAAAAGTTCTCTTGTTCCATCTACCATCTATAAGGTTTTTCCTAAGGACTATAATAGATTCCCTGTCCTTGAAGACTTTTTTGACGAAGGTCAGAAAAGACAAGATTTTTGCTTCCTGCCTTTCTCTCCAGTCTGCCTTTCTTCCAGACCACTCAAGGTCTACTTCGCAATCCAGCCAGCCCTGGAACAAATCTAATAGCCTTCCGCTGACTCTAAATTGGCATGAAGGGTCCGCCCCCAATCCTAGTTTAAATCAGGTAGGGGGAAGGCTTTCTCTTTTTTGGCAGGCTTGGATACACCATGGCATAGTATCCCAGAGTTACAGAATAGGATTCTAGTCTTGCCTTCCATGGGGCAGACTCCTCCTGTCTAGATTATCCTCAAACTAGGTAATGAGGGAGGCCTTCTTAAATTGCGTGAAGGACCTATCCTCCCTGCGAGTTATTGTACCAGTTCCTCTAAAGAATCTAGGTCTAGGATTCTATTCAAATCTTTTTGGATTCCCAAAAAGGAGGGAATGTTTTGTTCCATTCTGGACCTAGAGTGTCTAAACAAATTCCTTAAGGGTTCCGTCCCTCAAGATGGAAACTATCGTTCCATTTTTCCATTGGTCCAGGAAGGTTCTCTTCTTGACTTACATAGACCTGAAGCACACGCATTTACATGTTCCAATTCACTGGGATCATTTCCAGTTTCTATGGTTTTTGCTGCAGCTTCTTGAATATTCTCAATGGTTCTGGGGGGCGCTATTGGCTGTGATCAGATCCCAGGGAATTGCTGTAGCGCCTTTTCTGGATTACATCTTGGTTCAGGTGTCATCTTTTCAACTAGCCCAATCTCATACAGAGATGCTGTTGTCTTTTCTACGTTCCCAGGGGTGGAAGGTGAATTTTGAGAAAAGTTCTCTTGTTCCATCTACCATCTATAAGGTGTTTCCTAAGGACTATAAAAGATTCCCTGTCCTTGAAGACTTTTTTGACGAAGGTCAGAAAAGACAAGATTTTTGCTTCCTGCCTTTCTCTCCAGTCTGCCTTTCGCCCATCTGTGGCACCAATGCATGGAGGTGTTTTGTTTGATGGTGGCATTCATGGACATCTCAGGGGATAAATCTGGACACTCTAATAGGAGACTCTCTCTTGTGGTGGGTGTCACAGGAACATCTGTCTAGGGGCATCTTGCCTTCTAAGATCTTCCTGGGAAATTGTGACTATGGACGCCCGCCTGTCAGGCTGGGGTGCTGTTTGGGGCCCTCTAAAGGCTCAGGGCCTGTGGTCTCGGGAAGATTCCTCTCTTCCCATAAACATCTTGGAGTTGAGAGCTATTCTCAATGCCCTATCAACGTGGCCTCAACTGTCGTTGGTCCGGTTTATAAGATTCCAATCGGACAACATCACCTCAATGGCTTACATCAACCACCAGGGAGGGACTCAGAGTTCCTTAGCCATAAAGGAGGTGACTCACATGTTATAGTGGGCAGAAACTCACAATTGTCTCCTATCTGCCATCCACATTCCAGGAGTGGACAACTGGGAAGCAGATTTTCTGAGCAGACAGACCTTCATCCTGGGGAGTGGGCTCTCCATCCGGAAGTGTTCTCTCAAATATCCCTCAAGTCGGGGGTTCCAAAGTTGTATCTGATGGTGCCCCACCAAGACATCAAGGTTCCAAAGTACGGTTCAAGGTCAAGAGATCCTCAGGCCATTCTGATAGATGCTCTAGCGGTTACTTGGAGGTTTTCTCTGGTTTATCTGTTTCCTCTGTTTGCTCTCCTTCCACAAGTCATTGCTCGTATCAAACAGGAGAGAGCATTGTGATATTAATAGCTCCTGCATGACCTTGCAGGATCCGGTTCCCAGATCTAGGGAGGATGTCACCTCTACCTCCTTGGAGGTTACTTCAGAGAAAAGACCTTCTACTTCAGGGTCCTTTCCTCCATCCAAACCTAGATTTTCTGAAGCTAACTGCTTGGAGATTGAACGCCTAGTTCTGTTTTAATGTGGTTTTTATGAAGCGGCCATTGAAACTATGATTCAGGCTCGAAAACCGGTTACTCGCAAGATTTACCATAAGATATGGCACAAATATATTTCCTGATGTGACTCTAAGGGGTTCTCCTGGACTTGAGTGAGGACTCTCCAGATTTTGTCTTTTCCTCAGGATGGACTGGATAAGGGTTTATCGGTCAGTACTATAAAGGGTCAGATTTCTGCGTTATCTATCCTTCCGCTTTTCCGATCAGCCAATAGAATGCAAGCTCAATCTGATTGGCTGATCGGATCAGCCAATCGGATTGAACTTGATTCTGATTGGCTGCTTCCATCAGCCAATCAGAATTTTCCTACCTTAATTCCGATTGGCTGATAGAATCCTATCAGCCAATTGGAATTCGAGGGACGCCATCTTGGATGACGTCCCTTAAAGGAACCGTCATTCTTCAGTTAGACGTCGTCGGAAGAAGATTGATCCACGCTGGAGGTCTTCACGATGGAGCCATTCCTCATCGGATGAAGATAGAAGATGCCGCTTGGATCAAGATGGTTGCCGGTCTGGATCGCCTCTTCTTCCCGGATAGGATGAAGACTTTGGAGCCTCTTCTGGACCTCTTCAGCCGCAGGATTATGGATCGCCAGCCCCCACTTGGGTTGGATGAAGATTTTGGAGCCGGGATCGATCGGTGATACCCGGTGAGGTGAAAATAAGGTAGGAAGATCTTCAGGGGCTTAGTGTTAGGTTTATTTAAGGGGGGTTTGGGTTAGATTAGGGGTATGTGGGTGGTGGGTTGTAATGTTGGGGGGGGGGGTATTGTATGTGTTTTTTTACAGGCAAAAGAGCTGAATTTCTTGGGGCATGCCCCGCAAAGGGCCCTGTTCAGGGCTGGTAAGGTAAAAGAGCTTTGAACTTTTGTAATTTAGAATAGGGTAGGGCATTTTTTTATTTTGGGGGGCTTTGTAATTTCATTAGGGGGCTTAGAGTAGGTGTAATTAGTTTAAAATTGTTGTAATATTTTTCTAATGTTTGTAAATATTTTTTTATTTTTTGTAACTTAGTTCTTTTTTATTTTTTGTACTTTAGTTAGTTTATTTAATTGTAGTTATTTGTAGGTTCTGTATTTAATTAATGTATTGATAGTGTAGTGTTAGGTTTAATTGTAGGTAATTGTAGGTATTTTATTTAATGTATTTATTGATAGTGTAGTGTTAGGTTTAATTGTAACTTAGGTTAGGATTTATTTTACAGGTAATTTTGTAATTATTTTAACTATTTTAGCTATTAAATAGTTCTTAACTATTTAATAGCTATTGTACCTGGTTAAAATAAATACAAAGTTACCTGTAAAATAAATATAAATCCTAAAATAGCTGTAATATAATTATAATTTATATTGTAGCTATAATAGGGTTTATTTTACAGGTAAGTATTTAAATTTAAATAGGAATAATTTATTTAATAAGAGTTAATATATTTCGTTAGATTTAAATTATATTTAATTTAGGGTGGTGTTAGGGTTGAAGTTATACTTAGCTTTAGGGGTTAATAAATTTATTAGAGTAGCGGTGAGCTCATGTCGGCAGATTAGGGGATAATACTTGAAGTTAGGTGTCGGCAATGTTAGGGAGGGCAGATTAGGGGTTAATACTATTTATTAAAGGGTTATTGAGGCGGGAGTGAGGCGGATTAGGGGTTAATACATTTATTATAGTAGCGCTCAGGTCCGGTCGGCAGATTATTGGTTAATAAGTGTAGTTAGGTGGAGGCGACGTTGGGGGCGGCAGATTAGGGGTTAATAAATATAATATAGGGGTCGGCGATGTTAGGGCAGCAGATTAGGGGTACATAGGGATAATGTAGGTGGCGGGGGTGTACGGAGCGGCAGATTAGGGGTTAAAAATAATATGCAGGGGTCAGCGATAGCGGGGGCGGCAGATTAGGGGTAATAAGTGTAAGGTTAGGGGTGTTTAGACTCGGGGTACATGATAGAGTGTTAGGTGCAGACGTAGGAAGTGTTTCCACATAGAAAACAATGGGGCTGCGTTAGGAGCTGAACGCGGCTTTTTTGCAGGTGTTAGGTTTTTTTTCAGCTCAAATAGCCCCATTGTTTTCTATGGGGGAATCGTGCACGAGCACGTTTTTTAAGCTGGCCGCGTCCGTAAGCACCGCTGGTATCGAGAGTTGAAGTTGCGGTAAATATGCTATATGCTCCTTTTTTGGAGCCTAACGCAGCCATTCTGTGAACTCTAAATACCAGCGGTATTTAAAAGGTGCGGCCAGAAAAAAGCCAGCGTAGCTAACGCACCCCTTTGGCCGCAGAACTCTAAATCTAGGCGTTTAGTATTTAGGTAATTTATTTCATTAATTTAATGATAGTGTATTGTTAGGTTTAATTGTAACTTAGGTTAGGATTTATTTTACAGGTAATTTTGTATTTCTTTTAGCTAGGTAGTTATTAAATAGTTAATAACTATTTAATAACTATTCTAACTAGCTAAAATAAATACAAAGTTACCTGTAAAATAAATATAAATCCTAAGATAGCTACAATGTAATTATTAATTATATTGTAGCTATCTTAGGGTTTATTTTACAGGTAAGTATTTAGTTTTAAATAGGAATAATTTATTTAAGTATAGTGTAGTGTTAGGTGTAATTGTAACTTAGGTTAGTTTTTATTTTACAGGTTAATTTCTCTTTATTTTAGCTAGGTAAACTATTAAATAGTTATTAACTATTTAATAGCTATTGTACCTAGTTAAAATAAATACAAACTTGCCTGTAAAATAAAAATAAATCCTAAGATAGCTACAATATAATTATTATTTATATTGTAGCTATATTAGGGTTTATTTTAAAGGTAAGTATTTAGTTTTAAATAGGATTAATTTAGTTCATAATAGAAATATTATTTAGATTTATTTAATTAATATTTAAGTTAGGGAGGTGTTAGGGTTAGTGTTAGACTTAGGTTTAGGGGTTAATAATTTTATTACAGTGGCGGCAGTGTAGTGGGGGGCAGGATAGGGGTTAATACATTTATTATAGGTGGCGACGGTGTAGGGGGGGCAGGATAGGGGTTAATAAATTTAATATAGGTTGCGGCGGGGTCAGGGAGCGGCGGTTTAGGGGTTAAACTATTTATTTAGTTGCGGCGAGGTGCGGGATCAGCAGGATAGGGGTTAATAACTTTATTATAGAGGGCGACGGTATAGGGGGGGGCAGGATAGGGGTTACTAGGTATAATGTAGGTGGCAGCGGTGTCCGGGAGCGGCGGTTTAGGGGTTAATACATTTATAAGAGTTGCGGCGGGGTCTAGGAGCGGTGGCTTAGGGGTTAATACATTTATAAGAGTTGCGGCGGGGTCTAGGAGTGACGGTTTAGGGGTTAGTAACTTTATTGAGTTGCGGGGGGCTCCAGGGGCGCCGGTATAGGGGGTAGAACAGTGTAGTTAGTGTGGGTGCTTAGTGACAGGCTAGCAAGAAAGCTGTAAAAAAGCCGAAGAGCAGCAAGATCGGATGAGTGATAACTCTCACTGTCCGCTGCTCATCGCCCCGTACTTGGTGCGCGGCTTTTTGACAGCTTTTTTGCAGGTCCGCAGCGGCGATGTGAGCCGAGCTTAGGCGAGCGTATTGGTCCGGCGAAGACAGGTAAAATAGACACGTTGATAACTACCCCCCTGTGTCTTATTGAGGGATAGTAATTTGACTATTCGTAGGGCCCCCGCAAAAGCCAAAACAAAAGCTGCTTTAAATAGTAACACCTCATAAGAGGTAGAACACACTTCAGGCAAAACCGCCACTAGCCGCTCCAACCGGTCAAGCATAATTTGCTCCAGACTATGTAGTTTTTTCTCTTGGGACCGCCCCCAATCTTTTAGAGCCTGTCTAATAAAATTGAATTAGTGGGATCTCGAAATCCAAGAATCTTGTAAAAGAATGACAATGCCGCTAAGCAGGACTGAATTGCTCCCTTACGCAAACCCGTTTTCTGTAAACACGCCAACCATTCACACAAAATCACCTGAGAGGCACCCGTGGCATCTTCTACCTTGCGAATACTGCAAAACTGGTCTCATTCATTCCATAGTCTAACATAGGATCGCCATGTTGCTGGGGCGAGAGAAGAGCGCACTAAAGGAATTAAGGAAAGCCAGGATCCACCAACTGCCAAATAAAATCGGAACAAGTTAGCCCGTCTTTAGCTGAATGAGGCACTAATTTCCTAAAAGTTAGCCAGTTGAACCTGAAAAGGGCATCCACTAAAACATTGTTAACCCCTGAAAATGGATATTAAGCTGAAGGCAACTCAATACCATGTGGCGTAAAAGTCAAACTACGTTGGCGGAGGAAGCTGATAGCCAGTTAATGGAATACACAACAATGATGTTGCCTGTCCAAAATATCACTGACTGATTCTGAAGCCTCTGTCCCCAAAGCTCGATTGCCATCACAATGGGAAATAACTCAAGCAGTGTGAGGTTTCTAGTGAGGCCAGATTGACCCCATACGCATGGCCATGGACCTGCACACCATTCCCCTTAAAAGTATGTACCATAACCAAGCGATCCAGCAGCGTCAGTAAACAAATGCAGGATCTGGCTAGATACCGGACTAGAGCACCACACACTTAAGTGTATTAAGAAAGCCTCCCACACTTTTAAATCCTCAACCATATCCCGGGAAACTATGATTCTATCCGCCACTTTTGGATTGACCTTGAGTTGCCTTTCCAATCTCCTATTGAAGACCCTACCCATGGGAATGACCCTGCACACAAAATTTAACAAGCCTAATAAGGATTGAAGCTCCCTCAAATATATGTATTGCTTGTAAACAGCTGTCCTAACTGAATCTAGCATTTCATGGACTTTATCTAAGGGCAATCTACACAACATATCTGAGGTGTCAATCTCTATCCCTAGAAAGGTTAATTTTGTACATGGGCCCTGGGTCTTATCCTCAGCTAGCAGAACCCCAAATTAACCCATCAGGCTTCTCATTTCTTTTTTTTTTTTTAGATAATTTTATTGAGGTTAAAGATAGAAGGACAGTACAGCATTGCCACATACGTGGCCAGCATGATATCACTGGTAACAATCAGCTAGGCTATTGTAATACAAAATTTTGCAAAGTATCCAAAATATAGTACTGCATGAACAGCTTTATTAAGTCAACCTCGGTTTTCCGGACTATGAGCAAACAAATAGCAACTGCCTTGACACAAATAAGGTATATAGCATAATTTTAAAAAATATAACAGGTGCATATGGTATGGTAAAATATAACATATGATATCAAACTCCTTTAATTATAGATGGAATCCATAAAGAAGCAGTAAAACTAGTACCTCAGTTGAAGTAACCTAAAGCCATGGTAAGATTGTATGTTTAGATAGTAGATAGTAGTGATCAGACCTGCTGATCTATGTGGGCATATAGATTTATTGCTATGTTAGTATGTAGGAGTGAGAATTAAAGATGTAGTCAAAAACAATAATTAAGATGCGGTATAAGCAAGATAGACCGCCTATTAAGTCCCTCCAAAGTAGAGGGCACATTATTATAAAGGGGGGGGGGGGGGAGGTGGTATTTTAGGTGTTTAAGTAAGATACATCAGAAAGCTGCATATCACTAAAAGGGTAGGGTAAGCCACTGTATCTTACTTTATAATAAACAGGTTATGTAAGAGCAAATCATTATATTCATGTGGACAGACTGTTTCAATGTGGGCCTAGGTTATGCCCAGGTCAATAGGGCCAGAGGGTCTAGAATGTTTCATATAACAAGAGTCATGCAGCTATAGTATGAAATATAAGGGCGAGAGGCCGTACACTAGGGTGTAGGCTTAGGACAGCCTGCATTAGAGAACAAGTCATCCTGGAGTAATTGAAATTTATATATAAGACAGGTATAAGCAGGTAGTAAGGTTACATCACTACTGTATAGAAGTTCAAATATAATTAACATTGAAATCTCCTGTATGTGTCATGGTTATACTATAGTTGTGAGCATAGTATTGGGAACATGTCAAGAACTTCAACAAAGGACAAAAAAATAAGAACATAACTTAAATGCATTGAATTAGATTACAAAGTAAAACTATGTCTAAAACTGTGCTATGGAGCTATATATTTGTAGGATAGAAGCATCCCGCTGCCCCGGCCGCTGGCAGTAAGGTGCCGTGTCCAGAAATCATATCTAAACTCCAACTATATGTAATAAGTATGATAAACTGCAGATATCTAAGTATTATAAGAAGAGATGCTTAAATTCGATCCATATAACAATTGGCATAAATGACCAATGAGGGGCCTGAAAATGTAAAGTAATGACCATACACAAGCAAAGCTTTGTACAGAGCACAGGACTGAAGTCTGTCAGGACTGAACCCTGATATAATAATCACATACGTAGGGGTGGCATAGCTAACAAAAGTGTGAGTCCGGAAGCCTTGAAATTGAGAATAAAGACTAACCTAACAGTATTTCCTCCAGGCGCAATTGTAGCAACACTGCTTCTATGAGAGTACTAAGAGGTTGCCTAAATCAGCCCATATGGTAATAATATATCTTAATAGACCTGCTAATTGGACATGTGCCCTATATCCAACAGCAGGCTAATGTGTCAAAGTTAGTTACCCCTTTCCCACATATACAGAAGATAAGTGTCAGATTAGGAAATATCCAGAAGTAGACCCAAATGCAAGGGCAAACTTAAACAACACCCTTGCACTCTGAGTTTAATCCAGGACGTGACCCCACGACAACCTCCAAAAAACCAAGTACTCACGATATGGAGCAGGGTTAGCCTGTGCCAAAGTAATTCATGATATCAGCCAGATAGACTTCTGAATAAGGAACTGGTTTCAGGAAATGCCTTCCACAGAATCAGGAGAGCAGGGAAAGTCACTTATACTCAGACAGAAGTAGGGTAAAACAGGAAACAGTTAATAATGCAGGAGTAGGTCATTTGTTATCAGGCAGTCTGAAGGTTAACACTGTGTAGACAGTCTTTGCAGAGTATGCAACAGGTAATCAGGCAGTTTGAGGGTTAACACTGAGTAGACAGTCTTTGCAGAGTATGCAACAGGTAATCAGGCAGTTTGAGAGTTAACACTGTGTAGACAGTCTTTGCAGAGTATGCAACAGGTAATCAGGCAGTTTGAGGGTAAACACTGTGTAGTCAGAACTTGCAGAATTAACAACATGTAATCAGGTAGTTTGAAGGTTAACACTGTGTTGTCAGAACTTGCAGTGATAGCAACAGGTGAGCTGGTAGTTTGAAGGTTAACACAGATTAATCAGTACTTGTGGAGACTGGCAACAGGATATCAAGCAGTTTGAAGGTTTACACTGAATAATTGTATTTGCAGAGTTTGGAAACAGGTAAACATGCAGATTGAAGGATTCACAGAAATAACAGCACTTGAATAGTTTGCACTACACAGAGTAGTCTGAATATGCAGGGATTGCAGCAGGTAAACAGGAAGATTGAAAGTTTCACAAAACAAACAGTACTTGCATTGTTTGGAGAAAGGTATTCAGGAGGTTGGTTAATACAGCATAGTAAGTCCTTGAAGAGATTGGCAACAGAAAAGCAGCAGTTAGAGAGATTCCTCAGCGAAATCCTAACAGAAGCCTCAAAGTTAACAAACAAACGGACACTGGAGAAACAGGAAGCCAGAATAAAAAGCCTGGTTGTGACATCATCAGGAAGGGGTGGCTCAGACACCTGTCAATCAAGCACACAGAGAGGACTGCGTAGCTTCCCAGCAGCTGAGCGTGACAATAAGCAGCTGCCAGCGTCTCAACATATCAGTGAAGTTCAAGACTCACATGGTATAAGGATTTAACTATTTAACTAAACATTGTTAAGGTAAATTGATAATTGGTAACTAGGGCAACCTTGGTCCTAACACTCCAGTAAGACATCTATGAGGTATCAAGGCCAATCCCGCCATACCAAAGGTAGATTATTATACACTATGTTCTATTCTCTTGATCACTTATGAGCACAATAAAGGGAAGCAAAAAATACTCAGAGTAATGTTAGAACAGGCAACATGAGTGGAGATAGGAACATATATAATGAACAGTATGGCATGGTCAATTGGGTTATAACAGTAAAGTATACTAATTGAAGTTGTAAGGCTCACAAAGAGTTTTAGTATTTACTGAACAACTTCCTCTATTTATCAGAGAGGATGTCTTTTACTTCACTAGTCTAGTAGGTAAATATGTGTTTTGTCTCACCTGGGTGAACCAAGTATAGAATGAGGTCACCCTGGTGAACTTTAATATTAGCCTCAAGTGAATATTTGCTATGCAAGTTGGGTATCATAACATATGCACAAGTGGCTATGAATAATGTGATATTTAATTAAAGAGAAGAAATTCATAAGAACAAATATTCTTAATCAATTGCAAGATATTAGGTTGCGCAAATACAAACATGTAGTTATGGAGAGAAATATCTGAAATCTAACCTTATCCCAGGTCAGCAGGCTGTATGTGAAGCAAGCGGCAGGTTCGCGGCTTGTGCTGGAAGTCTGTGATACTGAGAGACATGTTGAGGAACAGCGGGCCGTAGCTGATGACGTGTCACTGCTGTGGATCTGTGAGAACAGCTGATTTCTTCGGAGCGCTCCCGCCGGGTCCTAGAAATCCTTCTGTGGACAATGAAAGCTTGGCGAAGTTGCGGTGTATACTTTAATCACAAATTCAAAAGGTAAGTTTACCGGAGTTAACCGGCATAAGGCTAGTGCAACAGATAGAGGTAGAGGTTTACTCAATCAACCAGCAAAGGTAGCTGGGAGTAACTTGTATAAATAGGCAGGACCTTTGAGAGGGAGGACCCTGTACAATGTTAACCCTTACAGAGCCCCCCACTCAAAGAACCACTGCGAGGTTCAGGGCTTGGGACGATCCGGGTTATGCCTGTGAAACAAGGAGATCAGCCTAGGAGCTGACAGGTTGGAAGCAGGTTCCCAGGAGTCATCCTGATGGCCAAACCCTTTCCAATGTACCAGATAGAAGAGCACTCCACGTCTGAAGCGTGAGTCCAAGATACTGTGAACTTCGTACTGCTCATCAGGATCTATAGTAACAGAAGTGTCCAGAGGGGCTGATTCGGTAGGAGGTGACTTGCAAAGTTTAATCAGAGAGACATGGAATGTCGAGGGAATCTGAAATGATGAAGGAAGCTGCAAGGTTACGGTGACTGGACTTGGAACTCGAAGGATGCGATACAGCCCAATGAACAACTTGCCCAATTTCCTACACGGATATGGAATCCTCAAGTTCTTTGTGGACAACTAGACATACTGTCCCACTGTATAAGTAGGGTTGGCTCGGTGGCGGAGATCGTAGAATCTGCGTTGGGATGCCTAAGCTTGGAGTATGTTGTCACGTACAATAGAGAATGTAGTTGATATGTCATTTATGAGATTGTTAACCTGTGGACAGGGGGTTTCCACCCTGGGCATAAGAGAGAAAGGAGGGTGTAATCTGTAGTTCACAAAGAACGGACTATAAAGAGTTGTAGAGCTTTTGTTATTATTGTAGGCAAATTCCGCGAGAGGTAGGAAAGTAACCCAAGAATCCTGTTGCTGAGAACAATAGCAGCGCAGATACTGCTCCAGCCACTGATTAACCCTCTCGGTCTGCCCGTTTGTCTGGGGATGGTATGAAGTGCTGAGCTTCCTTTCAATATGCAAAGCCTCGCAAAGGGATTTCCAAAATCTAGATGTGAATTGTGAACCACGATCACTTATAAAAACTTTAGGTATGCCATGCAAATGAATGATGTTCTGAATGATTAAATCACAAGTCTGTTTTGAGGTAGGCAAAGAAGCAATGGGGATAAAGTGTGCCATTTTGTGAAAAGATCCACAACTACAAGTATAGTAGAATAACCATTTGATACAGGAAGATCCACTATGAAATCCATAGAGACAGCCTCCCAGGGTATTTGAGGCACTGGTAGGGATTGTAGAAGTCCCATTGGGAGTTGTTTGGTATGTTGGGAGGTGGCACAAACTGTGCATCGAGATAAGAAATCTCTCAGGTCAGTAAGCATAGTGGGCCACCAGTAAGAATGCTTAAGAAGTTCAGTTGTTTTTTCCTTACCCATGTGCCCCACAAGAGGCGAGTCATGGACAATCCTGAGGATAGCAGAATGGAAAGTAGGAGGTATATACAGTTTTCCATCCTTGTATAGTAAACCATCTGAGTCACGGGTGACATTAGATAAAGGTAGTGAAGTGTCTATGTCTAGAGCATCCCTGAAGTCATGGTTTACATTAGTGAGTACACCCAGAATACAATATTTAGGGATAACAGTTGATGGAACGTTTGCTGTGATGATTTTTCGTCCTTGCCTGGATAGAGCATCGACTTTACCATTCTTGGTACCTGGTCTGTAGGTAAGGACATACTGGAATCGGGAAAAGTATAGGCTCCAGTGAAGTTGTCTAGAGGAGAGAGTATGGTTAGATTGTAAATATTGCAAGTTTTTGTGGTCTGTATATATATAACATTGGGATGAGCTGATCCTTCTAATAAATGCCTCCATTGATCGAAGGAACACTTAATCGCGAGCAACTCCTTTTTGCCAACTGGATAATTCAGTTCGGCCGGTTGCATTAATCTGGAAAAGTATGCCACCGGATGAAGAGGTTCCTTGAATGACTTCCTTTGTGATAGAATTGCTGTGATGGCGAAATCGGAAGCATCAACTTCCAGTATAAACTGTTTGTTCGTGTCTGGGTACTGTAGGATAGGTGTTGAGGTGAATTTCGATTTCAGGAGATCGAACACAGTTTGAGTCTGGGCAGTCCATTTGAATGGATGATCCAATTTTGTGAGTTCAGTTAAGGGTTTGGTTATGGCTGCAAAACCTGGTATAAACTTTCGATAGAAGTTAGAAAAACCTAAAAAGCGTTGTACTTCTTTCTTAGTATGAGGTGTAGGCCAATTCAAGATTGCTTGTACTTTATCATTTTGCATCTTAATGCCTAAAGGGGATATCTGATACCCTAGGAAAATTAAGTCACTAGACTCAAATATACACTTCTCAAGTTTAGCAAAGAAATTGTTATTTCTTAATCTAGTTAAGACCTCCTTTACATGTAATCTATGTTGCTCAAGATTTTGGGAATAAATCAGTATGTCGTCTAAATAGACCACTATATACACGTCCAGAACATCTCTGAATAGATAATTGATAAGACACTGGAATGTAGCTGGAGCGTTACATAGACCGAATGGCATCACTGTATATTCAAATAGGCCGTATCGGGTCCTGAACGCAGTGAGCCATTCGTCTCCAGCCCTCATTCATATCAGATTGTAGGCACCACGGAGATCCAACTTGGTGAAAACCGTGGCACCCCTTAATCTTTCTATTAACTCTGGTATAAGAGGCAGCGGATATCTATTTTTACAAGTACGCTTATTTAACTCTCTGTAGTCGATGATTGGTCGTAAAGAGCCATCTTTATTTGTTAAAAAAAATATCCCTGCGCCCACAGGTGAGGTACTGGGCCTAATGAAACCCTTTTTGAGGTTTTCATCTATATAGTTCTTAAGGTGTTCTAATTCGGGCTTGGAAAGAGGATATATATGACCAAAAGGGATTGTGACCCCAGGCAGAAGATCAATCGGGCAATCGTATGCCCTATGTGGTGGTAGGGTCTCTGCATCTTTTTTATTAAAGACATCAGAAAACTTGGAGTAGTGTGAAGGTAACATGGAATCACCAATATGCATAATAGTTAGATCATTTTTACTGTTAAAGGAGGGTTGTTTAGAAGGAAAAATGAGACTGCAGTTAGCCCAGTTTATGTGAGGTTTATGTGTGCATAACCAATCTATACAAAGTATTATGTTGAACATAGGTGAGGATATCACATCAAATGAGAGAGAATCAAATACCTGTGGGTTAAAAGTTACCTGAAAAGGAACAGTTTGATGAGTAACTGGACCAGATGAGAGTAAAGTGCCATCAATAACCTTAACAGATTATGCTTATTCACAACAGGAATTTTATTTTTCTTCACAAAATCAAGATCAACAAAATTTTTACATGCACCAGTATCCACAATAGCTTCAGTGGAAATCCTGTGGTGATCCCACTGTAAAATAAGAGGGATAGTTATATAAGTGGTATTACAAGATTTAGTGAGGAGGTTAACTGAAGGTTTAAATGTCTTACCCTTCTTATTCTTTAAAAGGACAAGACAGTCCTTAACATCATGGGTGGGGCATGCACAGTACATGCATAAACTTAATTGTTTCCTCCTGGACTTTTCTTGAGGAGTCAAGGGCCCTTTGAGGATTCCTATATCCATTGGTTGGGGAGTGTCTCTTGTGTGATAAGAAGTAGTTGGCAGGTAGCTTTTGGAGTAGCTTGCCCGTTCAGTTTGCCTTTCTCTGAGAAGTCTGTCTATACTAATTGTGAGAGTGAAGAAATCCTCAAAAGAGGCTGGGATCCCTATACGTGACAATTCATCCTTAATTTCTTCAGAAAGGCCTAATCTGAACTGTGTCTTGAGTGAGACTTCATTCCATTCTGAATCCCTGGCGAATATTTTAAATTGCGTGATATAGGTTTCTACTTGGTTCTTTTTCTGCTTCAGAGACCGTAAGGCATTTTCTGCTGAAACCTGCCTGTAGGGGTCATCATATAAAGCTGACATTTGGGTAAAAAAGGCAGTAAGTGATCCCAAAATAGAATCCTCTCCCTCATAGAAGGTGTCAGCCCAGGCCCTAGGCTCCCCCCTGAGGTAAGAAATTACCGTGAGAACTCTAGATCTATCTGAAGGATAAGTCCTGGGCTTCATTTCAAACATTAGCATACATGAGTTTTTAAATTCTCTGAATTGAGTGCGATCTCCAGAGAATTTCTCAGGAGGGGATACTAATGGCTGAGGGTGACTTTCTACTGCAGTAGGTTTAGGGGCGAGTACTTCCCATAAACAGGCTTTCAAAGCCTGATTTTCAACCTGTAGTTCATGGAAGGAGTTGGATAAGGTATCCATCCTGTCAGACAGTGTTTGTATCTTATTACAAATTGTTTCCTGATCCATGATCCCTTGAATAAGGAAATTCTGAAGGAACAAACAAAGTATCAAACTCTAGTTCCTAATACATTTTTATGGCTGGTTGATTCTGTAAGGCTCACAAAGAGTTTTAGTATTTACTGAACAACTTCCTCTATTTATCAGAGAGGATGTCTTTTACTTCACTAGTCTAGTAGGTAAATATGTGTTTTGTCTCACCTGGGTGAACCAAGTATAGAATGAGGTCACCCTGGGGAACTTTAATATTAGCCTCAAGTGAATATTTGCTATGCAAGTTGGGTATCATAACATATGCACAAGTGGCTATGAATAATGTGATATTTAATTAAAGAGAAGAAATTCATAAGAACAAATATTCTTAATCAATTGCAAGATATTAGGTTGCGCAAATACAAACATGTAGTTATGGAGAGAAAAATCTGAAATCAAACCTTATCCCAGGTCAGCAGGCTGTATGTGAAGCAAGCGGCAGGTTCGCGGCTTGTGCTGGAAGTCTGTGATACTGATAGACACGTTGAGGAACAGCGGGCCGTAGCTGATGACGTGTCACTGCTGTGGATCTGTGAGAACAGCTGATTTCTTCGGAGCGCTCCCGCCGGGTCCTAGAAATCCTTCTGTGGACAATGAAAGCTTGGCGAAGTTGCGGTGTATACTTTAATCACAAATTCAAAAGGTAAGTTTACCGGAGTTAACCGGCATAAGGCTAGTGCAACAGATAGAGGTAGAGGTTTACTCAATCAACCAGCAAAGGTAGCTGGGAGTAGCTTGTATAAATAGGCAGGACCTTTGAGAGGGAGGACCCTGTACAATGTTAACCCTTACAGAAGTCCAGAACATGCTAATCGCAAAAACCAGCAAAATACATTGACAAAGTTCTCTAAAAGTGTTTATGATCTCACTGATCAACTTGCAGCCTGTGTACGGTGGAAAGCAGTGGGTCGGTATGTTACCAGGGAGAATATTTCAGCTGCAATGACCACTCTAAAAAGCAGTCTGGAGGGTTACCGCTCACATCTTGGCCAGCATTGAGGATAGCTATGGGTAGCCCGACATGCATATACATTATGTGATCGGTGCAGGCATAAATACAGATAATTCTCAGGCTATGTCTGAATCAGGGCTAGGTGCTGCAGAAGTCTCGAAGCGACCATTAAACATATCCCCAATGCGGTATCTGCAATGGTAGCTGGGGCGCTGAACTGTGGGTACTACACTTCGGACCAACAGCCAGAAGCAGCCCGAGTGCAAAGCATGGCCACCTCCCAGTGTATTCACTGGTTCAGAAGCGCCCGGCATCTGAGCCTGTACGGGACATAGCGGGTAAGTGAGTGGGCCGCCACAAGCCGTGATACCGCATCGCCATTTAAGTTGAAGTTCCCCATCTGGCAAGACACTCAGGTATTCTTGGGGAACGGTTGCAGTGCGGTACTCTTGGGCCTCCTGAGCGCAACAGAAATTAGTAGATATGCCGGTTAGCTCCATTACATCTGAAGTGCTGCCGCAGACAGCGGGTTCTGATGGCTGGTCAGAGATATCAGGGTGTGCTCCCAGAATAAGTTGCGGTGCATGGAGGGTGTTGTATAGATCTGTAAGAATGCTTTGGTGGTAATTGTGCATAAGTCGTTGTAGCTTTTGTTCCCATCTGTCCACGCTCTCCATGTTTGCAGTGCGAGGTGCGTCGATCAGCCTCGCTAGACAGCCGGAGTCAATCATATCAGGGTAGCTGGAATCCTTTAGAGATGATGTAGATTTGGCTAGTTATCGCCAGGATTCAGCTTCTTGCTTTCCATAATGCAATAGTAGGGAAGCCTTCGCAGTATACTTGCAGGCCCAAGATACTGGCTACCTCGTGATGAGGCAAATGAGCGAGATTATAGCCGTGATTTTGTCCATTGCTCCACAACTTTATAGTTGCACTCCATAGGTATAGTTCTGCTGGGGTGATAGGTATTTCTAGAAAAAATCGTATATCACTTATCAGGCTTCTCATTTCTGACATGATGTGCATACAACTATCATATCCCCGTTCCCCCACTAGCAGAAAGTCATCTAAATAGTGAGCTACGGAGTCTTTTCCCATTAACTTAGCTATCACTCAATGTAAGAAGGTGCTAAAGCATTCAAACAATGAACAGGAAATGTGTAACCCATTGGTAAACAGCAATCTACATAGTAGCTACCCTCAAACTTACAGCCCATTAGTGAAAAGGAAGTTGGATGCAGTGGTAACAGGTGAAATGCTGATTCAATATCAAGCTTCACCAACAAAGCACCTCTACCTGCCCCACAAATTAAGTCAAGTGCCCTATCAAATGACTGATAGTGTACTGCTATCAACTAAAGGTTAATAGCATCATTGACGAGTTCCATTTAGGGTAGGACAGGTGCTGAATTAATCGGAACTTACCTGTCTCCTTCTTTGGTACCACGCCTAATGGTGAGATAACCAAATCGGGAAGAGGCAGTTCAGAAAAGGGCCCCAGGATCCTTCCCATATATATTTACTTTGTAAGCTTTTCCCTAACAACTCCCAGATGTTGGTAGGCAGACTTTAGGTTAAGGTGAGTGTGTGAACCAACCTTGGATGTACCCACAGGGATAACAAAACCATCCCTGAAACCCGCCAAGAGCAAGCCTGCTGACTGGCGGTCAGGGTATGTATGCAACCTTGGCTCAAGAGCGTCCACCCTCACTGGGGTGGGAGCTCTTAGCCGCAGGAGGGAACTTAACTGCTGTTCTCTCAGTGCTGGGGGTCTTGTTTCTGTTACAGTCAGAGCCGGCATGGTATCCCCACAAAATTTGCATATGTGTCAGTAGATACAAGCACTGCCCTTCTTACACCTTTTTTCCTGAAAGGCTCAGCATTCCCTCCCCTTATGCCTACTCCTGCTTTGAAAATGGGACCCTAGCCCCCTTGCGGTTTGTGGAGGAGACAGGGATCTCTCTGGGCCTAAATGTGACCATAAATGCATTTCTTGTGACCCAAAAGTTAGGATATTACTACCGGCCATCTTTTTCCTATTCAAGAGTCATAATCTCCCCATACCCCTTCCTTATGATGCTGATATATACAATGAATAATGGCAGAATGTTTAAGAAGGGCTTGTCCCTGATCTGGGTATTTATTCAGGTAACATGATGGAAGTATTCTGAAACATTTCAGCCACTCGTCAAAGGTCTCGGGCCTCTTAACTCTTTTTGGACCCATTCCATCTGAACTCCTTTCCTTCTGCCTATGAGCTTCCACTGAAAGCTCAAAAATATTTACATACTACCTCCTGTATTCTTCTAATGATTTTGTGCTTCAGGTGGGCATGGAGCAAAAATATTGGACAGGGTAAAGTATTCCCAGCCAAAGCCGCCCTACGGATGTCCACTACTGTAGCTACCTGCAATTGACCACTAATTGTAGGGGCCTCTACCACCTTATCTTTAGCTAGCTGACCTGCCTTCATCTGTTTAAGCATTTTATAGATTCTTTTTTGCCCTTTTGACTTTAAACCTAGGGATGTGTTACTGTCTAGGTCAGAATCTGTGGTTGAAGATTCAGATAAATGTTTAGAAACATTGGACTCACCAGTAGGCACAGAAGAGGTTGACGGGACTTCCAGAAAGGCTGCTGTTCTGGCTGTAGCTGAAGGTAAGGGAGCACCGATTGGAGCAGACTCAACAGCCACAGGGGGGGCGGTAGTATCCATGTGGACCGTCACTGGCAGTAGCAAAGGACCCGATGACACTGTAGGGACTGTGGTATTTCTAGGAGTACCCTCTGCTGCGGACAAGACCTCCTGCAAAACAGATAAAATACTGCAAGCACTTTGCCCAGAAGCCAAAGAAAACCCTGGGGTGACATGCCCAGCCCCAATTGTCTGTTGCATTCCTGTATTTATGATACCTTCCCTATGCTTTCTTTGGAGTTGAGATACAGTACCATTCGCAGCATTACTATCAGACAAAATTACATTCACACCTCCTAACTGCACTGATGACTTAATATGACCTACATAGCTTATTTGAGGATCAGAGACAACTTGGCTATCAATCAAAACATTTGCCTGTATACTAAGAGAGGGTGTTTGGGGCATAACCCCCACATTCGCACTTCTCACATGGGTATATTTAATTTCCTGGCCATGACACATTGATTGCCCCATAGGAAAATTCTTTATGGATCCCCCTTGAAGAGAGGATGTTTGGTGCAGAACCCATTCATTAGCACTTCTATCATGGCTAACAGGACTTTCCTGCTCATGAACCATTACTTGCCCCTGAGGAAAGTTATTTATTTCTTCTACTTCTGGGTTATAGTGTTCTAGCATTAATTCCAAGCCCTGCCGCCCCTTTGATTGGCCTCTTCTGCCCCCTAAATGTCCCCCTAACTGCATGGGCTTTTTCCAGCAAGCGACCCACCAGGCGCCCTCTGGCTGCTGAGTGCTTTTGGTGCTCACCTGCGCTGCGCCTGATGGCCGCTCTTCCGCGTGGAGACTGGATGTGAAGGGACTTGACGACACCAGAAGGTACACGGACTGTGACTGGAAGAGAAGGCGACGCAATTTGAGGATCGTGTGTTGAGGACCCAGCATCGCGAGATGGAGGCAGCGCAAACTGTGATCTATCCGGAGGCAAGGTAAGTATGCCCTCCATCTGTGCAGGGGCAGTGTGGATTGGTAGAATGTAAGAGGGTCCAGGGCCTACTTTACTATTGACTGCTGCCAGGCTGGGTGTTAGATTGTTAGAGGCCGCTGGACCTAAGGTACCTGCCTGTTTGTCAATGGGGTCGAGAATAGCAGAGGCCATTTGGCCTACCTCCATGGGCACATCCGATGTGTTACCAGTATAGGCTGCAGGGGCCATATGTGGGGGACTAATGGCCGCCAGGCCGGATATTGTTTCAGTAGACATAGAAAGGGTTGCAGGCCTTTGGGGTAAATTAGAGTCTACAAGGCCTGCAGTTTGATAATAGGCCACTGTGCCTGGGGCCAACTTAGAAGCTGCATGGCCTAATGGTCTATGCAAGGTGGTTGGGCCTGTGTTCTCTGGGGCCAAACAAAATTGGGAAGCCACATGACTTAATTGTGGCATTAACCCAGTAGCCACCTGGCCCATTGTAGGAGAAGTGGCCACCTGGCTTGCAGTGATCGCAGAAGCAAAAGTGTAAAGCAGGGATGCAACAGCACCTGCCGCAGTATTAGGGAGTGCAGTAAATAACTGCACAAATGAGGATGAAAAATCCTGAGGGGATAATGTTTTAACAGGCCCTGGAAGGGATGGAGGGTTTAGTAGCTTGGGGGGAAGCCATCTTAGTCTCAGGGATCGTATGGACAGGGCTTGGTAAATGGACAGCTGGAATTGATGAATATCAACAACTAAGATGTTAGAAGGTGTTTTAACATGTTGTTGGGGAATGGATTTTGAAGGGTTTAAAGGCAGGGAAGGAGAATTAATTTGTGATGGGGGATAATATCTTCTAAATCTTGAACACTTATCTGTGATCCAGGTCACTTTGGACAGAAGAAGGATTCTATCCATCCCTGAATCTCAAAGGAGGAGCCGCAGAACGTTTGAAATGCGTCATGGTAAAAAAGATGATCAGTGCAACTTGACAGCTTCTTGTCCTGGAGCAAAAGAGAAAGAGGAACTACAGATTCATCTGGATAAGAGGTAAGCCACTCCCTATCCCTGCAAAATTGCTGCAAACTCACTGCAACTCCCATTCCTCTATCCCACTCACTACCAGCCTTAACCCTTAAGAGACTGCAAGCCTATCTGGCTCTACACTTACTGTCTCTCCTCAGGGAACAACATATAGAAACAGACAGGCCTGCTCTAAGCAGGAAGAGTCTGAGGCTGGGGATAAGGATAGGTGATTTGGTGTGGTCAACCATGTACGCAGCACAAAGGAGTTCAGAGTTTTAACATAACATAAATAACAAATCTCAGCTGCATCTGTCACTTGGGGTCAGTTCTCCTTTCTATAAATATAAATATATAAATTAGCTGTCCTAAGTGTGCTGCCTCACTGACAGCACCACACGCGAGGGAAAAGAGAAGGGGAGGCGGAAGTTTTTTGTTAGGCAGTTAGTTTAAAGAAACGGCGCTGTCAGACTGTGGTAGTTCTGTTCCTGTCTTCTTTCAAAGCTGCAGTAGATGATATGTGTACAATAAATGACTGCCTTACACTATTGCTGGGCTAATCTCTCTTTCTGCTCTCTTCCTCCGACAGTCCAGCACTGCCACTAGATGGCTCCTCCCTCTTCCTCACCGGTCATGTTCCTGGTGCTGTGACCACTTAGGAACATGACTGGGGCTGGAGAACTGGAGTGGGATGGGTGGCCAGAACAAAGGAGGGTGTTAGCAAGTTAAGGTGGCCAGCAGTAATATGTATAAAAAATAAATATAAATAAAGTCGATATGTAAAAAAGAAATTGCAGATGCAGTCAGTATCTCTCTCTACAGGCAGGTGCGGCGCTCCTTGCTGCAGTGTGCCTGTAGGCACATGCCTACTGTGCCTAATGGGAAATCCGGCCCTGATTCTAGAACTTTTGTACTGGTAGCTTGTGTTTTCTATTCCCAAAATATGCTAATCTTTATTGTCAAATCAAGCTACTACAAAAGCTTTTCTGATTAATCACTATTTATAAATCTAGAAGTGCTGGCAACACAAAGGTCATACAACAGATGCCATTTTACATTTTTTAAATGAACTTTAAATCCCAAGTTCCATTCAGTAAAACAATTAAAAGTGTAAACAAATACATATTATAGATAGATGTGGTGCCAACATACAATATTAATTGAGATAAACAATCACTAGTATGGAAAGCTCACCTTAAACAGATATCAGTATCGATTCATGAGGACAAATGCATTATCAATACCACCAAAATATAGAACAAATCATCAGGGGTGACAATATTCCTCAACTGCCACTTTATGCCTTATGTTTTAGTTACTAAGATGTCTCCAACTTCACACAAAACTCTAAATCAGATCAGATAAACTAAAAAATAAGCCAATAATATAAAGAAACTTTATTTAGAAATTATGTAGTCATTAAAATTTGCTCCAAAAACACTGGTACAGCAGAGTTTATGAGATAATTTATATTTTTCCTGTTTGTGGCTATGTTACTATATGTACTGATTATATACTGATTAAGAAACAGGTACTCAATGTCTTAAGGGATTAAAGGAGCAATGTCGTGCGACCCTGTAAGAAAAAACCCCAGTCTCCCCCACTTAACCATCTGCTTAGCCTAATAAATAAAGACACAACAACAAATTGGGATTTAAAGACCCTTGGGTCATTTATTAACTCGAGGCACCCCTGGATGTTTATTTAACGAAACATCCGGGCATTTTACCTAACTTACTAACTCGTTTACATGGTTACATGTAAATGTTATAACCTCAACTTAAAAGAACATTAAGCGGCAAACAAACTAACTACCTAACTCACATGAAGCGGGAAGCAGGCCCCAAAGCGGAGCCCGGCTACAACGCATAACGGATAGAAGGATTTACTCGAGCTGTTCGGCAGACGACCGGGAGGGGTGAAAGCCCAACCGGCTCCCAGCCGGGAGTGTTGCTGCTCGTATGGAGGCCCAGTGTATGAACGAATGGCCGACAATCCAGATTTTACAACACCCTGTTCGCCTTCCTGAAAAAACACAAAACTTCGTTAAACTATGTAAATCATCAGCTGATCACCCCAATGATCCCCTTGCCCTGGGCTAATAGCCAAAACCCTCACCCCAAGGCATAATCCCTTCATTCCACTCAATCTACGGGTGCCTTTGAAGGCCTCACGTATGTTTTATAGCGCTGCAAGCTCCATCGACCCAGCACTTTGATCCTATCTGCCGACCAACCTAATGCTGCCGCGCTGGTCGCTGCGCCCACCCTAAACGAATGCGGTGCTATGCATGGCGCGTCCAGGCCGGCCCGCTCAGCTGCCATCGCCAATACCCTACAAAATTGGAATCTTGAAAGCACCGACCCATCCTGATGGATTAGATACGGGCCTGTCCCTTGAGGGCGTACACCCTCGTAGGTTGTCAAAAGCGAGACCGGACAAATACTGTCGTCTCCCAGCTTTGGTAGGTGTAGCCATACCCCTCTGCCTTCCTGGTCCATCTTGGGCCTTGGAATAAGCAACAAAACCGCATTTTTGGCCCATCTAACATGTTGCCCCTGAATACCCAAAAGTGGCAAATTTCTGGATGGTGGCACCAGTTCGCTCACTCGCAACGCCCCGTGAAATGCCAACGCGAATGCCGCCTTAAACAGCGCAACGTATTGCCCTGTGCACACAGCCTCCAGGGCGTGCATCAAATCCACCAACCGGGACACCGTAATTGGTTCCCTCCTGTCTGCCCTAGGGGGCTCCTTTCTCCCCCAACCTCGCAAACTTTGCTTGACGAGGAAAGTACCAGTGAAATCCTGTACCCTAAACAGCTTACTAAAGAAAGATAGTGCCGCGAGCTTGCCCTGCACTAGCGATTTTCTGGCGCCCTTCCTCTGAAGGTCCCTTAACCACTCTAATAGGGTTACCTGAGAAGTGTTGCAGTAGGATAACATCCTTCTCCCGCAGAACTCCTGCCATTCGTTCCAGTGCCTCACATAAGATGTCCAGGTCGCCGGAGCCAATGACGCCTTAACTAAGGGGAACACGAACTCCCATGGAACGCCAGCTTCCAGAGATAAGACGGGCAGGGCAAACCGTGAGGTGAGGCACAAGGGGCAACCCTCCTGAACACCTCCCATTTCCCTCTAGACAGCGCGTCAGCCATGATATTCTTAACCCCCGGCACATGCTTAGCTGAAAACTTGATATTATGCTGAAGACATCTGAGTACCAGCTGCCTAAGGAGTCTGACTACGACCGTCGAGGTAGCTGACAAGTGGTTAATAGATGAAACCACACTTTGATTGTCGCACCAAAAGATAACCGTTCGATTTGCTAGCCTCTGCGCCCATAATTCAACGGCTACTATAATCGGGAATAACTCAAGGAAACACAGGTTTCTCGTCAGACCCGCCTGAAACCACGAAGTAGGCCATGCTTCCACGCTCCATTCGGCGCCAAGCATCGCTCCGTACCCACGGAGCCCGCTGCATCGGTGAATAGATGCATGGATTGATTGGACTCCGCGGGTGTTCTCCATATACAGACTCCGTTGAAGTTTGTAAGGAACTCCTCCCAAACCCACAAGTCCTCGCGCATCCCTTCTGAGATCACTATCTTCAACCGCTGCGGCTTACCACCCTCCAGTTGCGCCTCTAACCTGCGATTATCGGATGCCAGCGGGACCCGAACGCCTCAATTAGGGATGTCATGATCCGCATTAGTTCCCGACACTGGGAGGAACCCGGTTCCCCCACAAGCAAGAAATCATCCAAATAATGGACAATCCGCTCTGAGCGTGCAAACCGTGCCAGCGCCCAATGTAGAAACGTGCTGAACGTTTCGAAGTAGGCGCATGAAATAGAACAACCCATAGGGAGACACCTATCCACATAATAGCTGCCCTCGAAGTAACACCCCATTAACCGAAAGGAAACGGGGTTAATGGGAAGTAGCCAAAATGCTGATTCAATATCCAGCTTCGCCATCAGCGAGCCCACCCCCGCCTCCCGCACAATATCCACAGCAGATTCAAATGATTGATACTGCATGGAACTGAGCTCTGGTGAGATGGCATCATTCACCGATCCCCCTTTCGGGAACGAAAGGTGCTGTATGAGGCGAAATTTCCCGCTTTCTTTTTTAGGCACCACACCCAATGGGGACACAATTAGTCCCTCCATCGGCAGATGCTTGAATGGGCATGCCATCCGCCCCAAACTAACTTCCTTCATAATTTTCTTGCGAACAACCCCTGGGAACTGCGTTGCTGATTTCAAGTTCCTCCGGATTACGGATCCCGTTACCACTCCCTCCACGGGAATGACAAACCCCTCCCTCAGTAATCGCGCCACCTCCCGGTCCGGATATATGGCCAGCCATCTTTCAAGGGCGTCCACCCTCAGCGGGGTGGCTGCCCTTCCCAGCTGGCGGCAACTTGCCCCCGCTGCGATCACCTGCCTGCTCACGCTTTCTAGTGCATTCGACCCCTGGATGCTGGCCACCGCAGTAGCGGCACACGTGCCGAAAGGAACAACTTTGCCCCCTGTCGCACTGCTTCTCTTGAAATTTCCAGCATTCCCAACCTTTCCGCCGCACCCGTGCGCCAGCCCGAAAGGGCTGACTACCCGATGACCCTGCAGGTGAAGCCTGCACCTCAGACCCTAGTTTGTTCCATAGTAGTAATTCAATGGATCCAAACGACAATGATGGATCTGCCCCCATCTTTCTGCGATACGCAATATCATAATCCCTCCATATTCCCTCTTTGTGGCATTTATAGATCCTTTCTATGGTGCTTTGATATTTCAAGATATCTGCCCCTTGCATAGGCCATTTGGCCAAATATCAAGACCCCAGCACCCTATAGCAACTCACCCACTCCTCGTAAGTGTCTGGCCTCTTCAGCTTCTTGGGGCCCGTCCCGTCCTCCGCCATTTCTTTTTGTTTTTGAGCCTCAGCCGAGAGCTCAAATATATTCACGTATTTCCTACCATGTATTTTCTTAATTGTCTTGGTTTTTAGGTGCTTGTGCAAGCAGTGCACCTTTACCGTGACTGAATCCCCCTCTAGCGCAGATTTCCTATTACCCCCTTGGGTACTCCCCTGCTTCCCTGCCATGCCGTTTCCTCACAACCCCCTTGCTCTGTTTGCGGCCCTGAGCCCTGGCTGCGTGCTTTCTTCCTATCCGCCATTAGGGTCCTTAGCATCCTGTACATACGCTTCTCCCCTTTCTTGTGTAACCCTAACTCAGTGTCACTGTCAGACCCTGACTCTGATGAACTGGACGCTCCCTCCTCCTGTGTCTGTGGTGCAAGATATTGCTCACCTGCCCCTGTGCTTCCTTGTCCCGTTTCTGCCGACTGTGCCAGTGGCGCCACCGAAGTTACCGCTGCCATGGAGGTAGTTGAAGGCAATCCAGTCCCCTGCACCGCCGCCTGCTGCAAATGTACCTGTGGGAAGAGAGACAGGAGAGGAGTACCGGCTGACTGGGGAGGCAAGGACACATTCAGGCCTCCATCATTCACTCTGCACTCCCTATCCTCAGCCCTATGCCCTCCTTGCAGCAAATGTTGAACCCCATCCTGCATGCTCCCCATTCTTCCCCAATTTTGGGGCTCTGAGCCATAATCACCTAAATGGGGCAAACCTGCACCCTCCCTGTCTTGCATATTCAAATATGTACCCCTGTCCCGTGGGCCTGACTGCCCAGGGCTCATAGTGTAATAATCAGTGAATTCACCCCTTTCCCTAAACGCAGAACCCCTATTTGTGCATACTCCCCTTGTCCCCAGAAATGTCTCCCCCTAACCCCCATTGTATTTATCAATTGATCCCCAGGCTCACGCACTAACGCTGGGCTGTGTGATGCCCGCATCTCCCCCACTATCCCCCCAAATGCCTCCCTCCCACCCCCATTTCATTCACAAAATAATCCCCACGCGCACGCATGAGGCCTTCGCTGCGCACCCCCCACCCCCCCGCAGCCGGCACCCCCCTCCAACCTTCCGGGGAGAGGGATGCAGAGAGAGCCATCCATTTGGCTCCTCTCCTGGCTGCGTCACAAGTTCGAGTGGGCCGCGCCCGGAAATCCCGCCCACTGGAAGTACGTTAGCGGGCGGGGCTCCGGGCGCATGGATGGGCCGCACTGTTTGGTCCAAGGCCTGCGGAGGCCTAGCGAGGCCTGGAAGACAAGGCCTGCCAGCTCCCACACCACCCGGAACGGCGGATGGGCCATGCGACGGCCCGGTGGTGAGTGCCGAAGGAGGTCCGGAGGCCGCAACGTGTCCATCCAGGCAAGTGGGTGGACCACGTGGCGCTCCGGTTACAGTAGGCGGTAGTGTGGCGGTAGATTACCGGCGATCGCCGTGGGCCCCTCCAAGCTGTCGGATGGGCTGCGCGGCGGGCATTTGGTGTAACAGAAGGCCCAGCGGCCGCCAGGGGCCCATCCCTGCTCACGGATGGGCCACGTGTCCGACCGCTGCTAGGCCCCAGCAGGGCGGTGGATGAGGCCTCCCCCTGGGAGAGAAACCCCCCCCGCGGATGGCCCCCCGCCCTGAGCATTTGTCAAAGAAGCGGAGGACAAGGGGGTAGCCCCTTGCCCTCCGAAAACCGGGGCTAAAACATTAGAAAGGGACTGCACTAGCGACCACACGGTCGCTAGTTGTCCCTGGGGAATAGCCCCCACATCAAAGGGCTCCATGTGCCCCACTAGGCCAAGGCTCCCCCTACCTTCCTCATCAGCCCCATACTGAACTGATCCCCGGCCCCTACCACCCTCAGTGCTAGTCCCACCCAGCTGCTCCCCCCTTTCCCTGACTCCCCCTCTACCCCTCTCCCTATCCTCCTCCTCAGCCCTTGCAGAGGCCTCTGCTGGGCATACATTCCCTCTACCCCCTCCCCCCCTAGCACTAATCCCCTGCAAAGTACTACGGCCCAGCCCAAGGGTTGGTCCCTGTGACCTTGGGGAAGGGGGAACAACTTCTACATCACTCATCTCTTTTTCTGCAGGTTCCTTGCGTCCACGTTGAGGGCCCGCGTCCCTGAACCAGAGAGGAGTCAGAGAAGACCTGTGTGACCTATTCATCACTGCACTTCAGCAACACAGCTAACACGAGAAGATCTGTGATGGCCAGGAACAGAAAAAGAGGGCCTCAAACTCCCAGAAGCCCCTTTTTATTGGTAAGTCAAGATCCCTCCCTTAGCCTGCAACATTGTTGCTAGTCTCACTCACACAACCCACATACACTCCTCCTCCCTGCTTCCTTAACCCTTAAGCCGTTTCTGGCTATTCTGCAGCCCTGCACTTTCCTACCTTAAACATGCTATAGGGGAACTGCCTTCTATGTGACTTTTTGGTCATTGCTTTACTACACCATAAACCAAAAAATGCTGACATGCACTAGGTTATGAGACAAAACTTTTATTAAGATAATACTGTTTATGTGCCTAGTGGTACTGACATAAAAAGGAATTTCCACAAAAACTGAGATTATCGCATTGTTGATGTAAATATGTTAGAAACTAATAAAGATATTGTTGACAAAAAAATTCACTCTAGCAGTTATTTTAGCTGTTGGCCAGGTGTGACATCACAAACATTCCACTGTAACCTTTAGCCTTATGGTCATGTTCTGTAAATTACTTTGCACCCTTCTTGGTCAAGTACCTACAAGTGCAAGCATTTGCCTGATTAACTTAACTGTTTTAATAAGAAAATAATATAAATTGGGGATAATCTAAAGAGGTGACACTCTACAGCAGTTTTACCTGCCATGATGCAGGGACAAAGAGAAGATTCTTTTTTGTCTGCAGAGATAAATGGAAACCTTGATCTGTACAAGATTCCAAAAAAAAGAAAAATAGATGTTCACCCTGAAGATATACAGATGAAGTCACCATTATTGGGACTGTATGATATGGACTTCAGACGTGTCACTAGCCAAAAGCAAGACTGGTCTCAGTCTTACAACTCACAAAATAAAACTTGTTTCAATGGCTGCCCACACAACATGCCAAATCCTGCCCCTTCTAAGCAACACAGCTCTTTACAACGCAAAAGAGTTTACAGAGAATCAGAAGAGAAGGAGGCACAACCTGCTATATCTAGAAAGAAAGAAATTGTAACAGGACAAAAAGGTCACAAAAAGACAACTAATTAACAAGTCAAGTTGTCATCAATTTACCGACTATCTGGCCGAAATTCCAACTTGAGCAGAGTACAATCTTATATGGATAGGGAGAGCAAGTTTTACACATGAGGCCTCACAAGAATGTAAACAGCTTGTGAAGGGTTAACCAATCTTTAAGGGAACACAAATAGATAGAGGCACCGAAATGAACAGAATTTAACTTCACTGAAATGTCTCTACCAGAAGCAGGGTTCAAACCCACGCGGACATATGTCCATTGGATCTTAAGTCCAACGCCTTAACCACTCGGCCATCCTGGTGCCACTTTTAATGAACAGAATTTAACTTCACTGAAATGTCTCTACCAGAAGTGGGGTTCAAACCCAAGCGGACGTCCATTGGATCTTAAGTCCAACGCCTTAACCACTTGGACATCCTGGTGCCACTTTTTTGTGTTTCCTTAACAAATTGCCTTCTTTTGAACAAAGTTAGAGAGCTGCCTACAAACAACCTCCATACCACACCCTTATCTTTGGGACCTTTCCTATGCTGGAAACCTGAATATTAAGTATAATAAGTACCTTTTTGGTCTGGTGGTTGATTCCACACACTGCGGGATTTTTTGGGACTTTAACATTGTGTACCATTACTATTTTGTACATATTTTACCTTGAAGACTATATTGTTGTAATATTTTATATTATATTACGGTATTTGTCACTTAGCGCCCCCTAGAGGATATCACATAGCATACCATTTTACGTTTGGTTTGATATCTTTTTATTTTCATTAATCAATCTTTAGTTTGTGAAACGGTTTTCTTCAACATAGTGGAAGTATTTATAAGATGTAATTGGGGGGGGGTAAATGTTTTAACTTTGATTAAAATAAAACTGATCTTTCTTTAAAATTATAATGATGCTGCCACTGTCATTATTTGACTATAAATGTATATGAAGAATAGGAAAAACATTTCTTATTTTTTGGAAAAAAATTAAATGCAAGCAAGGGGTGAGTTTGTTTTCAAAATTGCTGCAGAAACACCCTTTTAAATGGTCTGGATTTTCTCCCGTCATTTCCAGAGAGTCAATTTTTTGCTGCTGCCTCTTGTTATTTACATCCTTTTCTAAAGCCAATACTGTTTTATTGAAATGTCCAGTATAGGTGACAGTGTTAACAGGCACAAACAGCTGTTTCAAATGACAAAATAAAGGCAAAGGAGCTATCTGTGAACAATTTAATACAATTTAATACAATTAGAAATACATTACTGAAAAAGAAAAATACAGAACCATTTCTCTTTAATTAGAAAACTTTATTAAACAAACAATATGCAAATATTTATTAAATAAAAATAGTAATATTCAAAGATCTTAAAGAAAAGTTGATTAGATTAATCTAAAACTAATGCAGCTGTATCAGTTGTGCACTTATTAATAATGCTCATTAGAGACACAAATCCATCTATATAAATGTAAACAAGCTTTGACTTCACATTTTTTTCAGGTACAAAACAGATGTTTACATTTCACTCTTTCATAAGGATAATAGAATATTTTTAAAAAGAACAATGGTGATAGAAAAACAATGTGGGTACACTGCCAATTGAAAGTTTTGACTATTATGTCAGGGATAGAAAGGTCAAAATTTAAATGTGCATGGATGCATTACAATTTGAAATATAAGCATTTTTGCAATATACCTTGTTTCCTCCTCTTAGCCAGTAGCCGTGTGGGCCAGTTGTCATTAAGCTGTATGGCTAGTTCGCTATTGGCTAACATCACTTTATTGATAAAATAGCGTTTTGCCATGGGCGGCTGAGGAGCTCACTGCGGCATGCACTGCAGGCAAATAAAGGAACTTTCAGCATGAAATACTTTATACTTCATGACTGAAAGTCCCCTTATTTGTAGCACTGGCAAATCCTAGTGTTTCAAAAACACTAGGATTTACCATCACTTAAAGTTCCCAGGTTGCACTGCAGGTATCTGAAGGAAAGTTGCTGCACATGTGCAAACACATCAGCTCTGGAATGCAGTAAAAGCTAAATTTCAACACAGCAAATACTCGTTGGGTCGGAGCTAGTTGCCTTAGCCCCGCCCACCTAGCCACACACTGAATAACTGAATTGCCTGTTTTCCCCAATGTTTCCTGCACAGCAGTCATTGAACCAGCTCTCTAATGGATCTCACAATTAAAAAAACCCTGTTTTTACTATTAAATAGATCATCATCTTAATCTTTGAAGCAACACAAAACGTGCTGATCTTGATTATATACATGCAGAAACACAGGAGGCTGCACATTTAAGACTGTAGGGCTGATTTACTAATGTGCGGGCTGACATGATCTGCTGTAGCGGATCATGCCCGCCGCACATCGATAAATGCCAACAGGATACGCTGTCGGCATTTATTGTGCAATGCCGCCTGCACTTTTGCGGGAGTGTCAATCAACCCGATCGTATCCGATTGGGCTGCGAGTTAAGGAGCAGCGGTCTTATGACTGCTGCTTCTTAACTTCCACTTCAGGCCTGAAATGGAGTGGGTCGGAAGCAGCATCCGCTGCTTCATAAATTGACCCCTGTGTCTGAAACACATAACAAACCAATCGGCCGCTAGCAGGGGATGTCAATTGACCCGAGTTAAGGAGCGACCAGTGCTTTTTAACTTCTACTTCAGGCGGACCTGAAGCAGAGTGGGTTGGAAGCTGCTTCATAAATCGAACCCTGGTTCTAAAACGCATATCAGGCTTTTATTTAGAAGCTGCATAGATTTAAATTCTATAGTGCAGCTTTTTTCCCCTTTTATTTTAGTTTTATTTGTATAGCTTGTAGGGCTGGGCAATATGGGCAAAAATGAAAATCGTGATTTTGGACCCAAAAAAATTGCGATTGTGATTTAATCGTGATTTTCTTATAAATGACTATAACACCTTAATTTTTCAATAAAAAATTAATTTAAGACTACAGAATCTTAATGTACACACACACACATACTGTATATATATATATATATATATATATATATATATAGACACACACAATCACATACACAGTTACACACACATATATATGTTTGTGTGTATGTATATCCTATATAATAAAAGGCCAAGTGTCCAAAGCTGTCATGCGCAGTAGAGACTGCGCGCAAGGACAAACACACCTGGCCTTCCAACTGACCTGGCGTCATGTGATGGAGTGGGCGTGGCTGAGCGGGTGCGGAGTGGGCGTGGCCGGGCAGGTGCAACGTGGACAGGCGTGACCGGTCGTGATGTTGGCGTGGTTGGGTGTGACGCGGGCAGGGCCAGATGCCGGAGCCGGCTGCCGAGAGACAGAGAGCTATAAAGAGGGGGGATAGAGAGAGCAGAAGAGGGGGGATAGAGAGAGGGAGAGAGAGACAGCAAAAGAGAGGGGGAGAGAGACAGCAAAAGAGAGGGGGAGAGAGACAGCAAAAGAGAGGGGAGAGAGAGACAGCAAAAGAGAGGGGGGAGAGAGCACAAAAGAGAGGGGGAGAGAGCACAAAAGAGAGGGGGAAGAGTGCACAAAAGAGAGGGGGGAGAGAGCGCAAAAGAGAGGGGGAGAGAGCGCAAAAGGGAGGGGGAGAGAGCGCAAAAGGGAGGGGGAGAGAACGCAAAAGGGAGGGGGAGAGAGTGCAAAAGAGAGCGGGAGAGAGCGCAAAAGAGGGGGGGGGGAGAACACAAAAGAGAGGGGGGAGAGAGCACAAAAGAGAGGGGGGAGAGAGAACAAAAGAGAGTGGGGGAGAGAGCACAAAAGAGAGGGGGAGAGAGCACAAAAGAGAGGGGGGAGAGCGCAAAAGAGAGGGGAAGAGAGCGCAAAAGAGAGGGGGAGAGAGCGCAAAAGCAAGGGGGAGAGAGCGCAAAAGAGACGGTGAGAGAGCATAAAAGAGAGGGGGAGAGAGTGCAAAACAGAGGGAGAGAGACAGCAAAAGAGAGGAGAGAGAGAGCAAATGAGAGGAGAGAGAGCAAACAAGAGGGGGAACATAGAGAGCAAAAGAGAGGGAGAGAGACAGCAAAAGAGGGGGAGAGAGAGAGAGAGCAAAAGAGAGGGAGAGAGACATCAAAAGAGGGGGAGAGAGACATCAAAAGAGGGGGAGAGAGCAAAAGAGAGAGAGAGACAGCAAAAGAGAGGGGGGAGAGAGAGCAAAAGAGAGGGGGAAGAGAGAGCAAAAGAGAGGGGGAGAGAGAGAGCAAAAGAGAGGGGGAGAGAGAGAGAGCAAAAGAGAGAGGGAGAGAGAAAGCAAAAGAGAGGGGGGAGAGAGAGAGCAGAAGAGAGGGGGAGAGAGAGAGTAAAAGAGGGGGGAGAGAGTAAAAGAGAGGGGAGAGAGAGAGAGCAAAAGAGAGGGGAGAAAGAGAGAGCAAAAGAGAGGGGAGAAAGAGAGAGCAAAAGAGAGGGGGGATAGAGAGAGAGCAAGGGGTGGGACTGCTGTACTGCAAAAAATGGCCCGTGTACACAGGCTTTAGGATTAGTATATATATATATATATACTAAATTAGATACAGTGTTTTAGTTTGTGCTGTGCATTGCAAATAGTTAATTTGCCCTTTTAAAGATCCTCCTGGTGTATTTCAAAGGGAACTTAGTCTGGAGATTCCACTATCATCAATGGAATGAATTGTAAAGGGTGAGAGTTTTATTGTGTTGCCTTGGAGTGGAATGAGAACAACTGTACAGCCAATATCACTGACTTACATTGTGACTATTATCATTTGCTCCAAGTGACAAATCTCACTTATCTTTCTTTGTTGAAAGTTGTTCTCATTCCACTTTTGGGAATTTTAATTATAAGCACAGACATCGGTTTGTGTATAAATAAAAGGAATATGTATATTTTTTAACCTTATACTAGTATCTGAGTTTTCTATTAATTATTAAAGGAAATTACCATACTCCAGAGAGGAGAAGCACAACTGTGTTACTCCAAGGCACCACAATAAAACTCCATTTAATCTACAGCATACAGATGAAATTCTACACCGAAAGTTATAGAATACCATACTCGACAAGAGGATATCCTAAAGGCACTAAAAAGAAAGAAGCACCATATTCCTACAAGTACCATACTCCAACAAGGCACCAAAGGACAACCATCTTTAATAAAGATAGGGATTAACTCCCCCCAACGCTCTTCACATACCTCACATGTTTGAGGTTTAAAAAGGTGAGCATTATTCTTACTTTTTATACGTAACTAGTATATTCATACTGCACCATAAATTGATTTCTGTTTATGTTTCCTCCATTTTATGAGCTCTACAGTCTGGGACCCTCAACTCTCACACACACACACACACACATATATATATATATATATATATATATATATATATATATATATATATATATATATATTTATTTTTTCTTCTTTTTTTAAACATTTTATCTTGACTGATAATGAGCCCTGCTCCTGTCCAGGAATCTAATACAGGCACATAGCAGTAGGGGTTGGGTTGCTCCTTTCAGAAATGCTGTGGGTCCCAGAAAATGTCAAGAACAATGAAATTCAAGAGCTATCAGCTCAGCACTCACCCGATGCCGGGAAAGAAAACTAGGGCTCATGGTTGTAGGCCGTAGAAGTGTAGCTAAACTGTGATGTCAGCGTGAGTTTAGACTTTGTTCTGCCAAGAAATTAGCCTACATGTTTCCTGTGTTTTTTAATCTGGAATAAAGTGAAGTGACATTTGTTTAAACAGCTTTGTTTGGAACTCTTTTTTTATTATTGAAGAAATTATTATTATTGCCTCTAGCAAATATCTATTAAACTGGATTAATTTTTGCCTGAAATTGTTGGTTATGGACCAACCCCTATCATCTTAACAAAAAGGTTAGATATAAAAATAAAAACTGATTGGCTACATCTGATCTAACAAATATAGCTATATATTTGTTGTACTATTTTTGTTATGGGGGAGCTGGCACCCCATGAATATATAAAGGCTCCCACAATATATTGTAATTATTAATAACATCTTTTGCATTTTAGCGCTGTCTAGCTTTGAAAAAAAATGTCAAAATGCACTGAAATAAGAGGTGGCATTCAAGGGCATAGAAATCAGTTTATGAGTCTACCTAAATTCAGCTTTCAATAAAGAATATTAAGATAACAAAGCAAATTTGATTATAAAAGTAAATTGGAAAATTGTTTAAAATTACATGCCCTATCTGAATCATGAAAGTTTTATTTTGACTAGAGTGTCGCTTTAATCTGAACTGATCTAAAAAATATATCTATTAGTCTGAATGTTTTTCATCTGAAATGTTTAAGTGGGGGCTAGCCCCCCTGATTTAATACATATTTATGTTAAATTTAACAAAAAAAACTAAATGATGTTACCTGATCTAACAAATATCTATCAAATTGTATAACTTTTTGTCCAATTGCTTGTTATTAGGGGCTGAAACTCCATTTTTGTTAAGGGGTTCTGATGAAGGGTTAACCCCTCTCCAAATAATTGTTAATACCAGATTTATCTTGTTAGATCTAACATAATACACACTTTATCAAACCTGATCTAACAAATATCTATTAGCCTAAATTATTTAATACCTAATATCCCTGTATTTATGTTAGATCTAACAAAACAACTGACTGATAATACCTGATCTAACAAATACCTATGAAATTTATGATGAGGGGTTATCCTCTCCAAATAATTGTTGATACCGCTCCTTGTATGCTAGATCTAAAGAAAACAATAAATGATCAAACCTGATCTAACAAAGATCTAACCAATTAAATTAAGTTTGTTTTAAACATTTTATTGGCATGTATTTCTGAACACATCATACCAGCTTGGATCAGAAGAGAGTACTGCTCCTTGTGTAGAAGTTAGGAAATATCACTGCTGTCAAAAAACTTGTAATGGCTGGTTATTTATAACGCAATGGCAAACGGGCAAATTTGCCCATTTGCGGTTGCATGATAAATTAGCACTACACTTGTAATCTAGCCCTTAGTGAGCTAAAGCTTAAATTAAAAGACAAATATCATAAAAATTCATTTTAAATCTTCTGAGCATTTAAAATATTATTTTTGTCTTATTCTTTACTTGTTTGGTTGTGAACAAGTATTAAAAGCTGTATGTAGAGTATAATTTACATAATAAAGAGATATCATTTGTTTTATGTGAACACAGCACAGTGGTCAGTAAATAGCCATCTGGTCATGTGCCCCTTCTTCAAAAGAAAGGCCTAATTCAAAATAGGAGTCTTGTGCCCCTATATAGTTTATAAACCAGAGGGCTATAAAAGACACCTAATATACAAATGAATATCACTTTAACTGAAAAACTCTGTTCATTAAACAATAAGCAAATATATATATATATATATATATATATATATATATATATATATATATATATATATATATATAGTGTGTTTAATTTTAAAAGGTTAAAAAAAACAACCCAAATATGTTCAAATATGATAAACAATTTTTATCTAAAATTCACTAAACGAGACATGAAGATCCAATCACAGGGGCTGACTACAGGGAATTCTTATAAAGGAGGGTTGTCCCTGTGAGTTGCCAAATGTCTCATAAAGTTTTCTGGAAAAAAGGAGTTAGCAGGAATCAAGGGGTACACTATAAATCTTAAAAACTGCAGCCAATACAACTCAGATTACCCTGCTTTCAGCATGTTGTATTTTATAATAACCTCTATTTGAAAATGCAATTGTTTTTCTATTAGGTAATAGGTGTTTTGCATATTTTTACACAATATGGCCACCCTTCAGTATGGAAAAAACTGTGAGATCTATGAGTGAAAATGTTTACAGGATATGGCAGAGAACATCCAGCTATACTCATAGAACACCTCTGTTCAGCCAACTAGTAAAGGCAGGGAAAATCATTTTACAATTAGAAATATATATTTTTTTATAAGTATGAATTTCACTGTGTTTTTTGCATTGCCAGTGATGATTTATTACAAAATTCTCTTGTGTGCATTCATTTTTTTTATTATTTTTAACATTCGACATGAGCACCTGCTGCTCTGTAAAGATGATGGCTCCATGGCATCCTGGGGCCTCATTTGGATCTGGATCCTGCAAATCCATTCCCAATACGTACAAGACAGACAAGAGCTCCATTCATTTAAAATTGCAGACTCCCCTCTTTCAAAGGAGGGGCACTCGCCCCCCAGGACACAGAGGATGTACAATAAAATGTTGGTTACATGCCCCAAAAGAAATCAGGTGATTTCTAGCAGTGCGGGAGGAGGATTACTGCAAATCTCCCCCTCTGATTTCATTAGAGAGGGAATAAGACCCCTCGTGTGAAACAGTGAATGCCCCTCTTTTGAATGAATGGTCAAAACCCCTCTAATTTTGAAGTGATCACCATGTGTGACAATGAAAACATAATTTATGCTTAATGATAAATTAATTTATTTCATGGTGGTGAGAGTCAACAATACATTACTCCTGGGAATTACTCTTCCTAATCCCTACCACTAGGAAGAGGCAGAATTCCCAAAGCCCAGTAACTCTATAAAATCCCTCCCACCTCAATGACAACTCAGTCTGACGTATAACTAAGCCAAAGAGATAGGAAAAGAATCAAGAGTAAACAAATATGTGCAGGGAAAAAAAAAATAATACCAGAAAAACACAGGGTGGGATGAAAGAAATGAATTGATCAGGTAAGCATAAATTATGTTTTCTTTCATACAGGTGGTGAGAGTCCACAATCCAGTACTCCTGGGAACTAATACCGAAGTAGTGGAGTCCACGAATAATGAAACAAAAAAGTGTGGAACCTAATAAACATCTTTTTTCTCTGAAACAATAAATTCACAACCCCAATAAAACTCAAAAAAGGGGCAAAAACCATGCAATGAAAAAATAACCAACAGGCAAATAATTATCCTGAGACAACTACCTGGAAGACTTACCTACCAAAGGCCACCTCAGAAGAAGCAAAAACACCACTAGGCACTCTGCTACTAGAGGAAACCAGTAGGAAGCCAAAACCAGTGCTGAAACATAACTGCAGATGATATGGAAAATTATCATATCGACAAACCAACATAAGGAGGTAAATAAGTCCCTGTGACATCTGTGGAAAAACTTGAGACTAAATCCCAATAGGTGAAATACATGCCACTATCTATACTCCAGATACATCCCTCCAACATTCATTGTACTCTGAGGGGAAACCAGGCCTCAAATTAGTATGAGAACCCCTCTCACTGAAGAATCAAATGCACATCTTAATTCTTCAACCACCTCCAGCGGAGGCAAAGACAAGACTGAGTTGTCAGTGAGGTAGGAGTGGGTTAATAAAGTTGCTGGGGTTTGGCAATTTTTTGCCTCCTCCTAGTGGCATAGAAGAAATATTTAGAAATAATGTCTACTGTGCTGTTATTTACTAATGTATGCCACAGGAAATCACACAAAAAAAAATATTAAGCATAGGGTGCTGTCTTCCCACATTTTGATATTTCTGCAAACAAAAGGGATACAAAGGTCACCACTGAAATATGCAAGGGTGCATTTAATTTTTAAATATGATAATTTTTGCATTATACTTCTATTAGCAAAGATGCTTCTAGTAAAATATATTACTGTTTTTTAAGCAGCAAACATACTTATGTTGTGAAGGCCATTGTACCATTCTTTAAACACCTCAGCTTCCCAGAAAGTCCCCAGTGGCTTATATGACACAAATTAAGTCTTCACTAGCACAATACATACTGTGACCAGCTCTCTGAGCTTGATTACTGGTGAAAGGGCACTTACAACAATAATTACTTTTATTAGAAGCATTTTTGCTGATGGGAGTATATTTAAAAAATGATTGCTCTTTCAATTAAAGTGCACACATGTACATATCAATACTGACCTATCTATCTTTTTATAAAAGTTCTGCTTAACTGTTGAAAAAAATAGGTTTACTTTTTATGATTGCCTCACAGAAACAAAATAATAATGTGTAAATACAAGGGTCAAACAACAAAAATCAGATCAGTGGTGTGAAAATGGCTAAACAGCAAAAGAACTGAAGAAACATTAAACACCCATTGCTTTTGTGTAGAAATTAAGCTTGTCCCACACTCTCTAGAAAGGTCATAAAACAAACTGTTCTTCAAAATGCTGCATATCAAACAGCAGGTTAGCAGCATTGTGAAGAAAACCCAGGTTACAGAATTTGCTATTTAGACTCTCTAGGGAGTGTAAGACAAATACAATTTTGTAAAAAGCAAGAGGTGTTTAATCTCTCTTAAAATGCCTGCAAGTAATGCATACGTGAGAATTATGTATGTGATTTATGAATATAGTATTACTAAGAGCTCTCCATAGGCATGTTTTTGCTTAAGAGTGATCCATGGGATCTTATGTTTTTTTATTTCAGAGCTTCTGACAAATTGTACCAGTAACATGTGCTTTGTATTCCAGAAATATGCTAATGTTTCTGTTAAAAAGGTTTTCTGATATAACATAACCTATAATCTAACTGACGGCGGACCCGGGGAGGAGAGGGGGAAGGTTCCCCCCCAATTTTTTTTTTGTTGTTTCTGTTTTTTGTTTTGTTGATTTGAAAATATTAAACAATAATATCAATAAAGTAAAATGCTGCAATCTCACACCCAATACTCTTTATTTTTCTTTTTATAAACACATAGGGGCATATTTATCAAGGTCTGATGGACCTGATCCGACACTGCGGATCAGGTCCGCCAGACCTCGCTGAATATGGCGAGCAACGCCGCCCCCTGCAGACTCACGGCCAATAGACCGCCAGCAGGGGGGTGTCAATCAACCCGATCGAACTCGATCTGGTTGATTTCCGGCGATGTCTGTCCGCCTGCTACGAGCAGGCGGAAAGGTTATGGAGCAGTGGTCTTTGTGACCGCCGCTTCATAACTGCTGTTTCTGGCGAGCCTGCAGGTTCACCAGAAACACGGGCCATCAAGCTCCATTCGCTTGATACATATGCCCCATTGTATATGGGAGTGTGCTAACAGCTACAAAAAAGAAACAGAATACATTGCGCTAAAAAATATGACTAATAAATAATCTTATTGTTACAGATTTGCGTCCCTATTCATATGTTGTCACCTTATAGTTAGAATATTCTAAAATATGTTTCAAAATTATGCTTCAAAATTACGTTTCAAAAAACCATAAGATTCAAAGAAATTAGAAAAGGTTAAAAAAGGAACATAAATGCACAGTCATATGTAGATATATAACTATATAACCTAATCTGATATAGCCTGTAATCTTTTCCAGGTAATATCAGTAAAAGAGTTACAGCAGAGTAACAACAAAATGACAGGTGGATATTAAGTAATACTTAATCTTCTGTATATTAGTGCTGCCCCTTTAAATGGTATGTTATACCTTTTGCTGACTGAGTCCAATCAAATAGTTCTTTATTTTCCAAATGTGAGGAAAAAAGGAGGCGTATATTGTTTTCCTTAAAGGATTTTGGAAGTGGCCGTGTCCGTGCTGCCTGTGATCAGCTGGGTAATCCAATCCTCAGCTCCGATGTAGTATCATGTAAAAGAGACAAACAAAGAGGCGCACAGGGCCAAACTCAAGTGAAGTTTTTTATTACAGGTAAATACACATATAAAAAACAGACACTTACAAGATTCGTAAGTGCTAAAAAGCACATCTGTTGAGCACTGTGTTAACACAGCTGCTAGTCCTCCGTACCAGGGTTAGATCGAAATTATCAGCCACGGTATCCGGAACTCCTGCACTGATGGGTAGGATGTTTAAGCAGCTGGTCAAACACTTGCTTCTGGATAGCCTAACGCGTTTCCCCCGGTCAGCGGCCGGGCTTCTTCATGAGGCAATGGTAATAGAGTACTACTTGCTTCAAGATGAAGGCATAAAGGAATCAGTAGGTCCAGTCCCCTAGATGACTGATAAAAGAGCACAAAATCTGAAATATGCATTGGTGACAAGCAATTACATACAATCTCCCCATATGGGAAACTGGCTTAGTTCCCATAAGGTAAAAGGAAACTCTCCATGTGGCAGATGTCTGTACTGCCCATTTATGATGAGGACAAAAAACTTTAGTACAGGGGAGAGACAGTATCAAAACATTTCACTAACTGTGATACCTTTGGAGTGGTTTATCTTCTCTCTTCTTCTTGCCCAAGGTTCTATGTTGGCAAAACGAAAAGACAGATAAAGGATCGTATGAGAGAGCATAGAGATGATATAACCTCTCTGAAGGATACAAGTGTGGCAAGACATTTTTTAGAATGCCATGAATCAAATCCAGAAACTTTGAGGTTTGTGGGTATTGATTGAGGCATTACATCAGGAAGAGGAGGAGACAATGATAAGTGTCTTCTACAAAAAGAGACAAAGTAGATGTACATTTTAAAAACACTATCCCCTACGGGACTTAATGAGATATTAGAGTTTGCGAGTTACCTTTAAGAAAAAGAAAGAAAAATATACCAGGGTTTGTCAAGTAAAGAACACCCTAATCCTTGCTCCATACCTATACTTTTCCATAAAAACAAACATATTCCTTAAGTAGAATAGGCGCTATATATGAATCAGTATACCAAGATATACATTGATGCACATTTACTAAGCATTGTACCTGATGTAGTGCATCAAGATAGAATAGCCTGCGTAAGGCACAATATAAGATAATAATAATTATCATTAGCTAACATAGTCGACAAAGAATAAAATGTTTGTTGGAAAGTGCCTATCTTCTTCATCTAAGAAATTAAATAAAGATTAAAGTCATCTTTAAAATATAATATCATATTAAGATGTAAGGTATATTTTGAAAAGAAGCTCTTCATAAAAATGAGAAGAAATTACAGTTTTCTATTTATATATCTATTGGATAACGGTTGTTGGTGTGAATGAATGTTTACGAATTAATGTTGCAATGTACATATGCTAACCAACTCTATAGTAAAAATTAAGTGAGTATCGTTTAGAGACAGTAATCATCCTCCTTAAGAAACAATAATGTAAAGAAAATGGGTGGAGTTTACTCGTTAAAAGACTGACTAACAATTTGATTGACAGCCCTGATGAAGCCCTTGTTGCAAAGGATTCTGGGTGAAACATACGTTGGCTGTTTGCTGGTTTGAGCTACTCACCTGGATGCAGTTTTTCAAACAACCTATCTTCCAGATGGAAAGGACTGCGCTCAGTGTCATGAGAGAAGCGAGCAGGCTGTGGTGTTAAGCATAGTGTGAACACTGTGTGAGCAGCTGGGAAACGGATGCTTGTTGCAGAGCATAAAGTTTGGAGGAGTGTATGGTAAAGCGAGATCTACCAAAAGAGGGATTGAAGGCTTCAGGTAACATTTAACCTTCTATTTTGAACCATAGCGGAAGGTATAAGACGCCGAGTTGCGGAAGGTAAAGTCCCCTTTTTGTTTACTACAAAATTTGCAACATATACCGCTTGAATCACACAAACTCTATTAAGGAATCTGAGAACTATATACAGCTAACTTGCTTGTTAACCCGCTTGCTTGCTATTGCACTAATGCTCATTTGACACAGTGTGTGAACTATCTGGGGAATTGGTTTGGCAGAAGCTTGCATATAATTACGAACTGGCTCCGGTAAAATCTTAGTTTAGCGTTCTAAATTATTTTCTCAATCATATCTCATTATTTTCCTACAAAAATTGGCGTGGGGGTTCAGATGAGGGCTACTAACAATGCTGCAATGTTTGTGTCTCCAGGAACAAAAAGGGGAGCCATATTTTGGGGTGTAAAGTCCCTGTTTTCCCCATAGACTTTCCACAGCTAGCCAGCTCTGCTCACCTACATGGACACATTGTATCAAACCCTCAGCCTACAGGTTTTTATACATTTGTAACTGTTTACTGCACACAGACACTGAAAGCAGCCCTCTCAGTAACAACTGTACAAACTGCTGAGGAAATAATGTTCACACAGCCTTAAAGGGCAGGATAGCACCTGGTCACACAGTCTTAAAGGTACAGACAAAAAACCCCACACAGCCTTGAAAGGGTCAACTAGCACCACACACACCGTCTTAAAGGGACAGATCACCGCAATGTTCACGCATCGCAACCTTAAAGGGCAGCTCAAAACCTGCGCACAGAGCCTTAAAGGGACAGATCAACATAATGTGCAGGCAGCTCAACCTTAAAGGGCAGCTTAACACCTGCGCACAGAGCCTTAAAGGGACAGATCATCGTAATGTGCAGGCAGCGCAACCTTAAAGGGCAGCTCGACACCTGCGCACAGAGACTTAAAGGGACAGATCACCATAATGTACACGCAGCTCAACCTTAAAGGGCAGCTCGACACCTGCGCACAGAGACTTAAAGGGACAGATCACCATAATGTACACGCAGCTCAACCTTAAAGGGCAGCTTGACACCTGCGCACAGAGACTTAAATGGGACAGATCACCATAATGTACACGCAGCTCAACCTTAAAGGGCAGCTCGACACCTGTGCACAGAGACTTTAAAGGGACAGATCACCATAATGTACACGCAGCACAACCTTAAAGGGCAGCTCGACACCTGCGCACAGAGACTTAAAGGGACAGATCACCATAATGTACATGCAGCTCAACCTTAAAGGGCAGCTTGACACCTGCGCACAGAGACTTAAAGGGACAGATCACCATAATGTACATGCAGCTCAACCTTAAAGGGCAGCTCGACACCTGCGCACAGAGCCTTAAAGGGACAGATCACCATAATGTGCATGCAGCTCAACCTTAAAGGGCAGCTCGACACCTGCGCACAGAGACTTAAAGGGACAGATCACCGTACTGTAGACACAGTGCAACCTTAAAGGGCAGCTCAATACCTGCGCCCAGAGCCTTAAAGGGACAGATCACCAAAATGTGCACGCAGCACAACCTTAAAGGGCAGCTCGACACCTGCACACAGAGTCTTAATGGGACAGATCACTGTAATGTGGGCACACAGAGTCTTAATGGGACAGATCACTGTAATGTGGACGCAGCGCAATTTTAAAGGGCAGCTCGGCACCTGCTCACAGTCTTAAAGGGGCAAGCACACACAACCTTTTAGTGAGTTTACACGCACAGTTTTTTAAGGGAGCGATAGTATGCATCCCCATGTGATGCACGCAGCCGTAAAGGGACGCTCTGTCTTAACAGGACAGTGGCACGTGCACGCACACAAACACACAGAGCACTCTCAGCCTTTAAAAGGGCAACTTGCACCACATGCATACAGCCTAAAGGGGACAGATCACCGTAATGTTCATGCAGCACAACCTTAAAAGGCAGCTCGGCACCTGCGTACACAGTGTTTAAGGTACAGGCACACACAACCTTTAGTGTTTAAACGCACACAGTTTTAAAGTGAGCGATAGTATGCATCCAAACGCAAAGCACACCGCCTTAAAGGGACGCTCTGCCTTAAACGGACAGGGGCACATGCACAGCCTTTAAAAGGACAACTTGCACCATAACCACACAGTGTTAAAGGAACAGCTCACACCATGCACACCTAGCGCAGTCTTAAAGGGTAGCTCATGCCTGCTCATACAGTCTTAAAGGGGCAGGTACACACAACCTTTAGTGGGTAAAGTCACACCACACGCACACAGTCTTAAAGGGAGCGATAACAGTATACATCCGCACACAGCCTTAAAGGAACATCTCACACCATGCACAGTCTTTAAGGGGCAGGCACACAGGCTTTCAAGCACACCCAAATGCACACAGCCTTAAAGGGGCACCAAGTATTAAAGTGACAGACACAAACGCAGACTTTAAAGGGGAAGCTCACACCACACACCCACAGTTTTAATGGTACAGGTGCACAAACACAACACACACAGTCTTAACAGCACCGATCACATTACGCTTGCACAGTCTTAAAGGCACTGACACCCCACACAATGCAGACAGTCCTTAAAGTGATAGTAAACTTTTCCCTTTGTCTAAACAAATCTGGAATGTTATAGATATTTTAAAAGGAGTTTAACTCTTCAGTTGTTATGAAGATGCGCTATAACTTACTTTTTAATATAGCGCTGAAATCCAAATACCCTGCCCTCTGGCCACCAACTTGAAAAGTAATATTTTTATTAAACTAACAGTTTGAAATATTTTCCAATCATCTCTCTAAAACAAAGGTGCTGTATGACTAGAGAGCTGATTGGGGAATCATTCAAACTGTTAGCTCAACAACAACAAAAACACACACACTCACAGGCTAAAAGCACAGCTCATGGCTTTGTGTGAATGTCATAAAATCTCTATAACTCTTTTTATGATTGCCTTGAGCCATCTCTAAGGGGCCGATTTAATAAAGTGCGGACGGACATGATACAATGTAGCGTATCATGTCCGCCGCACATCGATAAATGCTGACAGCATACGCTTTTGGCATTTATCATTGCACAAGCAGTTTTTGTGAACTGCTTGTGCAATGCCGCCCCCTGCAGATTCGCGGCCAATCGGACGCTAGCAGGGGGTGTCAATGAGCCTGATCGTATAGGATCGGGCGTATTGAAGTCCGCAGCCTCAGAGGCAGCAGATCAGTTATGGAGCAGCGGTCTTTAGACCGCTGCTTCATAACTGCCGTTTCTGGCGAGCCTGAAGGCTTGTATGGAAACGGGGCATCCATTTGGAACTTGATAATTCGGCCCCTAAGTCTGTGTGTACCATAAACCATTCATTTATAGCATTTAAGGCTGTGCGTGAATGCCATGATCTGTCCTTTTTGTGTGAACATTGTGGCACCTGTACCATTACAACTGTGTGTGTGTGTGGTGTGAGCTCCATCTTTAAAGTCTGCGTTTGTGTCTGTCACTTTAATACTGGGTGCCCCTTTAAGGCTGTGTGCATTTGGGTGTGCTTAAAAGCCTGTGTGCCTGCCCCTTAAAAACTGTGCATGGTGTTAGATGTTCCTTTAAGGCTGTGTGCGTTGCGTGTGGATGTATACTGTTATCGCTCCCTTTAAGACTGTGCGCGTGTGGTGTGACTTTATCCACTAAAGGTTGTGTGTGCCTGCCCCTTTAAGACTGTGAGCAGGCGATGCTCTGCCCTTTAAGGCTGCGCTAGGTGTGCATGGTGTGAGCTGTTCCGTTAACACTGTGTGGTTATGGTGCAAGTTGTCCTTTTAAATGCTGTGCACGTGCCCCTGTTCCTTTAAGACAGAGTGTCCCTTTAAGGTGCTGTGCTTTGCATGTGGATGCATACTATCGCTCTCTTTAAAACTGTGTGCGTTTAACCACTAAAGGTGGTGTGTGCAGGTGCCAAGCTGCCCTTTAATTTTGCGCTGCGTGCACATTATGGTGATCTGTCCCTTTTAAGGCTCTGTGCGCAGGTGTCGAGCTGCCCTTTAAGGTTGCGCTGCGTGCACATTACGGTGATCTGTCCCTTTAAGTCTCTGCGCGCAGGTGTCGAGCTGCCCTTTAAGGTTGCGCTGAGTGCACATTACGGTGATCTGTCCCTTTAAGGCTCTGTGCGCAGGTGTCGAGCTGCCCTTTAAGGTTGCGCTGCGTGCACATTACGGTGATCTGTCCCTTTAAGGCTCTGTGCGCAGGTGTCGAGCTGCCCTTTAAGGTTGCGCTGCATGCACATTACGGTGATCTGTCCCTTTAAGGCTCTGTGCGCAGGTGTCGAGCTGCCCTTTAAGGTTGCGCTGCATGCACATTACGGTGATCTGTCCCTTTAAGGCTCTGTGCGCAGGTGTCGAGCTGCCCTTTAAGGTTGCGCTGCATGCACATTACGGTGATCTGTCCCTTTAAGGCTCTGTGCACAGGTGTCGAGCTGCCCTTTAAGGTTGTGCTGCGTGCACATTACGGTGATCTGTCCCTTTAAGGCTGTGTGTGCAGGTGTCAAGCTGTCCTTTAAGGTTGCACTGCGTGTACATTACAGTGATCTGTCCCTTTAAGGTTGCGCTGCATGAACATTACTGCAATCTGTCCCTTTAAGACTGTGTGTGTGTGGTGCTAGTTGACCCTTTCAAGGCTGTGTGGGGTTTTTTGTCTGTACCTTTAAGACTGTGTGACCAGGTGCTATCCTGCCCTTTAAGGCTGTGTGAACATTATTTCCTCAGCAGTTTGTACAGTTGTTACTGAGAGGGCTGCTTTCAGTGTCTGTGTGCAGTAAACAGTTACAAATGTATAAAAACCTGTAGGCTGAGGGTTTGATACAATGTGTCCATGTAGGTGAGCAGAGCTGGCTAGCTGTGGAAAGTCTATGGGGAAAACAGGGACTTTATACCCCAAAATATGGCTCCCCTTTTTGTTCCTGGAGACACAAACATTGCAGCATTGTTAGTAGCCCTCATCTGAACCCCCACGCCAATTTTTGTAGGAAAATAATGAGATATGGCTGCGTAAATAATTTAGAACGCCAAACTAAGATTTTACCCTGGCTCCTATATATATCCACACAATTTCTTGATGTTTTTGCATGGTACCTCAACACTATTTTTTGACATACCAGTTTTTGGGTGTTGCTTAAAGTAAAAGCGCTGTTTACTCCAAGTCTTTATTATGGCCATATAAGATGTTTTTCTTAAAATTTAGACTAGGGGTGTATAGTTCAGTGCTGAATATATAGAGAGTCTATGCATGTATGTTTGAATGACTGCAGCGAGTGAGTATGTGATTCTCTGTATATAATGTATATCTTTTCATTGTGCTTGTTTATGCCCTATTTGTTCTGGAATATAGAACTGTATCATAGTTATAATTAAAAAGTGCTTTAACTGTAAAAGAGTGCAGTATTCCCTGTCATTTCAAAGACCTTAACAGGGAAATAAAGTTTTACTCAACTCTTACCTCACAAGAATGGAAACAGCTTGTAAAGGGTTAATTGATCCCTTTTTCATGAAACTGGTTTCTTCAACATGTGGTGAAAAGTATTTATGGATTGGGGGAGTAAATGTTTTTAATGTCCTGACATTAAAACAGCTCTGTAAAAATAATGTTGCCTCTGTCTTTATTTAGCTACACATCTATATGAAGGCATTATGGGGCCTATCTATCAAGCTCCGAAAGGAGCTTGACGGCCCGTGTTTCTGGCGAGTCTTCAGGCTCGCCAGAAACAGCAGTTATGAAGCAGCGGTCACAGACATCGCCGGAAATTAACCCGAGCAGGCGAACAGACATCGCCGGAAATTAACCCGATCGAGTACGATCGGGTTGATTGACACCCCCCTGCTGGCGGCCCATCGGCCGCGAGTCTGCAGGGGGCGGTGTTGCACCAGCAGCTCTTGTGAGCTGCTGGTGCAATGCTGAATATGGAGAGCGTATTGCTCTCCGTATTCAGCGAGGTCTGGCGGACCTGATCCGCACTGTTGGATCAGGTCCGCCAGACCTTGTTAAATAGAGGCAACTGTAAGAATTTTAAAAACATTTCTAATTATCTTGAATATTCTTAAAGGCACAGTGTATTCTGGCAAGCAGCTGATAAAAAATAAAAGTTAGGGATACAAAAAGGTACCCATAAGTACAGGTGCAAAAGTAAAAAATAAAATTAAAACTTAAACAGAAAAAAGAAAGAGAATTAGGGGTAAATTTAACAAGAAGCGAGCAGACATGTCCACCAGACCTCGCTAAATGCCGACAGCAAACACTGTCTGCATTTAACATTGCACAAGCATTTCTAGTGAAATGCTTGTGCAATGCCACCCCTAATTAAAGCACTGATAAACAGCAAAACCTGGTAAGTAGAATAGTTCAAACATATGAATAAGACAGTTATTTCATAATAAATGGTTTGAGGCAAGAGTGCTAACATAAAGTTTTCTCTCTGTTTAAGTAATAAGCAGCTGATAAGAGTGATTTGTTTTAAAAACTGCTGCAGAATCACCCATTTAAAGGGGCTAAGCAATCTTTCTGCTACCCGACTGGTTGATTTATGGTGCAGTCTCTTGTTTACATAGCATTTATACAACTAATGCTGCAGTTTTCATAGCTTTAATACAGATGGCAATTTCAAAGGGCAAAAACAGCAATTTAAAATTTCAAAATTAAGGTAAAGAAGTTATTTATTTGTAAACTTTTTTTTCACTAAAGTAGGGAAAATTGATGTTTTTGGAGCACATTGCAAAAATGCAATAAAGGAACAATGTACTCATAATCTTTATCATTTATAAGAGATGGTAACATTTAAACGTAGGAACAAATGTAAAACATTTAAATACTGGTCTTTTATATGGATGAAAAATTCTCTGTACAATATTGACAAACATTTTCTGTATAATCGCCATATCTACAAGTAGAAGGACAAACAGAGGTGCCTCATTGTGCAGATATCATCAAACGCAGGAATATAGAACATGGTAAAATTAACTCACTTGAGGCGGGCCAGGACATCAGAGCCACTCGGCTAGCTCCACTCATAGGATCGGTACTGACAACCTCTCTGATGTCTTCGTTACAACCATTATACATCAAGGCTTGCTTCGGCTTCCTACAGGTCCATCCTGTGTGGGGCCAGCATACACCCTCCGAGGTCAGTATATCCGTGGGAGCTAGTATTCCTTTATAACAACGCAAAGGAATGGATATATCTAATACCAGCTCATGGAAAAAGCTGGCAGAGAGCGATAATTTAACGCTTAATTTATTCAAACATAAACACAGCAACTCGTTTCTCATCGCTCAACAATGTTTCATCACGCTGTATAAAGGTGTAAAAGCTGCTCCCTTACAAAGGCTAAAATGACCAATCAGATTAGATAAGCAGTACACACACCACAAAAGGGGAACTGGCCGCATTATTATTGAATACAAATAAATAAAAATGCAGTGATTCAATGAATAACACATACTTGTGAAAAAGATCTCTTTTAGCAGCTATTTCAAATATAATAAATACATATTAAACCCTAAAATAGTGAGAATAAATATTATTCGGCTAGATTACGAGTTTTGCGTTATGGGTGAAAAAGCCTCATTAAGCTGCTTTTTCACTTCTGCTGCAATTACGAGTCTTGCAGGTATAGCTGTACCGCACACTTTTTTTGGCCGTCACGCAATGTAACTAGCACAGCTTTCAAAAAGTCCTTTTTTAATGGGACTTCTATAGCGCCGGTATTACGAGTTTGCCTGTCCGGCCAAAAAGTGAGCGGTACAGTCCATAACTACAAGATCCATACCGTAAACTGAAAGTCAGTAGTTATGGTTTTTATGTTACAAATCCGTATCATAAAACTCATAACTAAAGTGCTAAAAAGTACACTAACACCAATAAACTACCTATTGACCCCTAAACCGAGGCCCTCCAACATCACAAAGACTAAAATAAAATTATTAACCACTAATCTGACGCTCCCGACATCGCCGCCACTAGAATAAACATATTAACCCCTAAACCGCCATACTCCCGCATGACAAACACTAGTTAAATATTATTAACCCCTAATCTGCTGTCCCAAACATCGCCGCAACCTACATTACTGTTATTAACCCCTAATCTGCTGCCCCCAAAATCGCCGCCACTATACTAAAGTTATTAACCCCTAAACCTAACCCTAAGTCTAACCCTAACACCCCTAACTTTAATATAATTAAAATAAATCTAAATAAAAATTACAACTAATACCTAAATAATTCCTATTTAAAACTAAATACTTACCTGTAAAATAAACACAAAGCTAGCTACAATATAACTAATAGTTACATTGTATCTATCTTAGGTTTTATTTTTATTACACAGGCAATTTTGTATTTTTAAAAAAAAATAAAAAAAAAAAAATTTAAATATATTTTTTATTGAGGTTTTCAAAACATACATAAAGTAATAAGGTTTTAACATTCCAAAGACATGTCGCTTTTAGACTGATATAGGCAATTGCTTATCCATAAACATGTAGATTAACAAAATGTATAGCATAACCACATTCATGAAAAGGAAGGAATCTGTTTCTAAGTTATGATGTGATCAGTTAATGGAATATGCTGTGTGAATTAGTTTCACCTGAAATAGGATGAAAGATAGTCTAAAGTAGTGTTAAGCCTATGTAAATAGGACCTCATTTTCTGTAATATAAATTGTATTATGGAAACTACAGCTCAGATTTCTTAGGGACTAGGTGGATAAGAACACTCATTGTGATTAGTGGTTACATGGATAAAACATATAACAATAAATATGTTATTTCAAATGGACTATAGAATGAGTATATGATGAGCTGAGTTATTGAGTAGGGGATGGGTGGAAGGATACAGTGGGCAAGAGCCACTCAAGTGAGGGTAAGGGATAATATAGTTACTATTCTATTGTGTAGTTTGGACCTCTGGTATACTAAAAAGAAATGTGAAGGGAATAGGGAACAGTCAGCTAACAACATTTGGTTATGTATATATATAAATATATATATGCATGAGCATAGCCATATTCTTTAGCAATCACAATAGGTTAAACAATTAAGCTACACAGCTTTAATAAACCATAACAAAACAAGCGAATGGCACTATAATATATAGTGAGCTATGGTAGTGTACCCAATAATTTTGAGAACTTACATACCAATACTAATATAGACCAATGTTATGCTATCTAGCTATTTTATAGTGACGTTCTAGAGAATAGTGACAGCCAGTACGAGAAAGCTGTGCAGTGTTATGAGACTGTGAATAAAGCGTTATGGCGTTTTCCCCTATGGCTTTGGTAGTTTATGTTGCAGAATCAGTCTAATGCTAGCTGGCTGTGGCATGAATACATTGTGTTAGGGCTTACTAATGAGAACCATAGTGTTCCAAGTAATCAAAAGCAAAGATATAGAACAACTGTGTAAGGGAGACATGTGTCTTAAGATAAGGGAGTATATTGATATATCTGGTATGTCCAATTAGAGTCATTATTCTGAAACACAGAGGGAATGGGGAGGGGAACAAAAGTCAATATAGAGTTAGCTAAGTCTCTCGTGGGTCCTTGATACTATGGGAGCACTATGGCCATTTGAGGGTAGTTGCATGACCAGTGTGTTATGGTATGTAACGTCTGTATGGAATAAGTGAAGGGCCCTCAAAATTGATGTTCGCTACTATTAAAGGGCATGTAACCAGTAAATGATACATTTAAAGTAAATGGCAGCATGTTAATAAATATACTATTAACCAAGATGTATATATCACTTGTAATCTTCTTAACTTGTGAGAGAAAGATTAAGTATGTGGCTTAGGAAAACAGTTGGTGAAATTAGAGTCCAATAAAAACAAAGAAAAAAGCAACATGGGAAAAGTTCTAGATGCTAAACGTATATTGAGAGTTTACTGAAAAGAGTCACTGAAGCTATAAGTGGTTTCTTAAATACAGGACAGCAATAAATACAACAATGGGAACTATCAGGAAATCGTCATTATCCACATATAATGTATAGTCTGCTGATTCTTTGTATTCAGTGTCCCTTCTATTAGATTTATAGGTTAATGGGGACCAGCTGTGGGAAGAACACTGACCCCATACATCTATGGTTAGCTACTCACATCCATGAAAAGCACTCCAGAAACATCTATGGTTACTACCCGACTCCCTGTTTAGTGTGAATAAGAGACAGAAGCAGCCTGGAGTTGATCATTGGGAGTGTAGCTGGAAAGGTAGGAAACAGTCCCATATGATTTGCCACAGTAGCATTATCGACAAGAAGGGTCTGTGTGTGTCTCAAAACTTGGATTGGCTCCTGGTGTGTTGTTCGTTGACTGATATGGGAAGTTGCTTCTAGCTGTGAGATCAATAGATCTGATGCGTGGTGGAGGCCAAGATCATATGTCACTGTGCTAACTTGATCCTTACTGAAACTGTTGCGCGAGCAAGACTGTGTGCTATGTCCTCCAGATGCATCTTGAAAGTCACGTTAAAAGTGAGGATCCAGTATCTGCCTGCTCCCATCACCTCCAATGAGACTACCCTCGAGGGCTTGTAGATAACCTCCTTTCCCTACCCAGGGGCCGGCCGCATCCCCTGGCACATATGTAAGCAAGAGGTTGGAGGTAATCAGAATCTGTGGAGGTGTATGGGTTGGGGCACTGCTTCGAAAAGTTGAACAAAATGGCTTATTCTTAGTGTGTGAGTATGATTCGTCCTCCTCATCCGACTCCTCCATTGTTGTTGTAAGTTTACCCCCATGTTCTGGGTCGGGCTGAATTAGTTGAGTTAGATCTTCAAATTGGTTTAGCATCTTCCTTTCTAAAGCTGCAAACAGGGCTTGTATTTCTTTATGAACGTCCTCCATTATTTTTTTATCTAAAGTATCCAGAGGTGTTGTGTTATTCTCTGTATACCTGGTTGCCCGGGGGGGGGGGGGGGGGGGGGGTGCTGGGATGTTGTCTTCAAACAATGCAATTTTGAGGACCAGTAGTGCGATTAAGAGCTTGTAAAAATATAATAAGGATGTCATTTGATATAGAAAAATATTCTATTCATGTTAATGCCAAAATCTGTGTTGGATGGTTTGAGAAAGTTTATGTTTCCTTAAGGATTGAGAGTCTTTAGGAGAGAGCACTGAGAAGAGTGGCCATCTTAGTTGCTGGTCCGTACATGCCCAGTTTGTATTTATTTTAACTAGGTAGACTAGTTAGTAAATAGTTATTAACTATTTACTATCTACCTAGCTAAAATAAATACAAATTTACCTGTAAAATAAAACCTAACCTGAGTTACATTAACACCTAACCTTACACAATTAAATAAATTACATTCATTAAATACAATTAACTAAATTACAAAAAAAACACTTAATTACACAAAATAAAAAAGAAATTATCAAATATTTAAACTAATTACACCTAATCTAATAGCCCTATCAAAATAAAAAAGCCCCCCCCCAATAAAAAAAACCCTAGCCTAAACTAAACTGCCAATGGCCCTTAATAGGGCCTTTTGCGGGGCATTGCCACAAAGAAATAAGCTCTTTTACCTGTAAAAAAAAATACAAACAACCCACCAACAGTAAAACCCACCACCCACACAACCAAACCCCCCAAATAAAATCCTATCTAAAAAACCTAAGCTCCCCATTGCCCTGAAAAGGGCATTTGGATGGGCTTTGCCCTTAAAAGGGCATTTAGCTCTTTTTCAGCCCAAATCTTAAGCTAAAAATAAAACCCACCCAATAAACCCTTAAAAAAAACCTTACACTAACCCCCAAAGATCCACTTACAGTTTTTGAAGACCGGATATCCATCCTCAACGAAGCCGGGAGAAGTCTTCATCCAAGCGGCAAGAAGTGGTCCTCCAGGCGGGCAGAAGTCTTCATCCAGACGGTATCTTCTATCTTCATCCTTCCAATGCGGAGCGGCTCCATCTTGAAGACATCTGGTGCAGAACATCCTCTTCTGATGACAGCTACTGAAGAATGAAGGTTCCTTTAAGGGACATCATCCAAGATGGCGTCCCTTGAATTCCCCTGTCTCCCCAAACAATAGGGGAGACAGGAGACAACCCTGTCTAGTACCATTTTTGATTGGGATATATTTTGATTGTTATCCTGCCAGTCTAATGTAAGCTGCCGGAGAGGTATATAAAGAGTAGAGTGCTTTATAGAATGCTCCAGTTATTCCTAATTCATCTAGAACCGCATGCATGAAGTCCCAGTCTACTCTATTGAAGGTCTTCTCTGCATCCAGTGATAGGAAGAGAGAAGGCACTTCATTGATCGATGTATAGTTTATTAAATCTATTATTTTTTTAATATTGTCCAGAGCTTCTCTAGTTTTTACAAACCCAACTTGATCTGAGTGTATCAAGTTAGACAAAGGGGTGTTTAGCCTGTTAGCTAGAATTTTGATGAACAGCTTGATATCAAGATTAATAAGTGAAATTGGCCTATAATTTTGACAATATTGACTAACTTTCCCTGGCTTGAGACAACTGAAATTCTATATCTTGCATAAATGCATAATGCATAAATGCATTAAATATTTGTACTAGTTGGGGGGCTAACAATGTTGCAAAGGTTTTATAGAAAGATCCAGAATAACCATCAGGTCCCTGTGCTTTATTCATTTTTATGTCTTTTCTCACAGTTAAGACTTCCTAAGTTGTGATGATAGAATTCTATCAGCCAATCAGAATTAAAGTTGAAAAAATCCTATTGGCTGATGAAATCAGCCAATAGGATTGAGCTTCAATCCTATCAGCCAATCGGAATTCAAGGGACGCCATCTTGGATGACATCCCTTAAAGGAACCTTCATTCTTCAGTAGCCATCAACAGAAGAGGATGCTCTGCGCCGGATGTCTTGAAGATGGAGCCGCTCCACGTCAGAAGGATGAAGATAGAAGATGCCATCTGAATGAAGACTTCTGCCCGCCTGGAGGACCACTTCTTGCCGCTTGGATGAAGACTTCTCCCAGCTTCGTTGAGGACTTCTTGCCGCTTGGATGAAGACTTCTCCCGGCTTTGTTGAGGATGAATGCCTGGTCTTCAAAAACTGTAAGTGGATCTTCGGGGATTAGTGTTAGGTTTTTTTAAGGGTTTATTGGGTGGGTTTTATTTTTAGCTTAGGGTTTGGGCTGAAAGAGCTAAATGCCCATCCAAATGCCCTTTTAAGGGCAATGGGGAGCTTAGGTTTCTAAGCTCCCCATTAGTTATATTGTAGCTAACTTAGGTTTTATTTTACAGGTAAGTATTTATTTAGTTTTAAATAGGAATAATTTAGATAGTAATTGTAATTTTTATTTGGAATAATTTAAATTATGTTAAAGTTAGTAGGTGTTAGGGTAAGGGTTACGTTAGGATTAGGGTTAGACTTAGATTTAGGGGTTAATAACTTTAGTATAGTGGCAATTTTGGGGGCAGCAGATTAGGGGTTAGTAACAGTAATGTAGGTTGCGGCGATGTTAGGGACAGCAGATTAGGGGTTAATAATATTTAACTAGTGTTTGCGATGCGGGAGTACAGCGGTTTAGGGGTTAATATGTTTATTCTAGTGGTGGCGATGTCGGGAGCGGCAAAATAGGGGTTAATAATTTTATTTTAGTGTTTGCGATGTGGGAGGGCCTTGGTTTGGGGTTAATAGGTAGTTTATGGGTGCTAGTGTACTTTGTAACACTTTAGTTATCAGTTTTATGTTACAGCTTGGTAGCGTAAAACCCATAACTACTGACTTTCAGTTTACGGTACGGATCTTGTAGTTATGGGCTTTACCGCTCACTTTTTGGCCGGACAGGCAAACTCGTAGTACCGGCGCTATGGAAGTCCCTTTGAAAAATGACTTTTTAAAAGCTGCGGTAGTTACGTTGCGTTACGGCCAAAAAAGTGTGCGGTACAGCTATACCTGCAAGAATCGTAATAACAGCGGTAGTGAAAAAGAGCCATAACGCTACTTTTTCACTCATAACGCAAAACTCGTAATCTAGCCGAATGTATGTATTGCAATGCATAATTTGGTATTTTATTTCTTTTCTTTTTTTTTTCTTTCTTCAAACTGTCTTCCCTTGGTTACGCTGGTTTTGACAATATGTGAAAAATACTAAAAATGTACTTAAAAATTTTTAATAATTCTATGCCCTATCTGAATCATGAAAGTTTAATTTTGACTTAAAGTGATGGTAAACTTTAGCTAAACAAATGCCATATATGTCATTTTAGTGATGTCGCGAACCTAAAACTTTGCGTACGCGAACGGCGGACGCGAACTTCCACAACTGTTCGCGAACGGGCGAACCGGGCGAACTGCCATAGACTTCAATAGGCAGGCGAATTTTAAAACCCACAGGGACTCTTTCTGGCCACAATAGTGATGGAAACGTTGTTTCAAGGGTACTAACACCTGGACTCTGGCATGCCGGAGGGGGATCCATGGCAAAACTCCCATGGAAAATTACATAGTTGATACAGAGTCTGGTTTTAATACATAAAGGGCATAAATCACCTAACATTCCTAAATTGTTTGCAATAACGTGCTTTAAAACATCAGGTATGTACACTACTGTTACACCAGATATGAGTTGCACTGGGGTGACACTGTGCCCTGGCAGGCAGGCACTGAAACGCACATGTTTGCAGGAAACTGACGGCTATTATTTAACACAGTCTAAAAAGTGTTGTTATTTTTTTAATCTACACTACTGTTACACCACATATGAGTTGCACTGGGGTGACACTGTGCCCTGGCAGGCATTCACTGAAACGCACACGTGTGAAGGAAACTGACTGCTATTATTTAACACAGTCAAAAAAGTGTTGTTTTTTTAAAATCTACACTACTGTTACACCACATATGAGTTGCACTGGGGTGACACTGTGCCCTGGGAGGCACTGAAACGCACACGTGTGAAGAAAACTGACTGCTATTATTTAACACAGTCAAAAAAGTGTTTTTTTTTTTTTTTTAAATCTACACTACTGTTACACCTGATATGAGTTGCACTGGGGTGACACTGTGCCCTGGCAGGCAGGCAGGCACTTAAACGCACACGTGTGAAGGAAACTGACTGCTATTATTTAACACAGTCAAAAAAGTGTTGTTGTTTTTTTTTTTAAATCTAGACTACTGTTACACCACATATGAGTTGCACTGGGGTGACACTGTGCCCTGGCAGGCAGGCAGGCAGGTACTTAAACGCACACGTGTGAAGGAAACTGAATGCTATTATTTAACACAGTCAAAAAAGTGTTGTTTTTTTTTAAATCTACACTACTGTTACACCAGATATGAGTTGCACTGGGGTGACACTGTGCCCTGGCAGGCAGGCACTTAAACGCACACGTGTGAAGGAAACTGACTGCTATTATTTAACACAGTCAAAAAAGTGTTTTTTTTTTAAATCTACACTACTGTTACACCAGATATGAGTTGCACTGGGGTGACACTGTGCCCTGGCAGGCAGGCACTTAAACGCACACGTGTGAAGGAAACTGACTGCTATTATTTAACACAGTCAAAAAAGTGTTGTTTTTTTTAAATATACACTACTGTTACACCAGATATGAGTTGCACTGGGGTGACACTGTGCCCTGGCAGGCAGGCACTTAAAAGCACACGTGTGAAGGAAACTGACTGCTATTATTTAACACAGTCAAAAAAGTGTTTTGTTTTTTTTAAAATCTACACTACTGTTACACCAGATATGAGTGGTGGCACTGGGAAAGTGGGCACATTATACGCTGTGAGCCTGACATACACGCTGGTAGGCAGGCAACTGTAATTAGATTACACAGGGAAAAAAAAAAGCAGCCCTAAAAAGGGCTTTTTGGGGTGCTGTCCTTACAGCAGAGATCAGTTGAGTCCTTCAGGAATGTAGTGGACACTGAATACACTAGCCTAGCTACACTGTCCCTCCTCTCACTAACAATGCAGCTTCCCGAATGAATCTAAAATGGATGCTGTCCAGGAGGTAGGAGGGTCTGGGAGGGAGGGTCTGCTGCTGATTGGCTGGAATGTGCCTGCTGACTGGGAGGTACAGGGTCAAAGTATTACTCAATGATGACGAATAGGGGGCGGATCGAACATCGCATATGTTTGCCCGCCGTGGCGAATGCGAACATGCTATGTTTGCCGGGAACTCTTCGCCGGCGAACAATTCGCAACATCACTAGTCATTTTTACTATTAAAAAAGGTTGTGTCTACATTTTTTTGAATCCCTTCCATGAAAAGGTTAAATCCATGCCTATATTAATGCTTCTAAAACAATGTTATGCCAGCACACTGGCCTCTTTTTTATTTGTTATGACAATTCAAATAAACATCCAATCAGTGTGTGTATCATTTGACTCTTAAGGTCCAGACCTTTGAAAGCCCTTAGGAAGCCTATGTAGAAACCTCTCTGCTTAGGTGAGATATTCTAAAATGAAAAAATAAAAAAATATTACAATAATGTGGTTAAACACAAAAATATGAAATAAACAATAAATTAAAGTGTGCACAAAACATATTTATAAATGATACAAACCGATGCTTCAAACAAAATTCCAAATGCAATCTTCATTAAAAGGACACATACCTTTGAAATTTTGTTTGAAGCATTTGTTTGTATCATGTGTGTGTAGGTTTTGCGCACATTTTATTTTATTGAGATATTCTAAAATGATCCTCCAACACTGCAAGATCCCTAGTGAAAAAGGTTCAGATTTTGCTTTACTTTTCCAAGTGGCATTCCCTGCATTTCAATATGTGAAGGAGAGACAATCCCAGTTCAATATATTTATTTATAAAATATTTTACCAAGAAGGATACATTGAGATTTCTCTTGTTTTCAAGTATGTCCTGGGTCCACAAAATATTGCATTGATACAATAGGGTACAATAAAATACAAAGACAATAATAATACACAATATATGCAAAGAATTTAACATAGAACAGGTAGGAAATATATAATCAACCATGACAGGCACATTCTGTTTTGAGATATGTAGAGAGGGATCTCTTAAAGGATATTAGGCTTGGGGAAGGTTTGAAAGTGTGCGGAAGGGTCTTTCCATAATTGTGGTGCTCTGTAGGAAAAGGAGGATCGAGCTGCTTTCTTTTTGTATTGAGGCAAGCTAAATAATGTGCTGGTACTGGATCGGAGGTTATAGGAGGTGGAAATAGCCAGGAGAGCATTCTGCTCAGGTAGGGTGGGAGCTTCCCAGATAGGCTCTAAAACACAAGGCAGGAAAGATGGAGGGTGCATCTGGATTCCAGCGACAGCCAGTTTAGTTCTTTTAGCATGTCACATAGGTGGGTCCTGTAGTTACATTGTAGCAGAAAGTGGCAGAACGAGTTATACAATGTATTAAGTTTATTAAGATAGCACTGTATGACATGACAGTTCTGCTGCATTTACACTTTTGTGCTTTCTACTTTATATCACTTCACACCTTAGATTAAAGTTTCTTACATTTAAACTAAACAGCAGTGTATCTAGGATTGTGATCTGACAAACTCTGATTATGCCTTCACAGCTTCTGTGTAACTTTAACAAATTACACTCATGCTTTGTATATTTATGTGTATATTTTACAAATAAGTTTGTACTATGCATTTCTTTTATTTAAATTAAAACTGAAAAATTGTCAGTTTCATTTTTCCAGAGAGCGTCATTACTTTCTATGAGCCAGATAATCAAACATTATCTAGTTTAGAGAGAGATTATAGTGCTGACTTCATAGGGGCAGAACTCACTGAATTTTCTAAGAAAAGGGTAGGGACCTGAAAACCCTAGAGAGGTGAGAGGTGCCTTATATAGAAAGTAATGAAGCTCTCTGGGATACAACATTTCACATGGGAAAGAGAAGGTAGCTGGAGAAACCCTGGGGCTGATATAAAGGCTCAGTTTGCATCAATTGGAAATTAAACGGAAAGGTTTTCACTACAATTTAACTTCCTTTTGTCTATATTTTACTATACATTACTTTTCAGTTAGTTAAAATAAGTGTATTGTGAATTTTGAGCAAACTTCACCTGGCAAAAAAAATAAAAAAAAATCAGTGATACCAGCTTGTTTAAAATGCTTCAGATATAACCTAAGGACTCCTCTGCTCTGCCCTACCCCTCCCACTTTCTGAGATTGCCAGTTTACAATGGAGAAAATGTAATGCTTGTGGGATATTCCTCTATCAGACCAAACTTGGCCAGTAGTCTTCTTATCCCGGTGTCAAGTAGAATGATAGGAAATATCCCAGAGCAGAAAAAGTTTGTAAAATGAGGTAAGCAGTACTCACAGTAGGCAGGGTAGCCCTTAGCGGTAACAGGAAGACAATCCAGCAGCATAGCAGTTCAGGGGTAAACCAATAGAAGGACCAGTAACAGGCAGGAGTCAGCAACAAAAGGAAATCCAGCAGTATAACAGTTCATGGGTAAACCAATAGAAGGACCAGACAGGCAGAGTTCAGTAACTGTATAGCAATCCAACAATTCAGGGGTTAAGCAGGCAGAGTGGTCGGACAGGCAGAGTTCAGCAACAGTACAGCAATCCAGCAGTTCAGGGGTTAAGCAGGCAGAGTGGCAAGACAAGCAGAGTTCAGCAACAGTATAGCAATCCAGCACTTTAGAGTTCAGTAATGGTATAGCAATCCAGTTAAAGTAAGCAACACAACACCCAGGAGCACAAACAGTAACACCTATACTTGGGTACAGGTAAGAGTGACTGAGGCACTTACAAAGGATAGGATTCACGCCACAGGAGGGATCCAGACCAGCATCAGAAGACAGGGCGGGCGGTGATGACGTCATCACTGTGCTGTAGAAACACCATTGCATCCCTAGCAACAGGACCGCCTGTGTCTATGGCAACAGCCACAGCAGAGAAGCAGGGGTGAAAGAGCCCCCTTCTCAAAGGGTACCTCCTGGACCCTACATAGGCTTGGTGGGATGTGCAGCATGAAACCTGGAGATCAGCATGCACATGACGGGCAGGAACCCAAGAACGATCTGCCACAGAGTAACCCTTCCAATGCACAAGGTATTCGAGTAGCCTGCACCTGGAGTTCAGGATCCTGGAGGATGGAGGTCTGAGTTGGGTAAACCTGTTTGTGATGTAGGGCATGAGCAGAGAAATATGAAAGACAGGATGAATGTGTAGGTATCTGGGTAAAGCCACTTTGTAGGCTACAGGACATAATCTTTTGAGCACCTTGTAAGGACCGATGTAGCGCGGACCAAATTTGTGGCAAGTCTGACGTAAGCGAACTTGTCGAGGAGAGACCCAGACTCGCTCACCAACAGCAAAAGCATGAATAGTAGCTCAACGATGGTCGGCATGCTTCTTGTATCTGGAAACAGCTGAACATAACTGAGAGCGTATACGCTGCCAATGGGTAGCAAGGTCAGTGAAATGACGGTCTGCAGCAGGAACTCCTGTAGACTGAGCCGAAAGGGGGAAGAGACGGGGTTGATACCCTGCTGTGGCTTGAAATGGAGAGCATCGTAGAGATGAGTGCCAATGAGTGTTCCTTGCCAGTTCATCTAGGGGTAAGTCCTGACCAGTTGGTATGCTGAGAATTGACATAGGCTCTAAAATAGGCTTTGAGATCTTGATTCATCCTCTCTGTCAGATCATTGGTTCATTGGTCTGAGGATGATGGCCAAATGATAAGGATACAGTGGTCCCAATCAGTTGACAAAAAGCTCTCCAGAAAGTGGAAACAAATTGAGGTCCTCTGTCAGAGACAATATTTACAGGTATACCATGAAGGCGTACCACATGAAGAAGAAATAGACGTGATAACTCTTGGGCAGTAGGTAGCTTGACCAATGGCACAAAATGAGCAAGCCTGGAAAATCAATCCACTAAAACCCAGATAACCGTATGATGGTCAGAAGGAGGGAGGTCAACAACAAAATCCATTGTTATGTTATCTGTGTCCACGGTTGTTTGGGAATGGACAACGGCTGGAATAAAACATAAGGGAAGGATTGGGGAGTCTTATTAGCAGAACAAGTCATGCAAGCTTTAACATAATCTTGAAAGTCAGACTTCATGGTAGGCCATCATGTTGGGAAAGGAGCTTAAAGGTTCTTGTCAAACCAGGATGTCCTGATAGTTTGCTGTCATGAGCCCAGGATAGCACAGGGTTCATAGGTTCTGAGGTACAAAGAAGATATCAGGAGCTGCAAGGGCTTCAGGAGGCTTTCTGGACAGGGCACATTTCAGTCTTTGAAGTAGAGAGGTGTTAAGTTGAGCAACTACACAGGAGGGGGGTATAATTGGTTCAATAGGAGCTTGCTTCAGAAGAGTCAGACTGAGGAAACTGATGGGAAAGGGCATCAGCCTTTTTATTCTTGGTCCCAGGAAGATGATACTACAAAGTTAAAATGGGAAAAGAGCAAGGCTCACCTGGCCTGTCAAGAATTGAGTCATTGAGCAGTCTCTAGGTACATCAGATTCTTGTGGTCAGTGAGTATCTGAATGGGATTTGCGGTACCCTTTAACCAATGATGCCATTCAGTCAGGGCCATCTTAATGGCTAAAAGTTCATGATTACCCACATCGTAATTCCTTTCTGCAGGAGTAAAACGTTTGGACAAAAAGGCTACAGGGTGCAACTTGGAGTTTAAATTATCCCTTTGGGTTAAGACTGCTCCAGCTCCAATCTCAGAGTAGTCAACCTCTAACGTGAACTGCAGGTCAGGATCAGGGTGACTGAGCACAGGAGCAGAAAAAAAGGAATTTTCCATATAAGAGAAGGCATCCACGGCTTCTGGAGGCCAATTTTTGCAGTATCTGTTCCGTTTAGTCAGCTCAGTGAGTGGAGCAACTATTTGGGAAAAGTTATTTATAAACCTGCGGTAATAATTGGAGAACCCCATGAATCTCTGTAGTTCTTTTAATGATGTGGGTTGAGGCCATTCCAGAACTGCAGTTAGCTTAGAAGGATCCATGGCAAAACCCTCCTTCGAGATGACATAGCCAAGGAACTGGATCTGAACTTGGTTGAACTCACATTTCTCCAATTTGGCTACCAGAGAATTGTCTCTGAGGCGAAGAAGTTCCTGTCTCACATGTTCATGATGCTCCTCAAGGGTGGAGGAGAAAAAAAGGATGTTATCCAGAAAGACAAATGACAGTGCAATTGAGGAGGTCATGGATGACATTGTTGACAATGCTTGGAAGACATCAGGGGCATTACACAGCCCAAAAGGCATTACAAGGTATTCGTAATGTCCTGATCTTGTGTTGAAGGCAGTCTTTTATTTATGCCCTGGGAAGATACAAATAAAATTGTACACCCCATGAAGATCCAACTTAGTGAAGTAGCAAGCCTTTTGGAGCGAATCATATAGTTCAGTGATCAGAGGAATAGGATAGTGATTCGTGATAGTGATGTTGTTTAGGGCTCTGTAGGGTCTGAGCCCACCATCCTTCTTACTGATGAAAAAGAAGTCAGCCCCGGCAGGAGAAGAGGAAGGGCAAATAAAACCTTTAGCTAGGTTTTCTTGAATATAATCCTCCATGGCCTTGGTTTCAGCTTTGGAGAGTGAAAAGGTCCTCCCTTTAGGACGTGGGGCTCCAGGAAAGAGGTCAGTTTTACAGTTGTAAGGACAGTGGGGTGGCAGCACATCAGCTGCTTTCTTTTCAAACACATCTGTAAAATCTGCATATAGTGAGGGAAGGCTTGAAAGGGTCTGTAGGCTGGCAATGGGGATGTGGTGCAGTGGAGTAATCTTAGCCAGGCAGGAGTGGAAGCAGGATTTACCCTAAGAGGCTAACTGTCCATCAGTCCAGTCGAATCGTGGATTGTGTATACAAATCCAAAGGAAGATTAAGGATGACAGGCTGTGCTGGGGAATGAATAACATCAAACTGCAACTGTTTGGTATGAAGGACTCCCACAGTCAGGGTTAGGGCTGCTGATTCAAAATGGATTAACCCTGATCCAAGGGGAGTGCCATCCAGAGTAGTTATTTTAAAAGATTTTTTTTTTCTGCAGAAGAGGGAACCCTGCCTGAATCATAAAACAGTGATCAAGAAAATTTCCAGCTGTCCCTGAATCAATTAAGCCTTGAGTATGGACAGAATTCTGAAGGAAGATAAGGGTCACAGGTACCTGGATCCGAGAGGAGTGAGGTGATTTAGTAGAGACCATGCGAGGGGCGTATTTAAGCATAGAAGAACAAGGCCGGTGCCTAGTGCGACAGATTTTGGAGGGCGGCACTTCTCCGTTGGCACTGATTGACTGATATGTTGGCATTATTTAAAAAAAAAAAAATCTGTGCAGCGGTCACGTGATGTTTTCCACCTTCCACCAGCCTTCCTATCTGTTCACACGCCGAGTCAGTGAGTGGGATCAGTGGAGCAGAGCCGAGCCTGAGACAGAGCAGGGGAATGTCACTGGACTACTGGAGAGGAGGGGGATGACCCCGCTGGCTGTGAGGGTACTTAAATCAGATAGGGGCAGCCGCACGCCACAGCTCCATACCTTATATTATGCATGCATAATGCATTTCATAATTCATTTTTTCAACAAAATTCAACTTCAAGATACTGGAATCTGGATAATTATTTGAAATATAAAATTAAATATTATAATAAAAATTAATAAATACAGTGACACGAAGGGAGAAAGTAAGAAACAATTGATGTTTGGTATTTGTATCTTAAAATAAAATTGCAATCTGAGGCTTAGCTCAAGTGTCAAGTAGTGACAAGTCAATACAATTCCATATGAGAAGGAGAATTTAGGGACAGGAGGATTGAAAGAATATGATATAATTTGTATGTTGAATGATCGAATGAGAAACGTGCTGCTGCTAACATATACAACTACTATGGGTTTGAGTCTGAGATGGACAAATACAGAGAGAGACAGGTGACTGACTGAGTGGAGACAGATTACAGAATAGGAGTGACATGTCATGACAAATATAAATAAAAAAGCAAACAAAAAAACAGGACCTTACAGAAATCTTTTTTTTTCAAAAATACACTGCATAAATCAATGAATTAGAAGTCACAATTATAAATACATTTTTGTGGCTCCCTGAATATGCCTTTCCCTAAAATGGGGCACACTATGGCCTAGATTTGGAGTTCGGCGGTAAAAGGGCTGCTAACGCTCCGCGGGCTTTTTTCTGGCCGCACCATAAATTTAACTCTGGTATCGAGAGTTTAATCAAATGCTGCGTTAGGCTCCAAAAAAGGAGCGTAGAGCATTTTTACCGCAAATGCAACTCTCGATACCAGAGTTGCTTACGGACGCGGCCGGCCTCAAAAAAGTGCTCGTGCACGATTCTCCCATAGGAAACAATGGGGCTGTTTGAGCTGAAAAAAAACCTAACACCTGCAAAAAAGCAGCGTTCAGCTCCTAACGCAGCCCCATTGTTTCCTATGGGGAAACACTTCCTACGTCTGCACCTAACACTCTAACATGTACCCCGAGTCTAAACACCCCTAACCTTACACTTATTAACCCCTAATCTGCTGCCCCCGCTATCGCTGACCCCTGCATATTTTTTTAAACCCCTAATCTGCCGCTCCGTAAACCGCCGCAACCTACGTTATCCCTATGTACCCCTAATCTGCTGCCCTAACATCGCCGACCCCTATATTATATTTATTAACCCCTAATCTGCCCCCCTCAACGTCGCCGACACCTGCCTACACTTATTAACCCCTAATCTGCCGAGCGGACCTGAGCGCTACTATAATAAGGTTATTAACCCCTAATCCGCCTCACTAACCCTATCATAAATAGTATTAACCCCTAATCTGCCCTCCCTAACATCGCCGACACCTACCTTCAATTATTAACCCCTAATCTGCCGACCGGAGCTCACCGCTATTCTAATAAATGTATTAACCCCTAAAGCTAAGTCTAACCCTAACACTAACACCCCCCTAAGTTAAATATAATTTTTATCTAACGAAATAAATTAACTCTTATTAAATAAATGATTCCTATTTAAAGCTAAATACTTACCTGTAAAATACATCCTAATATAGCTACAATATAAATTATAATTATATTATAGCTATTTTAGGATTAATATTTATTTTACAGGTAACTTTGTAATTATTTTAACCAGGTACAATAGCTATTAAATAGTTAAGAACTATTTAATAGTTACCTAGTTAAAATAATAACAAAATTACCTGTAAAATAAGTCCTAACCTAAGATATAATTAAACCTAACACTACCCTATCAATAAATTAATTAAATAAACTACCTACAATTACCTACAATTAACCTAACACTACACTATCAATAAATTAATTAAATACAATTCCTACAAATAAATACAATTAAATAAACTAGCTAAAGTACAAAAAATAAAAAAGATCTAAGTTACAGAAAATAAAAAAATATTTACAAACATAATAAAAATATTACAACAATTTTAAACTAATTACACCTACTCTAAGCCCCCTAATAAAATAACAAAGCCCCCCAAAATAAAAAATTCCCTACCCTATTCTAAATTAAAAAAAGTTACAAGCTCTTTTACCTTACCAGCCCTGAACAGGGCCCTTTGCGGGGCATGCCCCAAGAATTTCAGCTCTTTTGCCTGTAAAAGAATAAATACAATACCCCCCCCCCCAACATTACAACCCACCACCCACATACCCCTAATCTAACCCAAACCCCCCTTAAATAAACCTAACACTAAGCCCCTGAAGATCTTCCTACCTTGTCTTCACCATACCAGGTTCACCGATCCGTCCTGAAGAGCTCCTCCGATGTCCTGATCCAAGCCCAAGCGGGGGCTGAAGAGGTCCATGATCCGGTCAAAGTCTTCATCCAAGCGGGGCAGAAGAGGATCTTCCATCCGATTGAAGTCATCATCCAGGCGGCATCTTCGATCTTCTTCCATCCGGAGCGAAGCGGCAGGATCCTGAAGACATCCAGCGCGGAACATCCATCCGGACCGACGACTGAACGACGAATGACTGTTCCTTTAAGGGACGTCATCCAAGATGGCGTCCCTCGAATTCCGATTGGCTGATAGGATTCTATCAGCCAATCGGAATTAAGGTAGGAATTTTCTGATTGGCTGATGGAATCAGCCAATCAGAATCAAGTTCAATCCGATTGGCCGATCCAATCAGCCAATCAGATTGAGCTCGCATTCTATTGGCTGATCGGAACAGCCAATAGAATGCGAGCTCAATCTGATTGGCTGATTGGATCAGCCAATCGGATTGAACTTGATTCTGATTGGCTGATTCCATCAGCCAATCAGAAAATTCCTACCTTAATTCCGATTGGCTGATAGAATCCTATCAGCCAATCGGAATTCGAGGGACGCCATCTTGGATGACGTCCCTTAAAGGAACAGTCATTCGTCGTTCAGTCGTCGGTCCGGATGGATGTTCCGCACTGGATGTCTTCAGGATCCTGCCGCTTCGCTCCGGATGGAAGAAGATCGAAGATGCCGCCTGGATGATGACTTCAATCGGATGGAAGATCCTCTTCTGCCCCGCTTGGATGAAGACTTTGACCGGATCATGGACCTCTTCAGCCCCCGCTTGGGCTTGGATCAGGACATCGGAGGAGCTCTTCAGGACGGATCGGTGAACCTGGTATGGTGAAGACAAGGTAGGAAGATCTTCAGGGGCTTAGTGTTAGGTTTATTTAAGGGGGGTTTGGGTTAGATTAGGGGTATGTGGGTGGTGGGTTGTAATGTTGGGGGGGGGGTATTGTATTTATTCTTTTACAGGCAAAAGAGCTGAAATTCTTGGGGCATGCCCCGCAAAGGGCCCTGTTCAGGGCTGGTAAGGTAAAAGAGCTTGTAACTTTTTTAATTTAGAATAGGGTAGGGAATTTTTTATTTGGGGGGGCTTTGTTATTTTATTAGGGGGCTTAGAGTAGGTGTAATTAGTTTAAAATTGTTGTAATATTTTTATTATGTTTGTAAATATTTTTTTATTTTCTGTAACTTAGATCTTTTTTATTTTTTGTACTTTAGCTAGTTTATTTAATTGTATTTATTTGTAGGAATTGTGTTTAATTAATTTATTGATAGTGTAGTGTTAGGTTAATTGTAGGTAATTGTAGGTAGTTTATTTAATTAATTTATTGATAGGGTAGTGTTAGGTTTAATTATATCTTAGGTTAGGACTTATTTTACAGGTAATTTTGTTATTATTTTAACTAGGTAACTATTAAATAGTTCTTAACTATTTAATAGCTATTGTACCTGGTTAAAATAATTACAAAGTTACCTGTAAAATAAATATTAATCCTAAAATAGCTATAATATAATTATAATTTATATTGTAGCTATATTAGGATGTATTTTACAGGTAAGTATTTAGCTTTAAATAGGAATCATTTATTTAATAAGAGTTCATTTATTTCGTTAGATAAAAATTATATTTAACTTAGGGGGGTGTTAGTGTTAGGGTTAGACTTAGCTTTAGGGGTTAATACATTTATTAGAATAGCGGTGAGCTCCGGTCGGCAGATTAGGGGTTAATAATTGAAGTTAGGTGTCGGCGATGTTAGGGAGGGCAGATTAGGGGTTAATACTATTTATAATAGGGTTAGTGAGGCGGATTAGGGGTTAATAACTTTATTATAGTAGCGCTCAGGTCCGCTCGGCAGATTAGGGGTTAATAAGTGTAGGCAGGTGTCGGCGACGTTGAGGGGGGCAGATTAGGGGTTAATAAATATAATATAGGGGTCGGCGGTGTTAGGGGTAGCAGATTAGGAGTACATAGGGATAACGTAGGTGGCGGCGATTTGCGGTCGGAAGATTAGGGGTTAATTATTTTAAGTAGCTTGCGGCGACGTTGTGGGGGGCAAGTTAGGGGTTAAGAAATATAATATAGGGGTCGGCGGGGTTAGGGGCAGCAGATTAGGGGTACATAAGTATAACGTAGGTGACGGTCGGCAGATTAGGGGTTAAAAATTTTAATCGAGTGGCGGCGATGTGGGGGGAGCTCGGTTTAGGGGTACATAGGTAGTTTATGGGTGTTAGTGTACTTTAGGGTACAGTAGTTAAGAGCTTTATAAACCGGCGTTAGCCAGAAAGCTCTTAACTCCTGCTATTTTCAGGCGGCTGGAATCTTGTCGTTAGAGCTCTAACGCTCACTTCAGAAACGACTCTAAATACCAGCGTTAGAAAGATCCCATTGAAAAGATAGGCTACGCAAATGGCGTAGGGGGATCTGCGGTATGGAAAAGTCGCGGCTGAAAAGTGAGCGTTAGACCCTTTAATCACTGACTCCAAATACCAGCGGGCGCCCAAAACCAGCGTTAGGAGCCTCTAACGCTGGTTTTGACGGCTACCGCCGAACTCCAAATCTAGGCCTATATATATATATATATATATATATATATATATATATATATATATATATATATATACACACGGACTGTTTGTTTTTGCTGTTGATTTGTTTGAAGAGTCCAAGGCAACAATTAACAATTGTTAACAATTAACAATTGAACTTCCTGCTGATTTATCTAACAGTCGGTTTTATCCTTAAATTTGGAATGGGCTTATTTTGAAAGTGAGATATGTACTTATCCCTTTATAGGGCGCTTCCTAAACCATTGTGCATTAAACTAACTTTTTCAGTGAATCTACATATATATATATATATATATATATATATATATATATATGTATGTATGTATATATATATATATATATATACATACACACACTATATATATATATATATATATATATATATTTATTTATACACACACACACACATACATACACACATGCAAGTCCTGGTGAACATTTTCTAAAAAAAAGGCAAATTATACCCTGACCAAAAAATATTATGGCCGAATAAGAGCCTAAAACCTGGGGGGGGCAGCAGAATTTTGAATGCCTAGGGCAGCACAAAACCTAAATACGCCACTGAACCACGCTTAGATGTACCCCATTTTTATCCTCTAAGCATTGGCTTTTCCCAGCAGAATATCACAATTCTTAAGTTGGTGTGAATTGGAACCACAATAGAAACACAATATCAATCTCCTTCTTCTCTGTCTTTCAGATTCTGTGGGCTTGAAGGAGGAGAGATCCATAGGTTCCTCTACAGAGGTAAGTGGAGGTGCTGAAGGGGAAGATGATAGTCTAGAGACCGGACAAGTAGGAGGACAAGAGGGAAGGGTTCTAAGAATTCTGTCTCTCTCAGCTTGTCTCTCCTGAAAGTGAGAATCTAGACTGATACAAAGTGTTATGAATTCCTCCAGGGAAGAAGGAACATCACGATAAGTAAGCTCGTCCTTGATGCGCTCATGCAAACCTCTCCTAAAGGCCGCATTGAGAAACCCCCTATAGTCAGTAGTACCATCATACTTGTCAGGTAATGGTATCTGGGGTATACTTCCAGAAGCAGGGGATGAAGCTGCAGCACTAGCAGCAGGGACCGGCTGTGTAACAACAGGAGCAGCGTTCTTCTTTGCAACCAGTGAGGAGAGCATAGTGGTTATAGCCTCTAGTTTAGAATCCAAACTCTGCAAGTGCATGGTATAGGTTCCCAGCATCTGTCCCTGAAGAGAGACTGCTCTTGTTACCTAATTTGGGTCCATGGTTCAAGTATAATATAATGCTCATGGGATATTCTTCTATCAGACCAACCTTGGCCAGTAGTTTTCTTATCCCGGCGTCAAGTGGAATGATAGGAGATATCCAAGAGCAGTGAGAGTTTGTAAAATGAGGTAAGCAGTACTCACAGTAGGCAGGGTAGTCCTTAGCGTTAACAGGAAGACAATCCAGCAGTATAGCAGTTCAGGGGTAAACCAATAGAATGACCAGACAGGCAGAGTTCAGTAACTGTATAGCAATCAAACAATTCAGGAGTTAAGCAGGCAGAGAGGTCAGGCAGACAGAGTTTAGCAACAGTATAGCAATCCAGCAGTTCAAGGGTTAAGCAGGCAGAGTGGTCAGAGAAGCAGAGTTCAGCAACAGTATAGCAAACCAGCACTTTAGGGGTTAAGCAAGCAAAGTGGTCAGACAAGCAGAGTTCAGTAACAGTATAGCAATCAAGTTAAAGTAAGTAACACTGCTGAAATGAGAAACAACAGAGGGGTGCCTCATTTGTGCATCAGTGTATCAAGATAAATCAATCAAACAGATAATGCCAAATGGGTACTCACATTTAACTCAAGTACACTTATGTACTAGTAGACGCAGGCTGGTAACTTGGGGTGTACCGGCTAACCCTCTCAAGGTGATGTCCTCACAGCTTTTTCTGATAGAAACTGCAGATAAAAGGAACAATAGAGGGGCACCTCATGTGTGCATCAGTGTGTCTAAATGAGTCAATCAAATATCTAATGCTAAATGGGTACTCACATTTAACCAAAATACACTTTTGTACTAGTAGGAGTAGGCTGGTAACTAAGAGTGTACCGGCTAACCCTCTCCATGTGATGGATGAACAATGCAGAATGATCTCACCACACTCAGTGATTAACAAACATCAGAAAACAGAGATGTGACTGTTCAAAGAAGGTGCTGAACCAGAGCTTGTATAAAAAAAGTTAGTTTAATAAAAACAATTAAAAAGCTGTAACAAGCAGTGGTTACAATGCAACACGTTTCTCAGCCTTAGCTGTGGCTGTTTCCTCAGGCATACTGCACCTTCTAACTGACAAAATTTCAACTAAATCCCACCAATAGTGGAAAAGAACCACACCCCTAATGGGTGTAATCATACATATTTCCTTAATTGGTTAATTGACAGAGTGTCACAATCTTACATTTAATATTGGCTACTGCCACATGAATAGTGATTTTGCAACATTATCATTTTGTGGGAAATACATTGTAATAGTCTTTGGCCTGTATAAAGTAAGTAACACAACACCCAGGAGCACACACAGTAACACCTATACTTGGGCACAGGTGAGAGTGACTGAGGCACTTACATAGGATAGGATTCGTGCCACAGGAGGGATCTGGACCAGCATCAGAAGACAGGGTGGGCGGTGATGATGTCATCACTGTGCTGTAGAAACACCGCCGCATCGCTAGCAACAGGATCGCCTGCGTCCGTGGCAACAGCCACAGCAGAGCGGAGGAGCGGCGAGACAGAAAATACTAAGTACAAAGTAATTTGTAAAAGATATACAGAAATATAAAAAGTATGATCCTAAGTTATAAAGTAACACAGAAAATTTCAAAGCATAATCAGAATGTGCTGATCACTGCTAGATCAAAATGTAAATGTATTAAAATACATATGAGTAAGCGCAAAGTTTAATTGCAATAATACTGAAAGGACCCAATCTGAAATGTATAGTAATATAAAAAAAAATATGCGGTTTTGCTTGCATATATAATATATTTTTCATTGCAACATTTGTAAAGTCTGAAATTTACCATCACTTTATCACTCAGAGCATATGTGCATATGCTGCTAAAAACAGTAATAAGTTTTTTAGAAGCATTTTTTCTAATGGAAATATATTGCAAAATGATTGCACCTAAAATTGAAGTGCATCCATGTACATATCAATACTGATCTATCTTTTTAATTTTCTTTCAACAGACCAAGTGCTGCTTTAATGTGTACATACAACAAGGGTTAAACGACTACAATCAGATCAGTGGTGTAAAAATAGCTAAACAGCAAAATAACTGAAGAAACATTAAACACCCATTGCTTTTGTGTAGAAATTGAGCTTGTCCCACACTCTCTAGAAAGGTCATAAAACAAACTGTTCTTCAAAATGCTGCATATCAAACAGCAGGTTAGCAGCATTGTGAAGAAACCCCAGGTTACAGAATTTGCTATTTAGACTCTCTAGGGAGTGTAAGACAAATACAATTTTGCACAAGAGGTGTTTAATCTCTTAAAATGCCTGCAAATAATGCATACGTGAGAATTATGTATGTGATTTTTTATCATAGTATTTCTTTTTTGTATCAGAGTTATCCATGAGATCTTTTTAGAGGCCAATTCTCTAAAGCTCTCTGTGCTGGTGAGATTCTATAAGAATGCTCGCAAGCCCTTCTATTTCCCTGTTAGAATTCTATAAAGACACTTTTTACCCTGAAATTTGGGTGTCTCGCTAAGGGGACATTTATTGCATTTTCATGTAGGTAGGAAATGCATACATTAAAAAAATGCACAATTAAATTCTTAAATTAAAAGTCGTAGAAAACACATAATTGAACCATTCACATAAAAATATGCAGGAAAAAATTGTATTGATAAGCTGCATCAGAAATCGTTACAAACTTCTTTACCAAAAATCATATTTATTAGAAAATGTAAAATTTTTATGTAAATTTCACAGGAATAAATCATATTAAATATGCACAATGTTAATCATAATTTAAGTACACTGGATCTGCAAAAAACACCCTAGAAATGTATATTTATAAGTAAAGATTTTCGCACTGCAGATCTCAGGTTTTTCTCGACAGTTAGAAGGTGGCGAGCTTTTCTCAAAACACTCAAAATACTTAACACTCTAATAGAAAAACAGCTGTATATGAAAATTGAAGCAATTGTAAGATGCTATTACACAGAAAGCAGGTTAATCTGATTTATATTGGCTGATTAATTTAAATTTTAAAATGCCTCCCCTGCCCCCTGCTAACTTGCTCTATAGAGCTTAGTGTCCCATTCCAGCGCACTCCATTACTTTATATAGGAGCCAGCTTGCCACTCGCAGGGACTGCCCCTTTTTTTTTTCAATATTTCAACCATGGCAGCCCCTGTGAGGGTCAGCGTGAAAAACCACTTCTGATCTTAAGAGCTTTCGAGAATTGCCTCTATTGTCTTTGATTCCAGAGCTTCTGACAAATTGTACTAGTAAAATTTCCTGTGTATTCTAGAAATAGTCTAATGTTCAATCTGATAAAAATATGAGTTTTGTTAAAAAGCTTTTCTGATTAATCAGTATCCATAGGTCTAGAAAGGCTGGTAACACAGATATCACATAGCAGATATCACTTCAAATCTTTCAAATGAACTTAAAGTTCCACGTTACATTCAAGTTAAAAATGCAAAACATATTATCATCATACAATATTCAAAGAGATAATAATTATCCAAAACACTAGTATGGAAAGCTTTACCTAAGTACAGACACCAGTATCATGTGGACAAATACATTAGATGACTACCATAATACAGGACATAACCTTAGGGGTCACTTCTTTACTCTTTGTGTTGTGAGTAGGGCTGTCACCTTTCTTGGGGAAAAAAAAATTGGCCTTGCTCATTAGCATCCATTTGAATAAACAATTATACAGCATAACAAAAGTTGCTAGGACTGATTTAAAGAAGCCAACAGTATAAAAATAAGCAACCTTTAAAATTCTAGTCATTAGCATTTCTTACAAAAACACTGGAACACCAAAGATTATAAAATGATAAATATCTTCCCTATTTGTTTGTGGTTATATTACTGTGTGTCTAGCTACACAAGACAGGTCAGTACTACTTTACATTAGACCTACAGGCCCAGATGACAAGATGAACGCAAAAATATTAGCTCTATTGTGCAGTAACATTGCTCAAGTAACAAGTAGAGCACAAAAATATTAGCACTATTGTGCACTAACATTGCTCAAGTGCAATCAATAGCACTTTTATCTTTGTGCTTATATTACAAGTTGAAGATAATATTTTAGTGCCTTGGCAAATGCCTATGGCTCACTAACATCTGCATGACACAATAAACTCCTAAGATGGCATACGTTGAAATGCACTGTTTTTAAGGTGTCCACAAGCATTACATTTTTCAGTGCTGTTTTATGTTACTCTCAAGGACAGCACTTGCAATAGGAAAGTGCAGGGCTGCAGAATAGCCAGAAACGGCTTAAGGGTTAAGGAAGCAGGGAGGAGGAGTGTATGTGGGTTGTGTGAGTGAGACTAGCAACAATGTTGCAGGCTAAGGGAGGGATCTTGACTTACCAATAAAAAGGGGCTTCTGGGAGTTTGAGGCCCTCTTTTTCTGTTCCTGGCCATCACAGATCTTCTCCCACCCCTCACACCCTGATAGCGGCTTTTGGTTAAAGTTGTAGGTTAGGTCTCCTTGGCTCCGGGCAGAGTTAGTCGACTCAGAGTCCGTTGGTAAGTCCGGGGATTTAATTTTTCAGCTCCTTTCGGAAATCGTCAGGTGTTCGCCTGGCGAATCCGGAAGACCAATAAGGTTTGAGCGGTGTTGACACTCTAGGGGGCGGGCGGTAGCGACCCAGGCGTCAGATAGAAAGCGGGGAGGAGTGACGGCCATTGCGGGAGGAGTGACGTAGCCAGGCGCGTGCCTGGGGAAAGCTTCTCCTGGTTTTGCGGTGGGCCGAACAGCTCGAGTAAATCCTTCTATCCGTTATGCGTTGTAGCCGGGCTCCGCTTTGTGTCAGCTGCCTGGGCCTGCTTCCCGCTTCATGTGAGTTAGGTAGTTAGTTTGTTTGCCGCTTAATGTTCTTTTAAGTTGAGGTTATAACGTTTACATGTAACCATGTAAACGAGTTAGTAAGTTAGGTAAAACGCCCGGATGTTTCGTTAAATAAACATCCAGGGGTGCCTTGAGTTAATAAATGACCCAAGGGTCCTTAAATCCCAATTTGTTGTTGTGTCTTTATTTATTAGGTTAAGCAGACGGTTAAGTGGGGGAGACTGGGGTTTTTTCTTACAGGGTCGCACGACATTGCTCCTTTAATCCCTTATGAGCAATAATAACACTCCCTGCGCTATCTATTAAAATGTTGCCGTGTTCAGATTCTCTGGTAATACACAAGTGTGCTCTATTCATTTTACATGCTTGCTCTAAGAATAAAGCACACTGCGCTATTGGTTGCACTCCACTAGTAATCTATCCCACTATGTGGCAACTGCTTTCTATGAAATTCCATTTGGTCATTGCTTTACTACACCATAAACCTACAATTGTTGGCATACACTAGGCTATAAGTCATAACTTTTTTATAATTATAGTGTTTAATTGCACAGTGATCCTGACTAAAAAGGGCATTTCAATAAAAAAAATTGCTATCACATGAATTGTAAATGTAAGCATACTATAAACTAATAAAGATCTTTTTGAGGAAAAAAGTGCACATTGTCAGTTATATCAGTTGTTGCCCAGTTGTGACATCACAAACATCCCACTGTAACTTTTAACCTTATGGTCCTGTTCTGTAAATCACTTTGCACAATTCTTGGTCAAGTACCTACAAGTGCAAGCATTTGACCTAACTGTTTTAATAAGACAATAATATAAATTGGGGATAATCTAAAGAGGTGACACTCTACAGCAGTTTTACCTGCCATGATGCAGGGACAAAGAGAAGATTCTGTTTTGTCTGTAGAGATAAATGGAAACCTTGATCTGTACAAAATTCCCCAAAAAAGAAAAATAGATGTTCACTCTGAAGATATACAGATGAAGTCACCATTATTGGGACTGTATGACTCTGACTTCAGACGTGTCACTAGCCAAAAGCAAAAACAAGACTGGTCTCGGTCTTACAACTTACACCATAAAATTTGTTTTAATGGCTGCCCACACAACATTCCAAATCCTGCCTCTTCTAGGCAACACAGCTGTCTACAACGCAAAAGAGTTTATAGAGAATTAGAATCTGAGGAAAATGAAATGCAACCTCCTATAATCAGGGGAAGTGGGCCAAAAACAAACTTACCTAGTTAACATGTCACGTTGTCATCAATTTAGCAATTTTCCTGGCTGAAAAGTCCAACCCGTGGAGCAGTGTACAATGGACAGAGAAAGCAAGTCTTTCTCATGAGGCCTCAGAAGAATAGAAACAGCTTGTAAAGGGTTAATTGATCCCTTCTTCATGAAACTGGTTTCTTCAACATGTGGTGAAAAGTATTTATGGATTGGGGGGTAAATGTTTTTAATGTGCTGAAAATAAAACAGCTCTTTTTTAAAATTTTAAAATAATGTTGCCTCTGTCTTTATTTATCTATACATCTATATGAAGACATTATGTACATTTTTTGAATATTCTTAAAGGGACAATGTACTCAGGCAAGCAGCTGTTAAAGGAATAAATTGTAGGGATATAAAAAGGTACCAATATGCATAGGTGCTAAAGTCTAAAAATAAAAATACTTAAAGAGAGAAAAGAAAAAGACAAAGAGTTCCATTTATGAAATGTTGAGTGGACATAATTCACAGTTGCGAATTATGTCTGCTGGACATCGCTGCAGGCGGACACCTTACGATATCATTGCACAAGCAATTCACCAGAAATGCTTGTGCAATGCCGCCCCCTGCTAACTGGCGGCCGCTAGCAGGGACTGTCAATCATCCCAATCGTATTGAATCGGGATGATTTAACACCTTAACACCTTAATGAGCAAGGACGTGCCTGGCACGGGGGTATTGGGAGTGCGCAGGGGTGGGGCGGGAGTGCGCACGCGCGGACGGACCGGGTGGAACAGGGACAGCTACTCAAAGTGCGAGGGAAGGAGGAAGAGGGGGAAATTAATGTTGGGAAAAGGATCTGGGAGTGGGGGTAGGTTATTGAGGGGGGCAGCTACACTACAGAAACTTGAGATTTTTTATAAAAAAAATAAAAAACATTTCTTTTCAGCAAACTGGGCAGCTGCCAGTACCCAAGGTGGCACCAAATAGGTAGAGGGGGGGCATATCCCCAACTGTCCCGATTTTCGCGGGACAGTCCCGATTTTAGGGGTCTGTCCCCCTGTCCCAGATTGCTAGCCATCTGTCCCGATTTGCCCCATGCATTAAAAAAAATTATTATTATTTTTTTTTTAATTCTATTGGGCCCATACTTAGAAACATCTGGCTTTGCTCAGGGTTAGATACCTGTTAGATTCCCTGTGGAAAAGGAATGGTGTGTGGGTTAAGCAGGAGTAAGAAGGCTTTATACACTCTGACCACGGGTAATGGTGACCTCTCTAACCTACCTCTGGTAGTGATGATGTCTAACCCCTGGTGATAATACTAGCATGCCTTCAGTTTTATACAATGAGCAGTGCTAATACCAGGGTAACGAACAGTGGCAGCCGCAGACTGTCAGCTAATGTGCTTGCCAACCCCAGGACCCCATACAATGAATTACAGATACCCATATATGATGTAGTGTGTGTGTCTATCTGTATCCATAACTGTGTGTGTGTATCTGTATGTATAAGTTTATGCTATGTAGTGTGTGTGTGTCTGCATGTATAAATGTAAGCTATTTAGTGTGTGTATGTGTATCTGCATGTATAAGTGTGTATCTGCATGTATAAGTGTATGCTATGTAGTGTGTGTGTGTCTGCATGTATAAGTGTATACTATGTAGTGTCTGTGTATCTGCATGTATAAGTGTATGCTATGTAGAATGTGTGTATCTGCATGTATAAGTGTATGCTATGTAGTGTGTGTGTATCTGCATGTGTAAGTGTATGCTATGTAGTATGCTACTGTGCATTTTTGCTGACTTTAAAGGCCAGAATCTAGAATATTAATGGGGAATGCAGAGAGCAGTTTTAAAGAATTTATTATTAAATGTCCAATTAAGATAAAAATATTTAGCAATGTCTTTGCAAAGGCTAATTAAATACATAGCTCACATAGCCATACCAGTGGTCTGAGCTTGTGTTTGATTTGCTGCCTAAGGCCTAGATTTGGAGTTTGGCGGTAGATGGGTTGTTAACGCTACGCAGGCTTTTTTCTGGCCGCACCATAAAATTAACTCTGGTATCGAGAGTCCAAAAAAATGCTGCGTTAGGCTCCAAAAAAGGAGCGTAGAGCATTTTTACCGCAAATGCAACTCTCGATACCAGAGTTGCTTACGGACGCGGCCAGCCTCAAAAACGTGCTCGTGCACGATTCTCCCATAGGAAACAATGGGGCTGTTTGAGCTGAAAAAAAACCTAACACCTGCAAAAAAGCCGCGTTCAGCTCCTAACGCAGCCCCATTGTTTCCTATGGGGAAACACTTCCTACGTCTGCACCTAACACTCTAACATGTACCCCGAGTCTAAACACCCCTACCCTTACACTTATTAACCCCTAATCTGCCGCCCCCGCTATCGCTGACCCCTGCATTATATTATTAACCCCTAATCTTCCGCTCCGTAAACCGCCGCAACTTACATTATCCCTATGTACCCCTAATCTGCTGCCCCTAACACCGCCAACCCCTATATTATATTTATTAACCCCTAATCTGCCCCCCTCAACGTCGCCGACACCTGCCTACACTTATTAACCCCTAATCTGCCAAGCGGACCTGAGCGCTACTATAATAAAGTTATTAACCCCTAATCCGCCTCACTAACCCTATCATAAATAGTATTAACCCCTAATCTGCCCTCCCTAACATCGCCGACACCTAACTTCAATTATTAGCCCCTAATCTGACGACCGGAGCTCACCGCTACTATAATAAATGGATTAACCCCTAAAGCTAAGTCTAACCCTAACACTAACACCCCCCTAATTTAAATATAATTTTAATCTAACGAAATTAATTAACTCTTATTAAATAAATTATTCCTATTTAAAGATAAATACTTACCTGTAAAATAAATCCTAATATAGCTACAATATAAATTATAATTACATTGTAGCTATTTTAGGATTAATATTTATTTTACAGGCAACTTTGTAATTATTTTAACCAGGTACAATAGCTATTAAATAGTTAAGAACTATTTAATAGTTACCTAGTTAAAATAATAACAAAATTACCTGTAAAATAAATCCTAACCTAAGTTATAATTAAACCTAACACTACCCTATCAATAAATTAATTAAATAAAATACCTACAATTACCTACAATAAAACCTAACACTACACTATCAATAAATAAATTAAATACAATTCCTACAAATAACTACAATTACATAAACTAACTAAAGTACAAAAAATAAAAAAGAACTAAGTTACAAAAAATAAAAAAATATTTACAAACATAAGAAAAATATTACAACAATTTTAAACTAATTACACCTACTCTAAGCCCCCTAATAAAATAACAAAGACCCCCAAAATAAAAAAATGCCCTACCCTATTCTAAATTAATAGAGTTAAAAGCTCTTTTACCTTACCAGCCCTGAACAGGGCCCTTTGCGGGGCATGCCCCAAGAAAATCAGCTCTTTTGCCTGTAAAAAAAAACATACAATACCCCCCCAACATTACAACCCACCACCCACATACCCCTAATCTAACCCAAACCCTCCTTAAATAAACCTAACACTAAGCCCCTGAAGATCTTCCTACCTTGTCTTCACCTCAACAGGTATCACCGATCCGTCCTGGCATCCGGTGCTGAAGAGGTCCAGAAGAGGCTCCAAAGTCTTTCTCCTATCCAAAAGAGCTGATTTTCTTGGGGCATGCCCCGCAAAGGGCCCTGTTCAGGGCTGGTAAGGTAAAAGAGCTTTTAACTCTATTAATTTAGAATAGGGTAGGGCATTTTTTTATTTTGGGGGTCTTTGTTATTTTATTAGGGGGCTTAGAGTAGGTGTAATTAGTTTAAAATTGTTGTAATATTTTTCTTATGTTTGTAAATATTTTTTTATTTTTTGTAACTTAGTTCTTTTTTATTTTTTGTACTTTAGCTAGTTTATTTAATTGTAGTTATTTGTAGGAATTGTATTTAATTTATTTATTGATAGTGTAGTGTTAGGTTAATTGTAGGTAATTGGAGGTATTTTATTTAATTAATTTATTGATAGGGTAGTGTTAGGTTTAATTATAACTTAGGTTAGGATTTATTTTACAGGTAATTTTGTTATTATTTTAACTAGGTAACTATTAAATAGTTCTTAACTATTTAATAGCTATTGTACCTGGTTAAAATAATTACAAAGTTGCCTGTAAAATAAATATTAATCCTAAAATAGCTACAATGTAATTATAATTTATATTGTAGCTATATTAGGATTTATTTTACAGGTAAGTATTTATCTTTAAATAGGAATAATTTATTTAATAAGAATTAATTAATTTCGTTAGATGTAAATTATATTTAAGTTAGGGGGGTGTTAGTGTTAGGGTTAGACTTAGCTTTAGGGGTTAATCCATTTATTATAGTAGCGGTGAGCTCCGGTCGGCAGATTAGGGGTTAATAATTGAAGTTACGTGTCGGCGATGTTAGGGAGGGCAGATTAGGGGTTAATACTATTTATGATAGGGTTAGTGAGGCGGATTAGGGGTTAATAACTTTATTATAGTAGCGCTCAGGTCCGCTCGGCAGATTAGGGGTTAATAAGTGTAGGTAGGTAGCGGCGACGTTGAGGGGGGCAGATTAGGGGTTAATAAATATAATATAGGGGTCGGCGGTGTTAGGGGCAACAGATTAGGGGTACATAAGGATAACGTAGGTGGCGGCGCTTTGCGGTCGGAAGATTAGGGGTTTATTATTGTAAGTAGCTGGCGGCGACGTTGTGGGGGGCAGGTTAGGGGTTAATAAATATAATACAGGGGTCGGCGGTGTTAGGGGCAGCAGATTAGGGGTACATAAGTATAACGTAGGTGGCGGTCGGCAGATTAGGGGTTAAAAAAATTTAATCGAGTTGCGGCGATGTGGGGGGACCTCAGTTTAGGGGTACATAGGTAGTTTATGGGTGTTAGTGTACTTTAGGGTACAGTAGTTAAGAGCTTTATGAACCGGCGTTAGCCCAGAAAGCTCTTAACTCCTGCTTTTTTTCTGCGGCTGGAGTTTTGTCGTTAGAGCTCTAACGCTCACTTCAGAAACGACTCTAAATACCGGAGTTAGGAAGATCCCATTGAAAAGATAGGATACGCAATTGACGTAAGGGGATCTGCGGTATGGAAAAGTCGCGGCTGAAAAGTGAGCGTTAGACCCTATTTTGAGTGACTCCAAATACCGGCGGTAGCCTAAAACCAGCGTTAGGAGCCTCTAACGCTGGTTTTCACGGCTACCGCCAAACTCTAAATCTAGGCCTAAGTGTATTAAAATATATTACTTGTTTTAGAATTTTATTTATATTACTTTAATCTTATGATTTTTAAGCCCCGCCCACCACATTTAATTTTTTTTGCCGTGGGGGGGTGTCCCTCTTTTGAATTTTGAAATGTTGGGAGGTATGGGGAGGGTTAGAGAGCTGTTGGGGGGAGGATCAGGGAGGTTGGGGGCTAAGGGGGTATCCAACACTGCAGAATATATATAAATAAATCATTTTAAAAAAAAAACTTTTATTTTAGTACTGGCAGACTTTCTGCCAGTACTTAAGATGGCGGTGACAATTTTACAGTAGGGGAGGGAAGAGAGCTGTTTCAGGGGGGTCAGGGAGGGATCAGAGGGTGGGATGTGTCAGGTGGGAGGCTGATCTCTACACTAAAGCTAAAATTAACCCTTCAAGCTCCCTTCAAACTACCTAATTAACCCCTTCACTTCTGGGCATAATACAAGTGTTTTGCGCAGCGGCATTTAGCGGCCTTCTAATTACCAAAAAGCAATGCCAAAGCAAGGGGATCCCAGAGAAACATTTACAACCATTTGTGCCATAATTGCACAAGCTGTTTGTAAATAATTTCAGTGAGAAACCTAAAGTTAGCGGAAAAGTGAATAATTTTTTCTTTATTTTATTGCATTTTGCAGTGAAATGGCTGCATGAAATATACCAAAATGGGCCTAGATCAATACTTTGGGTTGTCTACTACACTGCATTAAAGCTAACATTAACCCTACAAGCTACCTAATTACCCTACAAGCTACACTGCTGGGTATAATACACCTTCACTGCTGGATTGGTGGGAAGCAGCATTTAGCGGCCTTCTATTTACCAAAAAGTAATGCCAAAGCCATATATGTCTGCTATTTCTGAATAAGCTACCTAATTAACCTTTTAACTGCTGGGCATAATACAAGTGTGATGCACACTGGTGCGCAGCGACATTTAGCTGCCTTCTAATTACTAAAAAGCAATGTCAAAGCCATATATGTCTGCTATTTTTGAACAAAGGGGATCCCAGAGAAGCATTTACAACCATTTGTGCCATAATTGCACAAGCTGTTTGTAAATAATTTCAGTGAGAAACCTAAAGTTTGTGAAAAAGTTAACAATTTTTTTTTTATTTGATCGCATTTGGCAGTGAAATGGTGGCATAAAATATACTAAAATGCGACTAGATCAATATTTTGGGTTTTCTACTAAAAATAAATACATACATGTGAAGGGTTATTCAGGGATTCCTGACAGATATCAGTTTTATAATGTAACTATTGCTAATTTTGAAAAAAACATGTAAACATTGGTATTTCTAAACTCAGGACGAAATTTAGAAACTATTTAGCATGGGTGTTTTTTGGTGGTTGTAGATGCGTAAGAGATTTTGGGGGTCAAAGTTAGAAAAGTGTGGTTTTTTTCATTTTTTTTCATCATATTTTATAAAAATTTTATAGTAAATTATAAGATATGATGAAAATAATGGTATCTTTAGAAAGTCCATTTAATGGCGAGAAAAACGGTGTATAATATGTGTGGGTACAGTAAATAAGTAAGAAGAAATTTACAGCTAAACACAAACACCGCAGAAATGTAAAAATAGCCTTGGTCCTTAACGGTAAGAAAATTGAAAAATGGTCTGGTCACTAAGGGGTTAAAAGGTGGTGGACAGGTTAAGATGCAGCGGTCTTAAGAGCCAGAAACAATGGGCCTCTGAGGCAATCATACACTGCTTGATAAATGGAGCCCTTTATGTCATCATCCTTGCATCAAAACATTCATTAGGAAATAGTGATAAATACAAATAAAGCACTGATAAACTAGCAAGCCCAGGTAAATGCAATATTCCAAACAAATAAATGAGTCCTTTTATGGAGGGGTACTCCACTATTTACCATAACAAATGGTTTTAGGCAAGAGTGCTGATATAAAGTCTCTTTCTTTTCTCTTTTTTAAGTAATGAGCAACTAATAAGAGTGATATGTTTTAAAAGCTGCTTCAGGAACACCCATTTAAAGGGGATGATCAATCTATTTCTCTCACACATTACTGGTTGATTTATGTTGCTGTCTCTTGTTTACATAGCTTTTCTATAGCTGATACTGCAGTATTCATAGTTTTAATAAAGATGACAATATCAAATGGCAAAAGAAGCTATTTAAAATTACAAAAAGAAGGCAAATCACTTCTGAAATTAGCATTTTGTGTGACACAAGGCCTGACAATTTTCTACTCTTAGCTTGATAAATTTGGGCCTATCTGGGTGCTCAGTGCAGTTTATTTTCTCTTAGACAATCCATAAACAGTTGTAACTAATAAAGTTTATTTTTATCAAGGGATTGTAAATGTTTTATTCACGGCTTTTCAAGGAAATATTTCATACTTTACTGCTATATAAAAAAACACAATGCAAGTGCATTCATTGTAATGTGTATGAGAAAGAAAAATCATTACTAAACTGAGCTGGTAGATTTGCCTTACTAAAAGCAGCTCAGCTACCCCTCACATATAGTCATTTTACATGATCAGTTAAAGGGGCAGTAAAATTAAACGTTTATGTTTCAGATAGGGGATGCAATTTTAAACAACTTGCCAATTTACTTAGACTATTAAAATTGTTTTGTTGTCTTTTTCTTTTTTAAAAGCATGCATAGGTAGGTACTACTGGGAGCCAGCTGATGATTGGTGGATGCACATATATGCCTCTTGTGATTGGTTCACTCGAGGAGTTCAGTAAACTTGCAGTAGTGCATTGCTGCTTCAACAAAGAAGACAAAGAGAATGGAGCAAATTTGAAAATAGAAATAAATTGGAAAGTTGTGCAAAATTATATGTTCTGTTGAATCACAAAAAAAATAAAAAAAATTAGATTTCATATCCCTTTAAGAGATTCATTTGGGGAATACAAAAAACTAATTCTTTATTATTATTTTTTTTTGGGGGGGGTGTTTTTAAGAGATAGTATTTGGTATTCAAGCACATTTGTATGTTGCAACATTTAAATACTGAATTAAACAGAACATTCAAATACTTAACAAATGAATATTGATTGTAATTGACATTAATGTATCTATAAATATAATTATCTGAAAATTACATTTAAATGTTGCAGTTATTAATCGTCGGAAATTTTTGATCTTCTAATGTAAAATTCCATTCTATAGAAACAATAAAAAATCCAAGCAGGTTTACTGGACTGTGTAACCAATGACAGTGTGGATTACAGTTGTGTCTGCACTTTCACTTTTACCAGGAATTTGAGAAGCCTACGGTATTCATGGTTGAATTACAGGAAAAAAGAAAAAATGGATAGTGAAAGTATATTGCAAAGTTGTTTTACTACCTATAATTAAACATTTTATATTAATATCTCAGTGTTTAATGTCCCTTTAATGTATCTAAAGAGGGGATTTTAAAATGTATTATGGACACTCACTTGCAGGCACACAGCTAGATTACAAAGCAATCTGATTAAAGGGACACTGAACCCAATTTTTTTCTTTTGTGATTCAGATAGAGCATGAAATTTTAAGCAACTTTCTAATTTATTCCTATTATCAAATGTTCTTTATTCTCTTTGGCCTAGATTTGGAGTTTGGCGTTAGCCGTGAAAACCAGCGTTAGAGGCTCCTAACGCTGGTTTTAGGCTAACTCCGGTATTTGGAGTCACTCAAAATAGGGTCTAACGCTCGCTTTTCAGCCGTGACTTTTCCATACCGCAGATCCCCTTACGTAAATTGTGTATCCTATCTTTTCAATGGGATCTTTCTAACTCCGGTATTTAGAGTCGTGTCTGAAGTGAGCGTTAGACATCTAACGACAAAACTCCAGCCGCAGGAAAAAAGTCAGTAGTTAAGAGCTTTCTGGGCTAACGCAGGTTCATAAAGCTCTTAACTACTGTACTCTAAAGTACACTAACACCCATAAACTACCTATGTACCCCTAAACCGAGGCCCCCCCACATCGCCGCCACTCGATTAAATTTTTTTAACCCCTAATCTGCCGACCGCCACCTACGTTATACTTATGTACTCCTAATCTGCTGCCCCTAACACTGCCGACCCCTGTATTATATTTATTAACCCCTAATCTGCCCCCCACAAAGTCGCCGCCAGCTACCTACAATAATTAACCCCTAATCTGCCGACCGCAAAGCGCCGCCACCTACATTATAGCTATGTACCCCTAATCTGCTGCCCCTAACACCGCCGACCCCTATATTATATATATTAACCCCTAATCTGACCCCCACAACGTCGCCTCCACTTATTAACCCCTAATCTGCCGAGCGGACCGCACCGCTACTATTATAAAGTTAATAACCCCTAATCCGCCTCACTAACCCTATAATAAATAGTATTAACCCCTAATCTGCCCTCCCTAACATCGCCAACACCTAACTTCAATTATTAACCCCTAATCTGCCGACCGGAGCTCACCGCTATTCTAATAAATGTATTAACCCCTAAAGCTAAGTCTAACCCTAACACTAACACCCCCCTAAGTTAAATATAATTTTAATCTAACGAAATTAATTAACTCTTATTAAATAAATTATTCCTATTTAAAGCTAAATACTTACCTGTAAAATAAATCCTAATATAGCTACAATATAAATTATAATTACATTGTAGCTATTTTAGGATTAATATTTATTTTACAGGCAACTTTGTAATTATTTTAACCAGGTACAATAGCTATTAAATAGTTAAGAACTATTTAATAGTTACCAAGTTAAAATAATAACACAATTACCTGTAAAATAAATCCTGATTCAATCAGCCAATCAGAATATTCCTACCTTAATTCCGATTGGCTGATAGAATCCTATCAGCCAATCGGAATTCGAGGGACGCCATCTTGGATGACGTCCCTTAAAGGAACCGTCATTCAGCTAGTAGGCGTCGGGAGAAGAGGATGTTCCGCGTCGGAGGTCTGCAAGATGGATCCAGAAGAAAGAAGATTGAAGATGCCGTTGATAGAAGACTTCATCCGGATCATGGACCTCTTCAGCTCCCGCTTGGATGAAGACTTCATCCGGATCATGGACCTCTTCAGCTCCCGCTTGGATGAAGACTTCAGCCGGATCATGGACCTCTTCAGCCCCCCGCTTGGGCTTGGATCAGGACATCGGAGGAGCTCTTCAGGACGGATCGGTGAACCTGGTAGGGTGAAGACAAGGTAGGAAGATCTTCAGGGGCTTAGTGTTAGGTTTATTTAAGGGGGGTTTGGGTTAGATTAGGGGTATGTGGGTGGTGGGTTGTAATGTTGGGGGTGGGGGTATTGTATGTTTTTTTTTACAGGCAAAAGAGCTGAATTTCTTGGGGCATGCCCCGCAAAGGGCCCTGTTCAGGGCTGATAAGGTAAAAGAGCTTTGAAATGTAGTAATTTAGAATAGGGTAGGGCATTTTGTTATTTTGGGGGTCTTTGTTATTTTATTAGGGGGCTTAGAGTAGTTGTAATTAGTTTAAAATTGTTGTAATATTTTTCTTATGTTTGTAAATATTTTTTTATTTTTTGTAACTTAGTTCTTTTTTATTTTTTGTACTTTAGTTAGTTTATTTCATTGTAGTTATTTGTAGGAATTGTATTTAATTTATTTATTGATAGTGTAGTGTTAGGTTTAATTGTAGGTAATTGTAGGTATTTTATTTAATTAATTTAATGATAGTATAGTGTTAGGTTTAATTGTAACTTAGGTTAGGATTTATTTTACAGGTAATTTTGTTATTATTTTAACTAGGTAAGTATTAAATAGTTCTTAACTATTTAATAGCTATTGTACCTGGTTAAAATAATTACCAAGTTGCCTGTAAAATAAATATTAATCCTAAAATAGCTACAATGTAATTATAATTTATATTGTAGCTATATTAGGATTTATTTTACAGGTAAGTATTTAGCTTTAAATAGGAATCATTTATTTAATAAGAGTTAATTAATTTCGTTAGATTAAAATTATATTTAACTTAGGGGGGTGTTAGTGTTAGGGTTAGACTTAGCTTTAGGGGTTAATACATTTATTATAGTAGCGGTGAGCTCCGGTCGGCAGATTAGGGGTTAATGTTTGAAGTTAGGTGTCGGCGATGTTAGGGAGGGCAGATTAGGGGTTAATACTATTTATTATAGGGTTAGTGATGCGGATTAGGGGTTAATAACTTTATTATAGTAGCGCTCAGGTCCGCTCAGCAGATTAGGGGTTAATAAGTGTAGGCAGGTGGAGGCGACGTTGAGGGGGGCAGATTAGGGGTTAATAAATATAATATAGGGGTCGGCGGTGTTAGGGGCAGCAGATTAGGGGTACATAAGGATAATGTAAGTAGCGGCGGTTTACGGAGCGGCAGATTAGGGGTTAATAATAAAATGCAGGTGTCAGCGATAGCCGGGGCGGCAGATTAGGGGTTAATAAGTGTAAGGCTAGGGGTGTTTAGACTCGGGGTACATGTTAGGGTGTTAGGTGCATATGTAGGAAGTGTTTCCCCATAGCAAACAATGGGGCTGCGTTAGGAGCTGAACGCGGCTTTTTTGCAGGTGTTACGTTTTTTTTCAGCTCAAACAGCCCCATTGTTTCCTATGGGGGAATCGTGCACGAGCACGTTTTTGAGGCTGGCCGCTTGCGTAAGCAACTCTGGTATCGAGAGTTGAAGCTGCATTAAAAAAGCTCTACGCTCCTTTTTTGGAGCCTAACGCAGCCTTTTTGTGGACTCTCAATACCAGAGTTATTTTTATGGTGCGGCCAGAAAAAAGCCGGCGTTAGCTACGCAGGTCGTTACCGACAAAACTCTAAATCTAGGCCTTTGTATCTCTATTTGAAATGCAAGAATGTAAGTTTAGATGCCGGCCCATTTTTGGTGAACAACCTATGTTGTCCTTGCTGATGGTGGATAAATTTATCCACCAATCAAAAACTGCTGTCCAGAGTTCTGAACCAAGAAAAAAGCTTAGATGCCTTCTTTTTCATATAAAGATAGCAAGAGAACAAAGAAAATTTGATAATTGGAGTAAATTAGAAAGTTGCTTAAAATTGCATTCTCTATCTGAATCACGAAAGAAAAATTTTGGGTTCAGTGTCCCTTTAAGTTACAGTTAAAAAAAAATAAAAAAAAAAATCCAAGCAAAGGTCATGGGGAACATTTGCTTTATTGTCTGAATAAAAAAATCAGACATTTTCTCATCATTATAAATATCTTCAGATTTTAGATTTTTTGCATCAATTTCCAAAATATGAGAAACCTTAACTACTACTTGTAATGCTTTGTAGTAAGAGCTCTAGCTGGCAGACTTTGTTTTATTTGTGTTATATATTGATGTTTCAATTATTTATTTCATTAAATATATATTCTTAAATATGTAAGAACTGTCAAATTTAGTCATTGGAGTTGGAAAAACTCTTGATTTTACCGAACATACACTTCTGAGGAAACTACTTTGCCATATGGTAAACTCTATTTTAGACATTTATTTAAAAACAGAAGAAAACATCTGAACTTGACCACTCCACGCAGGCAGCTTGTTACTAAATCTTACTCGTGTAGTGTTATTACATTACTTTGCTTCAAAGTGGCTTAATTGAGGAGTATTTTTGTAACTGTTGCAGAACAGCCTTATTGGCTTGATGTATAGTTTCTTCCAGTTTCTGACTATCAGGGAGGGGTTAACAAATCCACACACTAAAAGGGAGGAGAAATGCACTGATTCCCCAAATGACCTCTAACAACAAGAACGGGGGCTAGACGCATTCACATTTCTCCTAAAATTCCTCCACCAGAGAAGTCAAACAAATAAGAGAGGGGCGACTCATGTGCGTATCAATCAGTATCCAAAAAGAATGGATGTAATGGGCATGTTCATACCCAGAGCGAAGTGCTTCTGGAGACTCTGGAGGGATTCTTGGACAGTTCCAGCCACTGGGAATAGGTGAGCTGATACACCTCAATATATCAGCCTGCGACTACCAGCACATAAGGGTGCTCTATGGAAATGTGAGTAACCCCTTGCTGTGCACATTACATCAATTATTTTTGGATACTGATTGATACGCTTATGAGGCGCAACTCTCTTGTTTGTTTGACTACTTAGATTTGTTCCACTAGCTGTGTAAAAAGGAGTGCAGCCTACTTAGGCCTTTCTGATGAACTTTAAACATTGCCTCTGACCATCTGCAATTGGGACTGAGTTCTGTTTGTCATATAAGGGTGAATGCATTTGAATCAAGTTTTTGCACAATATTTATATTTGTACTTCTGCACATAATAGTATCATATAGATTTTATTATTATCTTTATGCTAGTGCCCCTATATACCTTGCATAAGGTATTGAGTTTAAAATTCCTCCACCAGCAGTAATCTATGTTCTAACAACTACAAACTAGGTACTATTTAAAAAGGAGTGTTTTTTGGTAATGATGGGCAGATTATGGGGGTGGGTGGGGGTGGCACATATAATAGACAAACCACATATGAAAGCAAATATCATCCAGTGGAGACAGACAGAGGGGTTAATTAGGCAAAGTATTAAATGAACAATCAGGTTGTTAGGCCTCGATGATATATTGTTCGCCAGCTCAAACCTTCTTTTTCTCGCTGACACTCGCAGGGCTGCCCCGATGCAATGATCGTAAAAAAGGGGCAGTCCCTGCGAGTTGCGAGATGGCTCCTATTAAAAGTAATGGAGCTCGCTGGATAGGGAAACTTCGCTCCTTAGTGCGAAGTTAGCAGTGAGCAGGGGGAGCACTTTAAAATTAAAATCCTGCAGCCAATATAACTCACATTACGCTGCTTTCTGCTTATAACATCTTACATTCGCCTATATGTTCGTATGCATTTGTTTTTCTATTGGGGTTATAAGTGTTCGTATTGTTTTGACAAAAGCTCGCCACCTTTTAGTTGGCGAGAAAAAACTGTGATATCTGCAGTGCGAAAATCTTTATAGAATTACGCTGGGATTAGTGAGACATTGTCATATACGCCCATGGAACGCCCATGTTCAGCCCATTTTACGAAAAAACAACAATTACGCTTTGCATTTTGTATTTGTAAATTCAAATTTCTGTGTTATTTTTGCACATTCAGTGTACTACAATTACGATTTACGCTGTGAATATTTAATTTGATTTATTCCTGTGTAAATTAGATACTAATTTTACGTTTTTGTTAACATACGATTTTTGGTGAAGAATTTTGTTATGATTTTTGATGCACCTTAACAATACAATTTTTCCCTGCTTATTTTTGTGTGAATGATTCAAATATTTGTTTTGTATAATGTTTAAAATATGAATTTTGTTGTGCACATTTCATATGAAAATGCAGTATACGCCCCTTAGCGAGACACCCTGTTTTCATGGTAAAAAATGGCTTTAGATCATTCCACAAGGGAAATAGAAGGACTGGCGAGCATTCTTTAATAATCTCGCCAGCCCAGAGAGCTTTCAATCATCGAGGCCTTAGTCCAAATGAATAGGGTTGTAGAGTGTGTAGAAAGTTGTGAAGGTTTGACAAGTATGGTAATAAGTAACATTGTGGACCACTATATATAGATTACAAACAAGATATGATAAGGATATGAGGGTATTAACTAAAGGACAATTTTAAATTACTTTCCAAATTACATTTATTTTTGATCTCTTGGTTTTCTTTGTTAAAAGCTAAACTTATGTAGGCTCATAAGCTGATTTCCTAGCCTTTGAAAGCCACCTCTTATCTCAGTGCATTTTAACAGTTTTTCACAACTAGACAGCACTAGTTCACGTGTGTCATATAGGTAACAGTGTGCTCACTCAGTGTTGGTTTTGCAAAACTGGGGAATGGGTAACAAATAGGGTTACCACCTCGGCCATGTTTTCCTAGACAATTATGAGTTATACATGCTACAGGGTGTGCAGAGAGGACCATGAATAGGGCTGTTCAGTATCACTATTTGTGTGCTTTCCAGGGTTGAAATTCATGCCCCTGCCTGCAGACCCTGCAGCATGTATAAATCATATGTTTCCAGGAAAACATGGCTGAGGTGGCAACCCTAGTAACAAAGGGATTATCTATTTTTATAGACAATAAAAAAATTCCTGTAGACTGTTTCTTTAATGGAAAAAAACAATAACCATTAGATTAGATCTGCTAAAAAAGTTAGTAGAAAATGCAATGGGTGACCTGATAATCATTACATTGACCTCTTGTCTTAGGGAAAGTCCTAATGATACTTTTCTCCTCCCTCTGGAAAGAGTGAAAAAAATATTTCCATATGCATCTCTTAAAAATTATGCAAAACTGCTGACAAGCTTAATTATCATAGGGCAACAGCCATTAATATTATTTAATCTACAGGCACATACAGAGTTATTCATTTTCATTACAGGGTTGCATAGTTTTGTATGCCCCTGTCTGGGTTTCCCATATAGCATGAATTACTAAGCCCCTTATCTGTTTTTCTAATGAGATGAATCATGAGGAAAAAAAAGTCAGGTTAATGTTCCAAGGGGCCTAATTAGAGTCAGGTGAGAGCCTGAAAAGGCAACTGTGGTGATTTTAGTCAGAACCCCTATGAAAAGCCTTAATTAAGAAGAGTTATGGCCTTTACTTTAAAACACCACAGAGAAAACAGGATAAAGAATTTACTGCCCAAACCACAGCACAAGTAAAATACACATTTTATGAGTAGGAAAATATATAAATATATATATATATATTGCCATGGCAGCTTGTGCTCTTTGGCTAAATAGCAAAAAATGTCATAGAAATACAATATAACATTTAAAAAACTAGCCAGAGTCAATGCAAATTAAAATGAATATTAACAGCTGGATTTATAAAGCCATGAATGACAAAAAGTTCTACATTTTATTTTGTATTCTCCTCAGTTTTAAATCATATGTAATTTTTGGAAGCAAAATAATGATAGGTTATTCCAAAATAAAATGGTTACAATGCCTTATAATATGTAGGTATTGAAAAGTATACCACAAAGTCTTAACTGCAATTTCCGTAAGTGGTTTTGGAGATTTCTCTTGACATTAAAACCGCCATTAAACATACATAGAACTCCCAAAATTTCTCTCATGTATTTAACACAGCATGGTTTAAACATTACAAAGGGACTTATCTTTCTTCATTTTTTTTAATGACTTGTGAGCAATCTAAAGTTTCTCAAACTTACACTTAGTAACTGAGCAAAGATAATACATTTGCTGGTATATTCCCAAACACTTAAAAATAAGATATGAAAATGTTATTATAACCATCTATTTCTAACGATTATATGAACTGATACAAAATTAACTTTGTTCTTAAAAGCTGTTGCATTTATAACGTAAAAAAGTTGAAATGGTAAATGTGATAAGCGGTCTGTTTAAAGGGATAATTGACAGGTAAATGCTATTTGGAGATTTGGTTTGTATATTTTGTTAAATTGCTTCTCTGAGGTTTTTTTTGTTTTTTTTAAAAAGAACATGGCAGTCAAAATAAAATGATTCAGAGAAAATAAAAAAATCTAAGAAATCCAATGTATATTATTAAAGGAATAGTAAAGCCAAAAAATATTTCATGATTCACATAGAACATACAATTTTAAACAACTTTCCATTTTACTTCTATTATCAAATTTACTTCATTCTCTTTTTATCCATTGCTGAAGGGACATCATTACACTACTGGCAGCTATCTGAACGCATCTAGGTCGAGATTACATATGCGGCGTAAGTTTCAGCGCAACTGCTGAAACACACGCCACCTGTAAGTTCACCTTGCACATCGGGTGAATCATATAAACTGCGACTGCAGATCAGATATCGCCGTAAATTGGATAAACTGGCGACGTTCAGAAATGTGCGGAAATAGACATTTCTAAAGTCGCCAGTGACTGACGGCAGTAAAAAACAAAAAATGTTTAATCGCACGTAAAAGTCTAATTTGCCTCCCAGAAATGAACCCAACACGTCAAAACTCCTATAATTACCATAACCCCACATCGCAACTAATAATAAATGTATTAACTTCTAAACCGCCATCCCCCCACAATGCAATATACCTAATAAAGTGATTAACCCCTAATCTGCCAACCCCCACATCGCAAAGTACCTAATAAAATGTATTAACTCCTAATCCATCATCCCCCCACATCACAAAGTAACTAATTACACTATTAACCCCTAATCCACCAACCCCCCCACATCGCAATATACCTATCAATACTATCAACCCCTAATCCACCAACCCCCCACAACGCTATCTACCTAATTAACCTATTAACCCCTAATCCGCCACCCCCCACAACGCAATCTACCTAATTAACCTATTAACCCCAAAACTGCCACCCCCCACACAACGCACATTATCAATCTAATCACTAAGCGCCTCCTAACCTAACACCCCCTAAATTAACCCCAATAAAATTAAAATTAAAAATCCTAACATTACATTTAAAAAAAAAAAAACTTAGATTAAATTACAATAAAAAGACTGCAAAAAATAAAAAAAAAACGAAAATTACAGAAAAAAATGAAATTATACAAAATAAAAAAAAATGAAACTGAATCAAATACTCCAATAAAAACAAAAAAGCCACCCCAAAATAAAAACACCCCCTAATCTAAAACTAAGATACCAATAGCCCTTAAAAGGGCCCTTCGTAGGCCATTACCCTAAGTTTAACAGCTATTTTACTTCAAAGCTACAAATTACCCCCTAAACTTCCCCCCAGTGTGGGGGGATGGCGGTTTAGGGGTTAATTAGGTAGATTGTGTTGTGGAGGGTTGGCGGTTTAGGGGTTAATAGTGTTAATAGGTAGATTATCTATGCTAGTTTATGGGAATAAAAACAGGGTCCGACGGATAAAATATACGTGCCGCCGTGTATGTGATTGCGACATCCATCTAAAAACAGCTGACGCCGGGACATTTGGAAAAGGAACACTTGTTAGAGTCACAATTACCAATGTAGAAGCCACCATCAAAATCTCTTATAATTTTTGGCTGGTTTAATGTGTTAGGGATTATTTTTAGGTATTATTCTCTCCTTGACATCCAGAACAGGGTAAGAGAGATAGACCTCTAAAGCTCAAATTTGCCTTCATAAAATTCTTTGTGGGACTTTTTACTTGGCAGATCAGAAAGCTTTAGAGAATTTGGACCTCAGTGTGTTTCTGTTTGACATAGAAGTCTTGTAATAACAAGTTAGTTTTTTTTTTTTTATAATCCAATAAACGGCATACACACCTTGTGATTCCAATAATTTAGTGCCGTATTGTAACAAATTAATATACTTTACTAAGGGTTAGATTAAAAGTAGCTTGCTATTAAGCACTATTGCTTGAGCGTAAACATTGATAGAAGTAATATTTTTGTGCACATTGGGTTACACTCGTACAAGTTGATAAATAAAAAATAAAAATTCTAATCATCTTGATTACGAGTTTTGCATTTGTGTTTTAACGCTGAAAAATGGCCATTTCAGCATTAAAACAAAATGCAGCCATTGCATGAGTCCTGTCTACAGCGCATGTTACAAGGATAGTCTCTGAATTAATCTCAACTTCTTGCATCTTGTTTAGTATATGCATAGTACCCTTGAGTAGGATGGAAGGGACTCAACTATGTGTCTGAGTCTGGCATCCACATACTTGTTCGCATTTTCTGTTAGGGAGGTTTAGATAGGCATTTATGTACTTTTGGCAGCAAGTAAAAGGTGGCAACCCTTGGTAATTTAACTTCCAAAAAACCAAACTCTTTGAGATCTATAATCCCCTTTGCCAGAGCTTCACTAATTAATCTGTTATAACTACCTTAACAACATCTCAGTGGGGTTACCAGGAAGACCTTTATAGTTATTAGTATTCAGAAGTTGTCGTTTGGCCTCTTCTTGATACATATAATTGGGCCAAATTACTATTTTGCCCCCTTTATCGCTTTTCTTTATTTGAACATCATTTACCTGTCTTACGGCTAGATTTAGAGTTCTGCGTTAGGTTTAAAAAGCAGCGTTAAGGGGTCCTAACGCTGCTTTTTAACGCCCGCTGGTATTTAGAGTCAGCCAGGAAAGGTTCTACCGCTCACTTTCTTTCCACGACTCGAAGCTACCGCAGATCACCTTACGTCAATTGTGTATCCTATCTTTTCTATGGGATTTGCCTAAAGCAGGTATTACGAGTCTTGGAAGAAGTGAGCGGTACACCCTCTACCGACAAGACTCCTACCGTCAAAAAAGTCAGTGGTTAAGAGTTTTATGGGCTAATGCGGGAACATAAAGCTCTTAACTACTGTGCTATAAAGTACACTAACACCCATAAACTACCTATGAACCCCTAAACCAAGAACCCCCCACATCGCAAACCCTCTAATAAATTATTTTAACCCCTAATCTTCCACTCCGGACACCGCCGCAACCTACATTATAGCTATGAACACCTAATCCGCTGCCCCTAACATCGCTGACACCTATATTATATTTATTAACCCCAAATCTGCCCCCCCAACATCGCCGCCACCTACCTACACTTATTAACCCCTAATCTGCCGACCGGACCACTATAATAAATGTATTAACCAATAAAACGGCCGCACTCCCGCCTCGCAAACACTATAATAAATTTTATTAACCCCTAATCTGCCCTCCCTAACATCGCCGCCACCTACCTACAATTGTTAACCCCTAATCTGCCGCACCAACAACGCCGCTACTATAATAAAGTTATTAACCCCTAAACCTAAGTCTAACTCTAACCCTAACACCCCCCCTATATTAAATATAATTTAAATTAATCTAAATAAATTTACTGTAATTAAATAAATTATTCCTATTTAAAACTAAATACTTACCTATAAAATAAACCCTAATATAGCTACAATATAACTAATAGTTACATTGTAGCTATTTTAGGATTTATTTGTATTTTACAGGCAACTTTATATTTATTTTAGCTAGGTACAATAGCTATTAAATAGTTAATAACTATTTAATAGCTACCTAGTTAAAATAATTACAAAATTATCTGTAAAATAAATCCTAACTTAAGTTACAAATACACCTAACACTACACTATCAATACATTAATTAAATAAACTACCTACAATTAGCTAAACTAAAATACAATTAAATAAACTAATCTATAATACAAAAAAAAAAAACACTAAATTACAGAAAATAAAAAAAAATTACAAGAAGTTTAAACTAATTACACCTAATCTATGTCCCCTAATAAAATAAAAAAGCCCCCCAAAATAATAAAATTCCCTACCCTATTCTAAATTACAAAGTAATCAGCTCTTTTACCAGCCCTTAAAAGGGCTTTTTGCGGGGCATTGCCCCAAAGTAATCAGCTCTTTTACCTGTTAAAAAAATACAACCCCGCCAACATTAAAACCCATGACCCACATACCCCTACTCTAACCCACCCAAAACCCCCTTAAATAAAACTAACACTAACCCCCTGAAGATCTCCCTACCTTGAGTCGTCTTCACCCAGCCAAGCCGAATTCTTCATCCAAGCGGAGCAAGAAGAGGTCCTCCATCCGGTAGAAGTCTTCATCCAAGCGGGGCAGAAGAGTTCTTCCATCCGATTGAAGTTTTCATTCAAGCGGCGTCTTCTATCTTCATCCATCCATCCGGAGCGGAGCAGAGCCATCTTCCATCCAGCCGGCACGGAGCCATCCTCTTTAACCGACGGACTAACGACGAATGACGGTTCCTTTAAGGGACGTCATCCAAGATGGTGTCCCTCGAATTCCGATTGGCCAATCGTAATTAAGGTATGAAAAATATGATTAGCTGATTCAATCAGCCAATCAGATTGAAGTTCAATCCGATTGGCTGATCCAATCAGCCAATCGGATTGACCTCACATTCTTTTGGCTGTTCCGATCATTTTAACTAGGTAGCTATTAAATAGTTATTAACTATTTAATAGCTATTGTACCTAGCTAAAATAAATACAAAGTTGCCTGTAAAATAAAAATAAATCCTAAAATAGCTACAATGTAACTATTAGTTATATTGTATCTATATTAGGGTTTATTTTATAGGTAAGTATTTAGTTTTAAATAGGAATAATTTATTTTAAGTATAGTAAATTTATTTACATTAATTTAAATAATATTTAACTTAGGGGGGTGTTAGGGTTAGGGTTAGACTTAGGTTTAGGGGTTAATAACTTTATTATAGTAGCGGCGATGTTAGGGAGGGCAGATTAGGGGTTAATAAAATTTATTATAGTGTTTGCAAGGCGGGAGTGCGGCGGTTTATGGGTTAATACATTTATTATAGTGGCGGCGAGGTCCGGTCGGCAGATTAGGGGTTAATAAGTGTACGTAGGTGGCGGCGACGTTGGGGGGGCAGATTAGGGGTTAATAAATATAATATAGGTGTCGGCGATGTTAGGGGCAGCAGATTAGGGGTTCATAGGGATAATTTAGGTGGCGGCGGTGTCCGGAGCAGCAGATTAGGGGTTAATAATATAATGTAGGTGTCAGCGATCTAGGGGGGGCGGCAGATTAGAGGTTAATAAGTGTAAGGTTAGGGGTGTTTAGACTCAGGGTTCATGTTAGGGTGTTAGGAGTAGACTTAGAAAGTGTTTCCCCATAGGAAACAATGGGGCTGCGTTAGGAGCTGAACGCTGCTTTTTTGCAGGTGTTAGTTTTTTTTTAGGTTAGCTCAGCCCCATTGTTTCCTATGGGGATATCGTGCATGAGCACGTTTTTCCAGCTTACCGCTACCGTAAGCAGCGCTGGTATTGAGGGTTGAAGTGGAGCTAAATTATGCTCAACGCTCCCTTTTCTGAGGCTAACGCAGCCATTCAGACAACTCTAAATACCAGCTTTGTCTTAAGGGTGCGCTGGAAAAAAAAAGGAGCGTTAGCACCGCGGGTTTTTACCGACAAAACTCTAAATCTAGGCGTTAGTTCTTTCAAAGTGTTATTTTCCTCATTAGACAAATTGTCTCCCCACTTTTTGTTATTAACTGGAATAGATAAAATGTCATTACATACCATATTGAGGAAGGTAAGGGCATTAGATGATGTGCTATTATGGGGCACAAAGTGTTATTTGGTTTTAAGAATATGTCTCCAACTACTGCCTCTTTATCCATATCCTACTAGCTTCTTCCAACAGAGTGATTAAGTCATCAATAGCTACCATATCTGCATTATTTAATGACTGGTCATCTGTATTACAGAATCATTTTTTCAATAAGATCTTTCAAGTAAAGAAATGTGTGTCTTTAATAACCTCAAACTTGTTCAAAGACGGGGTGGGTATAAAAGATAGCTCTTTTTTGAGGACTGAAATCTGATTAGGAGTGAGTACTTTGTCATAGAGTTTAATTATATTGAGTTCTGTAGACTCTATTTCTTCTTGTGTAGTGGCTTCTGATTGAAGCATACCTGCCTTCTGGTTCTGAGCGTGTTTTTCCCGTACCATTATTAACTCTATGGTGTTGAATCCTGTTTTTAAGTATAGTCTTAGGTCTACTTTCTGTGTCAGAATTATCACCATCGGTACTGTCACCCTTTCTGTCTGAGATATCTGATAGCAGTTTTGTTCTTACCGCATGAATAAATAGTTTCTTTAGAGTAATCATTGATGTCTCTGTCTATCTTGTGCTCTTTCTTTTCTGATATGAATTTTGCAAATGTCTCTACTTCTTTAGTTTTGTTATAGGATTTCTGAAAATCCTCATTTAATTCATATACTTTCAGATCGTCACACAATTTAGAGATTTTCCCATTGATCTCTGTAAGCTTATCTAGCTCATGTTCTGTCAGATACCACATCAATTTAAATGAGCACTCAGTAAGAACGCTTTCCCACTTAAGTTTAAATTCCGGTTTGAAGTCACTTTGAGCATTTCTGCTCCTAAGTCAAATGTGACCATGATGTTTATGGAGAAAAGAAGGTGTTCTCTAGTAACTACAGTGTGCAGGCTTAAATACCCACACTAATCAATACAACAGGACAAAAATATATTACTGGCACTCCGTAAGTAATAAGTGAAAGGTAGGAAAAGGGACCCAAAATAAGGTACCGGTGCTGCCCCTTTAAATAGAGCTAGGAAATAAAGAGAGAGAAAAAGAATAAGGGGCTAAATTAGCACTCAAACTTACCTATAAGGTATTAACATAAAAGTAAACTTCGATTGTAAATGGTTAAAATCAGATAAAACTCTGTACTCCACACACAATATCCATTCCCCATAAAATACTGTGTGTCACTCCCCTGTTTCCTGGCCGATATCAGGAAGCATCGGCTTCAGGTGAGAGGAGTGACTACCACGGTAAAAATGTTAAACAGACGCATTTTGGCCGTTACTCTGTCTTTTTTAATGTTAACGGTTGTGATAATAGTTTATAATGAAGAAGCCGAAGCTTCTCGGTAAGCTGCCTTATAAAACGCTCAAAGAAATTGAGGTGGCCAATCATGCAACAACAGGATCCACACCCCCTTCACACATCAAAGGGAATGGGTGTGTCAATCCTCCAACCATGTCTTTGAAGAAACAACACAAGTTGATTTGTGTGAGATTTTGCTAAATGAAAAGATTGAGCCAGTACCAAGATAGCGTCCAAATAAGGAAACACCACAATACCCTGCTCTCTGATTACAGATAGAAGGGTACCGAGAACCTTTGAAAAGATTCTTGGAGCTGTTGCTAGGCCAAATGGAAGAGCAGAAAATTGGTAATGCTTGTCAAGAAAAGAGAATCTCAGAAACCGATAGTGGTCTGGATGAATCGGAATGTAAAGATACGCATCCTGTAAGTCTATTGAGGACATGTTGGGACCCTTACAAATTGATTCAAAAACTTCAGATCCAGAACTGGTCTGAAAGAATTTTCCTTCTTCGGGACAATGAATAGATTTGAATAAAAACCCAGACACTGTTCCAGAAGTGGAACTGGTACAATTACCCCTGAAAGCTCTAGATCTGAAACACATTTCACAAAGACCTGAGCTTTCACAGGATTTGTTGGGATGTGAAAGAGAAAAAATATTCTCACAGGAGGTCTTATCCTGAAACCTATTCGATACCCCTTAGAGACAATATTCTGAGTCCAATGATTCTGAACGGAACCTTCCCAAACGTCTTGAAATAACTTCAATCTGCCCCCCACCAGCAGAACTGGATTGAGGGCCGCACCTTCATGCAGTCTTGGGGGCTGGCTTTGGTTTCTTATAAGGCTTGGATTTATTCCAACTCGAGGATGGCTTCCAATTGGAGCCAGAGTCCTTAGGGGAAGGAGTGGTTTTCTGTTCTCTATTCTGATGAAAGGAACAAACCCGATTAGAAGCTTTAGATTTGCCCTTAGACTTTTTATCTTCAGGCAAAAAAACTCCCTTCCCCCCATTAATAGTGGAAATAATAATATCCAACTGGGAACTAAACAAATTATTACCCTGGAATGATAGAGATAGTAACCTAGATTTAGATACCATACCAGCATTCCATGATTTGAGCCATAAAGCTCTTCTAGCTAAAATAGCCAAAGACATAGATTAAACATTAATCTTGATGATATCAAAAATAGCATCACAGATAAAATGATTAGCATGTTGAAGCAAATGAACAATGCTATGCAAATCAGAGTCATTTTCCCGTTGTGCGAAGCTACCAACCAAAAAAAATGATGCAGCCACAACATCAACTATAGAAATAGCAGGTCTTAGAATATAGTCAGAATGCAAATAAGCTTTCCTTAGATAAGATTCAATATTCCTATCTAAAGGATCCTTAAAAGAAGTACTATCTTCCATAGGAATAGTAGTACGTTTAGCAAGTTTAGAAATAGCCCCATCAACCTTAGTGACTTTTTCCCAAAACTCTAATTTAGCCACTGGCGAAGAATACAACCTTTTAAACCTTGAAGAAGGAACAAAAGAAATACCAGGTTTAGACCATTCCTTAGCAATCACATCAGAAATAGCATCAGGAACAGGAAAAACCTCAGGAGAAGTATATATAATTTAAATGTTTACTGGATTTATTATCAAGAGGACCAGACTCCTCAATATCCAAAGTTATCAACACTTCTTTTAACAAATAACTAATATACTCAATCTTAAAAGATAAGATGATTTATCAGTGTCAATGTCTGAAGTAGGATATTCTGAATCAGAGAGATCCTCATCAGAGGAGGATATATCAGTATGTTGCCGGTCATTACAAATTTCATCATTATTATGAGAAGTTTTAAAAGACCTTTTACGTTTATTTGAAGGCGGTATAGCAGCCATAGCCTTCTGTATCGCATCAGCAATATAATTTTTTCATATCAACAGGGATATCATGTACTTTAGATGTTGAAGGAACAGTAGATACTATACTAGCACTAATAGAAACCTTTTCTACATGCAAAAGCTTATTGTGACAACTGTTACATACTACAGCTGGAGATATAATCTCAGCTAGCTTACAACAGATACCTAACTTTGGTAGAACTGCGTTCAGGCAGCATCGTTCCTACAGCAGTTTCTGAGACAGGATCAGATTGAGACATCTTGTAAAATGTAAAAGAAAAAATAACATTTAAACAGAAATATCTTATTTCCACATATAGCAGTTTCAGGAATGGGAAAAAATGCAAATGCTAAAATTGACAAAAAAAGCAAATAGCATAGCCCTCTGAGCATAAAGAAGGCAAGGAGCATAAAGTAAGTGAGGTAAAATAAAACTATTTTTTTTTTTGGCACCAAGTATGATGCATGACGCAAAATGAAGTTGATTATTTTTTTGGAGCCAACAAACATCCGGAAATGACGCAGCTCGTGTCATAACAAACACAATTTCGTGCCAAACAACCTAGCGTCAACTAAGATGCAGGAAATTACAAACTTGCATCATTACAGATGCACATTAACGCCAAAAAAAATCTTGCACCAAGAATGACGCAATAAATAACAGCTTTTTGCGCCCTCAAATGAAAAAAAGACTATACCCTAGGTAAGATAAACTTCCTAAAACATAGACCTGGCAAATATAAGTAATATATATATATATTTAAAACTTTATATATAAAGCACCAAACCATAGCTGAGAGTGTCTTAAATAATGATACCTACTTACCGAAAGACACTCATCTACATATAGCAGATAGCCAAACCAGTACTGAAAGCTATCAGCAGAGGTAATGGTATATAAGAGTATATCGTCGATCTGAAAAAGGAGGTAGGAGATGAATCCCTACGACCGATAACAGAGAACCCTTGAAAAGATTTCCCACGAGGTAAACCATAAAATCAAATAGGTGATACTCTCTTCACACCTCTCTGACAAACACTGTACTCTGAGAGGAATTGGGCTTCAGAATGCTTAGAAGCGCTTATCACAGAAGAAAAAAAAAAAAAAAAAATCAAGCACAAACTTACTTCACCATCTCCATAGGAGGCAAAGTTTGTAAAACTTAATTGTGGGTGTGGTGAGGGGTGTATTTATAGGCATTTTGAGGTTTGGGAAACTTTGCCTCAGGACGTCACTAGCTCATGGACTCTTGCCAATTACATGAAAGAAATTATGTTTTTGCGTGAGACTTCAATAGCGCTGTCATTACAAGTTTTGCGGTAAGGCTTAAAAGCTTGCGTTACAGCCTATATCAACACAATTTGTTTCGCAATCTGAGAGCAGTAGTTATGAGTTTTACGCAACAAAACTGTTACACAAAACTCATAACTAAAGTGTTACAAAGTACGCTAATACCAATAAACTACCTATTAACCTTTATTCTGCCGCCCTCCCGCATTGCAAACACTATTTTAAAGTTATTAACCCCTAATCTGCCGCTCCCGACATCACCGCCACTAATAACATTTATTAACCCATATTTTTCCTCTCCCTGACATCATCACCACTATACTTATGTTATTAACCCTTATTCACCCGCACCCCAACATCGCCCACACTATAATAAAGATATCAACCCCTATTCCGCCGCTCCCGACATTGCCGCGACTAAATAAAGTTAAACCCCTAAACCTCTGGCCATCCACATCACTGCCACTAAATAAACCTATTAACCCCTAAACCGCCAGCCCCCACATCACAAAAAATAAATTAAACTATTAACCCCTAAACCTAACAACCCCTAATTTTAAATTAAAATTACAAGATCCCTATCTTGCATATATATATATATATATATATATATATATATAATCATCCAAGTAACTGCACTCTCAGGTCTTTTCAAAACAGGTTCTTTTAATGGAACGTTTTCGGGGTTCACAACCCCTTCATCAGCATAAACAAACAATCAAATGTCACACAATATATAGTATATCTAAACAGTGTCTCACCAAACAAATTTGCTTTCAAAAGTGCGCCAAAATCAAGTGTGGAACGCATCTTGCGTTCCACCGTGATCATGTCAACCGGAAGTGATGTCACTTCCGGTTTCACGACATGATGAAAACATATTAACATTATTTTGTTTAACAATAAATAATACATAGTGGTGTGCCCTCAACTTGTCAAAGAGGCAATCAAAAATAGTATCAATAAACGAAAATGTTTGCCAGTGGTCTTTACATATCAGATTCCGGTGTATCTAGATCGTCATCGTAGCCGTAACTATGGTTACGAGACATCTGTAAGTGAATAAGTGAGAAAATATCACTCGTGCAACAAATATGTACACTGACATGTCTGACTACTAAAGTTTTAGCAATATTCAGTGTCATGTGCATTGTGATGTATATATAGGTACATTAAAACAAAAAACTGAATATATACATAAGCAAAAAAGAATAAACTTACAAAGTGGCAGTGCTTGCTCAGACTTATTATCAAACCGTATAGCCATGCGCATTGCCTACTGCAAAATATACATACTTTATACAAGCAGTGTATCCAAGAGAGCGTGCTGTAACCTTGTGCTGTTACATATTGCCCTAAACGTAACTATGTGTATGTAAGAGATGTACATTAACTATTCTGCAAAAAATTCGTAATAATAGAAGTCAACTTAAGCCTGATTAAACGTACATCAGTACTCCTCAAATATACAACCCACTGTTACAAATTTACTAGATGCAATAGTTGAATCTCCAAAGATTCCAAATTTAGTATATTAGGACAAGACGCAATATACTGAGTCGTGACCATCATAGCTGTGCCTCAGTTCCCATATGTAGTAAGGTGCCCCAAAGGTGAAAAATATACATTATATGGTATATGTACATATATCAAGGCAATATCGAGAGATTAAAATGTTATGACACTTCAATATTTCTGATAACAATGTCCAAAATGTAGATGACTCCTTGTGGACACATAAGGACAGTTCTTCTAGATGTTATGTGGCTAGATTGGTATAGGTCCCAAAAAAAAGGTGTAAGGTGCGAGATTGAGTAACTTCACCTTAGGGACCAGGCTTCCACAAACAGGGATGGGGGATACATCCCTCCACCCTGGTGTGTCGTAAGTCCCCACCCCACACCCCTCAGAAGGGCCGTGGGGTTGGGGGCTACACGTAGCCACAATGACCCCAGGTTATACCCCAAGTATGTAGCACGATCTTATACACTTAAACAAGGTTTTTAAAATCTGGGGTGGTGTTTAAACCGCCTGGATGGATAGTCCCCAACTTAAAGATCCATTGGGCTTCCCTTTTGAGTAGTATCTTGCTCCTATCCCCTCCCCGGTCAAGTGGGGGTATATGGTCAATGAGGACGTATCTGATTGAAGATACCGGATGGCCTTGTTTAGCACAATGACGTGCAACTGGTTGGTCAGAGTCCCCCTGTTTAAGTGCCGATCTGATCGCGTGCCTATGATTTGCCATACGTTCCCGTAACGTGCCTGTGGTTTTACCCACATAGAAACTAGAACAGGGACAAAAGAGAAGGTACACCACGTATGTGGTAGTGCACGTGATTGAATGCTTGATCACGTATCTTCTATTAGTGTGTGGGTGGTGAAAGGTTTTGGTGCTGACCAAACCATTGCACGTCGTGCAGCCCAAACACTTATATGATCCTTTGATATTTATTTTAGTCCCTGTGGTGTAGCTAGCTCTTTGGTCTGTGCGCATCAAGAGGTCCTTGAGGTTTACACCCCTCTTGAATCCCACCATTGGTTGTACCTGTCTGGTAAATGTTAACTTCGGGTCTGATGTCATAATAGGCCAATGTTGATGTAAGATACGTCCTGTATTCTTGGTAGTTGGTGTAAACGTAGTGGTCATGATAAGTTTATTACTCGTGTCCTTCTTGGGTGTGGGTTTGATGAGTTGTTCTTGAGTGAGTAAAGATGCTATACTTATATTTTCATGGATAATGGAAGGTTTGTATCCCCGCTCATGGAATCTTTCTCCTACTCCTGCCAATTGGGAGACCCCCATTTGTGTTTCTGAATTATTTCTCATGGTTCTCACAAATTGAGATCTGACTATGCCCTTTAAGAGGGCAGGAGGATGACAGCTGTCAGCGCTCAAGATAGAGTTCCTATCGGTTTGTTTGTGAAAAAGGGTCGTAGCCAATTGATGTGTTTTTTTAAAAACTGTCAAATCAAGAAAGTTAACAGATTGTCTGTCAACAGTCATTTTAAATCTGACATTACTTGTGGCCGTATTAAATACTTCAAACCAACCCTGTAGTTCCTCCATGGTCCCTAAGGTGAAGTTACTCAATCTCGCACCTTACACCTTTTTTTTGGGACCTATACCAATCTAGCCACATAACATCTAGAAGAACTGTCCTTATGTGTCCACAAGGAGTCATCTACATTTTGGACATTGTTATCAGAAATATTGAAGTGTCATAACATTTTAATCTCTCGATATTGCCTTGATATATGTACATATACCATATAATGTATATTTTTCACCTTTGGGGCACCTTACTACATATGGGAACTGAGGCACAGCTATGATGGTCACGACTCAGTATATTGCGTCTTGTCCTAATATACTAAATTTGGAATCTTTGGAGATTCAACTATTGCATCTAGTAAATTTGTAACAGTGGGTTGTATATTTGAGGAGTACTGATGTACGTTTAATCAGGCTTAAGTTGACTTCTATTATTACGAATTTTTTGCAGAATAGTTAATGTACATCTCTTACATACACATAGTTACGTTTAGGGCAATATGTAACAGCACAAGGTTACAGCACGCTCTCTTGGATACACTGCTTGTATAAAGTATGTATATTTTGCAGTAGGCAATGCGCATGGCTATACGGTTTGATAATAAGTCTGAGCAAGCACTGCCACTTTGTAAGTTTATTCTTTTTTGCTTATGTATATATTCAGTTTTTTGTTTTAATGTACCTATATATACATCACAATGCACATGACACTGAATATTGCTAAAACTTTAGTAGTCAGACATGTCAGTGTACATATTTGTTGCACGAGTGATATTTTCTCACTTATTCACTTACAGATGTCTCGTAACCATAGTTACGGCTACGATGACGATCTAGATACACCGGAATCTGATATGTAAAGACCACTGGCAAACATTTTCGTTTATTGATACTATTTTTGATTGCCTCTTTGACAAGTTGAGGGCACACCACTATGTATTATTTATTGTTAAACAAAATAATGTTAATATGTTTTCATCATGTCGTGAAACCGGAAGTGACATCACTTCCGGTTGACATGATCACGGTGGAACGCAAGATGCGTTCCACACTTGATTTTGGCGCACTTTTGAAAGCAAATTTGTTTGGTGAGACACTGTTTAGATATACTATATATTGTGTGACATTTGATTGTTTGTTTATGCTGATGAAGGGGTTGTGAACCCCGAAAACGTTCCATTAAAAGAACCTGTTTTGAAAAGACCTGAGAGTGCAGTTACTTGGATGATTATATTACTTATTTCTGCACCCAGGCAGTTGACACTGGGAGGGTAGAGCTGGAAATCGTTTGCATATTATATATATATATATATATATATATATATACTGTATATTTACAAAAAATACCCATTCTATACCCATAAATACATATGTATACATATATAGACATATATGTATGTAAGTGCATTGGAGCCCTTTGCAGTCAAGTAGATGAAAACATGAAAAATTATATTTATGCAATATTCATAATTAATAGCAAGATTACATTATTTATATATCTATATATAACTACCTTGATTTTTTGTTTTTTTTTAAACTTACCTTTAAAAGAAAATGAAAACCTTAAACTAAAAGGAAAAAAAAACTAACATTACTTGAGGAAAAAAAAAACCATTACAAAAAATAAAAATACATTACAAAAATTAAAAAACCCTACCATTACCAAAAATAAAAAAGCTACCCTTGCAAAAAATAACAAACGAAATTATCCAAAATAAAAAAATATTCCTTTTTTAATACCCCTAAAAAAAAAAATACCCCCCAAAATAAAAATAAACCCTAATCTACAAATAAACTACCAATAGCCCTTAAAAGGGCCCTTTGTAGGGCATTGCCTTAAAGCTAAATGCTCTTTTGCATAAAAAATAAAACAATTACCCCTTAAAATTAGAACCTCCCACCACCCTAAAATAAAAAAAAAAGAACTAAAAAACCCTAATCTATCTATTGCCCCGAAAAGGGCAGTGGGATGGGCACTGTCCTTAAAAGGGCATTCAGCTCTTTTTATGCCCATTTAAAAAAAAAAAATAATAATCTTAAAAAAAATAAATAAAAAAAAACACAGAAAAACAAAATAAACAAACCTAACACTAACCCCAAAATTTGTACTCACCAATGATGAAGGGGCGGCACTCCATCTTCATCTTGGCTGCGCTCCATCTTTATCCATTGCCGAACCATCTTTTTCAATCTTCATCCAGGCCGCAGTCCATCTTCTATCTTCATCCCGCTGGTTGGCAGGTGGTCCTCTTCAGATAATCGTTAGGAAGCTCCTCTTCATGCGGTCTCCAGATGCACACTTTAGATTGAATGCAAGGTACCCCTTTTATGTAGAAGTACCCTTGCATTCCTATTGGCTTGACAAATTCAAATCAGCCAATAGGATGAAAGCTGCTTTCATCCAATTGGCTGATTTGAATTTGAACACTCAAATCAGCAATAGGAATGCAGGGATACCACTATATAAAAGGGGTACCTTGCATTTAATCTTTAGTGTGCGGACGGAAACCACATGAAGAGGAGCTCCCCAGTCGATGCTCTGAAGAGGACCACTAACGTCACCGCCGACCTCAACGAAGACTTCACAGCTGCCACCGGGATGAAGATAGAAGATGGACCTGGATGAAGAATAAGGAAGATGGTCCCGCAATAGATGAAGATAGAGCGCCAACCTTCATCATTGATGAGTACCATTTTTTGGGTTAGTGTAAGTTGTTGTTTTTTGGGGTGTTTTTTTTAAAGATTAGGTTTTTTTTAATGGGAAGAAAGAGAGCTGAATGACTTTTTAAGGGCAATGCTCATCCAAATGCCCTTTTCGGACAATGGGCAGATTAGTGGGGTAATTGTGGGGTGTGGAGTTTTATTAATGTTAGGGGTAATTGTTTTATTTTTTTATGCAAAAGAGCTGTTAGCTTTAGGGCAATGCCCTACAAAGGCCTTGTTAAGGGCTATTGGTAGTTTATTTGTAACAGGGTTTATTTTTACTTTGGGGTATTATTTTTTTTAGAAGTTTTAGAATAGGAATAATTTTATTTTAATTTTGGATAATTGTGTTTGTTATTTTTTGTAAGGGTGTTATTTTTATTTCTGGTAATGGTATATATATATATATATATATATATATATATATATAATTTATTATTATTATTATTATTATTATTTTGCCAATATATGTAGAAAACATAATTTATGTAAGAACTTACCTGATAAATTCATTTCTTTCATATTGGCAAGAGTCCATGAGCTAGTGACATGGGATATACAATCCTACCAGGAGGGACAAAGTTTCCCAAACCTCAAAATGCCTATAAATACACCCCTCACCACACCCACATTTCAGTTTAACAAATAGCCAAGCAGTGGGGTGATAAAGAAAGGAGTAGAAAGCATCAACAAATAAAATTTGGAAATAATTGTGTTTTATACAAAAAAATCATAACCACCATAAAAAGGGTGGGCCTCATGGACTCTTGCCAATATGAAAGAAATTATTTTATCAGGTAAGTTCTTACATAAATTATGTTTTCTTTCATGTAATTGGCAAGAGTCCATGAGCTAGTGACATATGGGATATCAATACCCAAGATGTGGATCTCCACTCAAGAGTCACTAGAGAGGGAGGGAATAAAAATAAAAACTGCCATATTCCAATGAAAAAATTAATCCACAACCCAAAAAAAATAAGTTTATTTTCATTTTTGAAAGAAAAAAACTTAAATCAAAAGCAGAAGAATCAAACTGAAACAGCTGCCTGAAGAACTTTTCTACCAAAAACTGCTTCCGAAGAAGCAAATACATCAAAACGGTAGAATTTAGTAAATGTATGCAAAGAGGACCAAGTTGCCGCTTTGCAAATCTGATCAACTGAAGCTTCATTCTTAAAAGCCCACGAAATGGAGACTGATCTAGTAGAATGAGCTGTAATTCTCTGAGGCAAGACCTGACCCGACTCCAAATAAGCTTGATGAATCAAAAGTTTCAACCAAGAAGCCAAGGAAATAGCAGAAGCCTTCTGACCTTTCCTAGGACCAGAAAATTAAACAAATAGACTGGAAGTCTTCCTGAAATCTTTAGAAGCTTCCAAATAATATTTCAAAGCTCTTACCACATCCAAAGGATCTTTCCAAAGAATTCTTAGGATTAGGACACAAGGAAGGGACAACAAATTCTCTACTAATGTTGTTAGAATTCACAACCTTAGGTAAAATCTGAAAAGAAGTCCGCAAAACTGCCTTATCCTGATGAAAAATCAGAAAGGGAGACTCACAAGAAAGAGCAGATAACTCAGAAACTCTTCTAGCAGAAGAGATGGCCAAAAGGAACAACACTTTCCAAGAAAGTAGTTTAATGTCCAAAGAATGCATAGGTTCAAATGGAGGAGCCTGTAAAGCCTTCAGAACCAAATTAAGACTCCAAGGAGGAGAAATTGATTTAATAACAGGCTTAATACGAACTAAAGCCTGTACAAAACAGTGTATATCAGGAAGTATATCTATATGTGAAATAAAACAGAAAGAGCGGAGATTTGTCCTTTCAAGGAACTTGCACACAAACCCTTATCCAAACCATCCTGAAGAAACTGTAAAATTCTAGGAATTCTAAAATAATGCCAGGAGAATTTATGACAGAACACCATGAAATGTAAGTCTTCCAAACTCTATAATAAATCTTTCCAGAGACAGATTTTATAAACTTGTAACATAGTATTAATCACTGAGTCAGATAAACCTCTATGACTTAGTACTAAGTGTTCAATTTCCATACCTTCAAATTTAATGATTTGAGATCCTGATGGAAAAACGGACCTTGAGATAGTAGGTCTGGCTGTAACGGAAGTGGCCAAGGCGGGCAACTGGACATCCGAACCAGATACGCATACCAAAACCTGTGTGGCCATGCTGGAGGCACCAGCAACACAAATGATTGTTCCATGATGATTTTGGAGATCACTCTTGGAAGGAGAACTAGAGGCGGGATAATGTAAGCAGGATGATAACACCAAGGAAGTGTCAGTGCATCCATTGCTTCCGCCTGAACATCCCTGGACCTGGACAGGTATCTGGGAAGTTTCTTGTTTAGATGAGAGACCATGAGATCTATCTCTGGAAGACCCCACATCTGAACAATCTGAGAAAACACATCTGGATAGAGAGACCACTCCCCTGGATGTAAAGTCTGGCGGCTGAGATAATCCACCTCCCAATTGTCTACACCTGGGATATATACCACAGAGATTAGACAGGAGCTGGATTCCGCCCAAGTAAGTACCCGAGATACTTCTTTCATAGCTTGAGGAATGTGAGTCCCACCCTGATGGTTGACATATGCCACTGTTGTGATATAGTCTGTCTGAAAACAAATGAACGGTTCTCTCTTTAACAGAGGCCAAAACTGAAGAGCTCTGAGAATTGCACGGAGTTCTAAAATTTTTATTGGTAATCTCGCCTCTTGAGATTTCTAAACCCCTTGTGCTGTCAGAGATCCCCAAACAGCTCCCCAACCTGTAAGACTCATATCTGTTGTGATCACAGTCCAGGTTGGCCAAACAAAAGAAGCCCCTTGAACTAAACGATGGCAATCTATCCACATGTAAGAGAGTGTCGTACATTAGGATTTAAGGATATTAATTGTGATATCTTTGTATAATCCCTGCACCATTGATTCAGCATACAAAGCTGTAGAGGTCTCATGTGAAAACGAACAAAGGGGATTGCATCCGATGCTGCAGTCATGAGACCTAAAACTTCCATGCAAAAAGCCACTGAAGGGAATGACTGAGACTGAAGGTGCCGGCAGGCTGCAACCAATTTTAAACGTCTCTTGTCTGTTAGAGACAGAGTCATGGACACTGAATCCATCTGGAAACCTAAAAAGGTGACCCTTGTCTGAGGAATCAAGAAACTTTTTGGTAAATTGATCCTCCAACCATGTTTCCAAAGAAACAACACTAGTTGATTTGTGTGAGATTCTGCAGTACGTAAAGACTGAGCTAGTACCAAGATATCGTCCAAATAAGGAAACACCGCAATACCCTGTTCTCTGATTACAGAGAGTAGGGCACCCAGAACCTTCGAAAAGATTCTTGGAGCTGTTGCTAGGCCAAATGGAAGAGCAACAAATTGGTAATGCTTGTTTAGAAAAGAGAATCTCAGAAACTGATAATGTTCTGGATGAATCAGAATATGAAGGTATGCATCCTGCAAGTCTATTGTGTACATATAATGTCCTCGCTGAACAAAAGGCAGAATAATCCTTATAGTCACCATCTTGAAAGTTGGTACTCTTACATAACGATTCAAAATTTTCAGATCCAGAACTGGTCTGAATAAATTTTCCTTCTTTGGGACAATGAATAGATTTGAATAAAACCCCAAACTTTGTCCCTGAAGAGGAACTGGCATGATTACCCCTGAAGACTCCAGGTCTTAAACAAACTTCAGGAAAGCCTGAGCTTTTACTGGATTTGCTGGGATACGTGAGAGAAAAAATCTTCTCACAGGAGGTCTTACTCTGAATCCTCTTCGATACCCTTGAGAGACAATGCTCTGAATCCATTGATTTTGGACAGATTTTATCCAAATATCCTTGAAAAACCTTTATCTGCCCCCTACCAGCTGAGCTGGAATGAGGGCCGCACCTTTATGCGGACTTAGGGGCTGACTTTGGCTTCCTAAATGGCTTGGATTTATTCCAATTTGAGGAAGTCTTCCAATTGGAAGCAGATTCCTTGGGGGGAGGATTAAGTTTTTGTTCCTTATTCTGACGAAAGGAACGAAAACGGTTAGAATCCTTAGATTTACCCTTAGGTTTTTTATCCTGAGGCAGAAAAAACTCCCTTTCCCCCAGGGACAGTTGAAATAATAGAATCCAACTGAGAACCAAATAAATTATTACCTTGGAAAGAAAGAGATAGTAATCTAGATTTAGATGTCATATCAGCATTCCAAGATTTAAGCCACAAAGCTCTTCTAGCTAATATAGCTAAAGACATGGATCTAACATCAATTTTGATAATATCAAAAATGGCATCACAAATAAAATGATTAGCATATTGCAGTAAGCGAATGATGCTAGATAAGTCAGAATCCAATTCCTGTTGTGCTAAATTTTCCAACCAGAAAGTTGATGCAGCCGCAACATCAGCCAAAGAAATTGCAGGTCTAAGAAGATGACCTGAATATAAATAGGCCTTTCTTAGATAAGATTCAAGCTTCCTATCTAAAGGATCCTTAAAGGAAGTTCTTCCATAGGAATAGTGGTACGTTTAGCAAGAGTAGAAATAGCCCCATCAACTTTGGGGATTTTTTCCCAAAACTCTATAGATTTTAGATACAATTTTTTAAACCTTGAAGAAGGAATAAAAGAAGTACCTAGCTTATTCCATTCCTTAGAAATCATATCAGAAATAGCCTCAGAAATAGGAAAAACCCCTGGAGAAACCACAGGAGGTTTAAAAACAGCATTTAAACGTTTATTAGACTGAACGTCAAGAGGACTGGTTACCTCAATATCCAAAGTAATTAACACTTCTTTTAATAAAGAACGCATATACTCTATTTTAAATAAATAAGTAGATTTGTCAGTGTCAATATCTGAGGAAGGATCTTCTGTATCAGATAGATCCTCATCAGAAGAGGATATATTATTATGTTGTTGGTCATTTGAAATTTCATCAACTAAATGAGAAGTTTTAAAAGACCTTTTACGTTTATTAGAAGGTGGAAATGCAGACAAAGCCTTCAAGATAGAATCAGAAACAAATTCTTTAAAATTTACAGGTATATCATGCACATTAGAAGTTGAAGGAACTGCAACTGGCAATGTACTATTACTGATGGATACACTATCTGCATGTAAAAGTTTATCATGACAACTATTACAAATGACATTCGGCGAAATAATTTCAACAATTTTACAACAAATGCATTTAGCTTTGGTAGAACCGATGTCAGGCAGCAATGTTCCAGCAGAAACTTCTGAGGCAGGATCAGATTGGGACATCTTGCAAAATGTAAGAGAAAAAACAACATATAAAGCAAAATTATCTATTTCCTTATATGACAGTTTCAGGAATGGGAAAAAATGCAAATAGCATAGGCCTCTGATCGAGAAGAAAGCAAGAGGCAAACATCAATGGGGTATTGAAATAATGAAAAAGTTTGGTGCCAAGTATGACGCACAACGTAACGTAAACTTTTTGAAGCTAAAAATAACCGGAAATGACACACTCGCGTTACTAATGACGCAACCGTGTGAAAGGTATGACACCGGAAATGACGAAGCTGCATCATAGACGTATTTTTGACGCAATAAAGTTTAGCATTTGACGCACCCGCGGGCCTAATGCTGCCCGCAATTTGCAAGAAGTAGTCAATTGAAAAAAGACTAAACCCCAGGTAAGAAAAATTTTTCTTTAAAAGATGTTAATATTTCCCATATATGAAACTGACAGTCTGCAGAAGGAAATACATGAACCTGACTCAAGGCAAATATAAGTACAATACATATATTTAGAACTTTATATAAATGCATAAAGTGCCAAACCATAGCTGAGGTGTCTTAAGTAATAAAAAACTAAGGCCTAGATTTAGAGTTTGGCGGTAGCCGTCAAAATCTGCGTTAGAGGCTCCTAAGGCTGGTTTTAGGCTACCGCAGGTATTTGGAGTCAGTCAGGAAAGGGTCTAACGCTCACTTTCCAGCCGCGACTTTTCCATACCGCAGATCCCCTTACGTCAATTGCGTATCCTATCCTTTCAATGGGATCTTTCTAACTCCGGTATTTAGAGTAGTGTCTGAAGTGAGCGTTAGAAATCTAACGACAAAACTCCAGCTGCAGAAAAAAGTCAGTAGTTAAGAGCTTTCTGGGCTAACGCCGGTTTATAAAGCTCTTAACTACTGTGCTCTAAAGTACACTAACACCCATAAACTACCTATGTACCCCTAAACCGAGGTCCCCCCACATCGCCGCCACTCAATTAAATTTTTTTAACCCCTAATCTGCCGACTGCCACCTACGTTATACTTATGTACTCCTAATCTGCTGCCCCTAACACCGCCGACCCCTATATTATATTGATTAACCCCTAACCTGCCCCCCACAACGTCGCCGCCAGCTACCTACAATAATTGACCCCTAATCTGCTGACCGCAAAGCGCCGCCACCTACATTATAGCTATGTACCCCTAATCTGCTGCCCCTAACACCGCCGACCCCTATATTATATTTATTAACCCCTAATCTGCCCCCCTCAACGTCGCCTCCACCTGCCTACACTTATTAACCCCTAATCTGCCGAGTGGATCTCACTGCTACTATAATAAAGTTATTAACCCCTAATCCGCCTCACTCCCGCCTCAATAACCCTATAATAAATAGTATTAACCCCTAATCTGCCCTCCCTAACATCGCCAACACCTAACTTCAATTATTAACCCCTAATCTGACGATCGGAGCTCACAGCTACTGTAATAAATGTATTAACCCCTAAAGCTAAGTCTAACCCTAACACTAACACCCCCCTAAGTTAAATATAATTTAAATCTAGCGAAATAAATTAACTCTTATTAAATAAATTATTCCTATTTAAAGCTAAATACTTACCTGTAAAATAAACCCTAATATAGCTACAAGATAAATTATAATTATATTATAGCTATTTTAGGATTAATATTTATTTTACAGGCAACTTTGTAATTATTTTAACCAGGTACAATAGCTATTAAATAGTTAATAACTATTTAATAGTTACCTAGTTAAAATAATTACAAAATTACCTGTAAAATAAATCCTAACCTAAGTTACAATTAAACCTAACACTACACTATCAATAAATAAATTAAATAAAATACCTACAATTATCTACAATTAAACCTAACACTACACTACCAATAAATTAATTAAATACAATTCCTACAAATAATTACAATGAAATAAAGTAACTAAAGTACAAAAAATAAAAAAGAACTAAGTTACAAAAAATAAAAAAATGTTTACAAACATTAGAAAAATATTACAACAATTTTAAACTAATTACACCTACTCTAAGCCCCCTAATAAAATAACAAAGACCCCCAAAATAAAAAAATGCCCTACCCTATTCTAAATTACAAAAGTTCAAAGCTCTTTTACCTTACCAGCCCTGAACAGGGCCCTTTGCGGGGCATGCCCCAAAGAATTCAGCTCTTTTGCCTTTAAAAAACACATACAATACCCCCCCCAACATTACAACCCACCACCCACATACCCCTAATCTAACCCAACCCCTCCTTAAATAAACCTAACACTAAGCCCCTGAAGATTTTCCTACCTTATCTTCACCATACCAGGTTCACCGATCGATCCAGAAGAGCTCCTCCGATGTCTTGATCCAAGCCCAAGCGGGGGGCTGAAGATGTCCATAATCCGGCTGAAGTCTTCATCCAAGCGGGAGCTGAAGAGGTCCATGATCCGGCTGAAGTCTTCTATCAACGGCATCTTCAATCTTCTTTCTTCCGGAGTCATCATCTTCCAGCCGACGTGGAACATCCTCTTCTCCCGACGCCTACTCACCGAATGACGGTTCCTTTAAATGACGTCATCCAAGATGGCGTCCGTCAAATTCCGATTGGCTGATCGGATTCCATCAGCCAATCGGAATTAAGGTAGGAAAATTCTGATTGGCTGATGGAATCAGCCAATCAGATTGAAGTTCAATCCGATTGGCTGATCCGATCAGCCAATCAGATTGAGCTGGCATTCTATTGGCTGTTCCGATCAGCCAATAGAATGCGAGCTCAATCTGATTGGCTGATTCCATCAGCCAATCAGAATTTTCCTACCTTAAATCCGATTGGCTGATAGAATCCTATCAGCCAATCGGAATTCGACGGACGCCATCTTGGATGATGTCATTTAAAGGAACCGTCATTCAGCGAGTAGGCGTCGGGAGAAGAGGATGTTCCGCATCGGCTGGAAGATGATGGCTCCGGAAGAAAGAAGATTGAAGATGCCGTTGATAGAAGACTTCAGCCAGATCATGGACCTCTTCAGCTCCCGCTTGGATGAAGACTTCAGCCGGATCAAGGACATCTTCAGCCCCCCGCTTGGGCTTGGATCAAGACATCGGAGGAGCTCTTCTGGATCGATCGGTGAACCTGGTATGGTGAAGATAAGGTAGGAAGATCTTCAGGGGCTTAGTGTTAGATTTATTTAAGGGGGGTTTGGGTTAGATTCGGGGTATGTGGGTGGTGGGTTGTAATGTTGGGGGGGTATTGTATGGGTTTTTTTTACAGGCAAAAGAGCTGAATTCTTTGGGGCATGCCCCGCAAAGGGCCCTGTTCAGGGCTGGTAAGGTAAAAGAGCTTTGAACTTTTGTAATTTAGAATAGGGTAGGGCATTTTTTTATTTTGGGGGTCTTTGTTATTTTATTAGGGGGCTTAGAGTAGGTGTAATTAGTTTAAAATTGTTGTAATATTTTTCTAATGTTTGTAAATATTTTTTTATTTTTGTAACTTAGTTATTTTTTATTTTTTGTACTTTAGTTAGTTTATTTCATTGTATTTATTTGTAGGAATTGTATTTAATTAATTTATTGATAGTGTAGTGTTAGGTTTAATTGTAGGTAATTGTAGGTATTTTATTTAATTAATTTATTGATAGTGTAGTGTTAGGTTTAATTGTAACTTAGGTTAGGATTTATTTTACAGGTAATTTTGTAATTATTTTAACTATTTTAGCTATTAAATAGTTCTTAACTATTTAATAGCTATTGCACCTGGTTAAAATAAATACAAAGTTGCCTGTAAAATAAATATAAATCCTAAAATAGCTATAATATAATTATAATTTATATTGTAGCTATATTAGGATTTATTTTACAGGTAAGTATTTAGTTTTAAATATGAATAATTTATTTAATAAGAGTTAATTAATTTCGTTAGATTTAAATTATATTTAATTTAGAATAGCGGTGAGCTCCAGTCGGCAGATTAGGGGTTAATGTTTGAAGTTAGGTGTCGGCGATGTTGGGGAGGGCAGATTAGGGGTTAATACTATTTATTATAGGGTTAGTGAGGCGGATTAGGGGTTAATAACTTTATTATAATAGCGGTGCGGTCCACTCGGCAGATTAGGGGTTAATAAGAGTAGGCAGGTGGAGGCGACGTTGTGGGGGGCAGTGTTAGGGGTTAATTAATATAATATAGGGGTCGGCGGTGTTAGGGGCAGCAGATTAGGGGTACACAGGGATAATGTAAGTAGCGGCGGTTTACGGAGCGGCAGATTAGGGGTTAATAATAATATGCAGGGGTCAGCGATAGCGGGGGCGGCAGAATAGGGGTTAATAAGTGTAAGGTTAGGGGTGTTTAGACTCGGGGTACATGTTAGAGTGAGAGTGTTAGGTGCAGACGTAGGAAGTGTTTCCCCATAGCAAACAATGGGGCTGCGTTAGGAGCTGAACGCGGCTTTTTTGCAGGTGTTAGGTTTTTTTTCAGCTCAAACAGCCCCTTTGTTTTCTATGGGGGAATCGTGCACGAGCACGTTTTTGAAGCTGGCCGCGTCCGTAAGCACCGCTGGTATCGAGAGTTGAAGTTGCGTTAAATATGCTCTACGCTCCTTTTTTGGAGCCTAACGCAGCCATTTTGTGAACTCTCAATACCAGCGGTATTTAAAAGGTGCTGCCAGAAAAAAAGCCAGCATTAGCTACGCACCCCTTTTGCCGCAGAACTCTAATTCTAGGCGAAACTTACCAAAAGACACCCATCCACATATAGCAGATAGCCAAACCAGTACTGAAACAATTAAATATATTATCAGGGATATTTGTGATACTGATGTAATACCACAAATCCCCTATAGGAGGCGCTAATAACTAGGGGCAGAGTATAGTACTGGAATGGTAATACAATCAATATGCCCCTGGTAATACCATATATGTGAATAGAATTATAAATCTAAAAATTATAAAGAGCAATAATAATTAAAAAATAATAATAATAAAAAGTATATATATTAAAAAATGGTTAAAATATATATATATACAGACGTATCAAATGGTCAAATGGAAAAGTTCAAATGAAGTCCAAATAAGTCCAGAAATAGATAGATAAGGCAGCTCTCGGTCTTCACCCAAACGATGGTGTATCTTCAAAGAATGGTTAACTGCAAGGAAAACAGAAACAGAGGCGCCACATGTGTAGATCAATCAAAACTGACAAAATCCAAGCAAGATGAGATACAGGATACTCACAAACGTGAAGGCACTCTCTTGTGCCTGTAGGGGCAGGCTGGTATTTTAACAGCAAACCAGCTGGCTGTACCAAGGGATGCCCGTCAGGATATCCTATAGTTGTGGTGGATCTCACAACAGCAACCCTTAACTAGGTTACTTCCAGCAAAAAGGAAAATATGTCCAGAGGGGAGGAAGGCTAAACAGCCTTATGGTTACTGGCAAGGGAAATGCCACACGAACACCAGATTTGTTAAAAAAGTTTCAAGTACTTTATTTTTCAAAAGATAAAAAATACCATCAGTAACAAATTACAGCTGGGTGTATTATATGGCAAGTCAAACATGAAACAGGGTCTTCCCTGAGAAACGCGTCGCTATTATCTCTGCATATACAAGGAGACTTGCCATATAACACACCCAGCTGTACTGATGGTTGTTACTGATGGTATTTTTTATCTTTTGAAAAATAAAATACTTGAAACTTTTTTAACAAATCTGGTGTTCGTGTGGCATTTCCCTTGCCAGTAACCATAAGGCTGTTTAGCCTTCCTCCCCTCTGGACATATTTTCCTTTTTGCTGGAAGTAACCTAGTTAAGGGTTGCTGTTGTGAGATCCACCACAACTATAGGATATCCTGACGGGGATCCCTTGGTACAGCCAGCTGGTTTGCTGTTAAAATACCAGCCTGCCCCTACAGGCACAAGAGAGTGCCTTCACGTTTGTGAGTATCCTGTATCTCATCTTGCTTGGATTTTGTCAGTTTTGATTGATCTACACATGTGGCGCCTCTGTTTCTGTTTTCCTTGCAGTTAACCATTCTCTGCTGAAACAGTTATCAGTAGAGGTAATGGTAAATTGAGAGCATATCATCGATCTGAAAAGGGAAGTAGGAGATAAATCTCTACGACCGATAACAAAGAACCTATGAAATACACCCCCGTTAGGGAAATCATCGTATTCAATAAGTGATACTCCCTTCACGTCCCTCTGACATTCGCTGTACTCTGAGAGGAATCGGGCTTTAACAATGCTGAGAAGCGCATATCAACGTAGAAATCTTAGCACAAACTTACTTCACCACCTCCATAGGAGGCAAAGTTTGTAAAACTAAATTGTGGGTGTGGTGAGGGGTGTATTTATAGGCATTTTGAGGTTTTGGAAACTTTGCCCCTCCTGGTAAGATTGTATATCCCATATGTCACTAGCTCATGGACTCTTGCCAATTACATGAAAGAAATGTGTATTTATGTATGAATAGAACATCTATTTCTATGTTAAGAAACTTGGAATGTGAGATATTCATATTTTCATATCGGGTTAGCAAACATTAGGAAAATGCAATCATGTTTGTACGCAAGTAGGTTGTTAGTTTTTTTTCCACTTTTTTACTCTATTGACTTATATGGGGGAATATGGTATCGTGGACACGATATTCAAAGTTCAGCTTTTTACGCACATCAGGTTAGGGAGTGAGCGAAAACTTATAATTACCTCTCCAGTTGTAATCTTGCACATAATATGCAATATGGTGGTGCTTTAATAATAAATTGTATAAATATAAGAAATGTAAAAGTTTATATAAGCTGTTGTCAATGACAAAATGACATTTTGACAAGCTACTATCTTAAAACATTATACCATTCTGAAGTTGGAATATAAGGCTGTTACAATGGTTTCAGCCACCATTTTCTAAAAACAATCTACTTTCACCATAATTGCATAAATGTTTACAGTTAGGGTCAGAATTAATCCATCTCAGTATAAAAATGCACTCTATGCTGCTGCAAATCTGTTACATTGCTGTTTATCTGCCTTTCTCATGGTGACAGATGCATCTGGATCTATTTAAAACTTTTGAATAAATCTGGGCAAGTCTAAAATGTCTTATATAGCCAAAAACCTGCTAGTAGATGTGTTTGATGGACAAAATTTGTCACATATATTTTAGCATCAAGCAAGCATTTTCCAGTGCAGTATATATACCATTTATTTATTAAAATGCTGTTCTAGAAAATAATAAAAGGCAAAATGTTACCCTTTAAATAAGTCACGTGTATCCAAAAAAATAATGATTCCCCCCCCCCAAGAATACTGTTTGATATGAATAGTACTGACTTCCCTGCATTACCTCAAGCCAATTACATATTATTTTAATTGTTTTTAGCACATTTGTTGCAAACACTGCTGCCATAAAGGACATAAAACAGTTGCCCACTTTTAAGTCTATCCCAGTTCAGTCTCATTGAAGGCTGATAAGTTTTAACAAAAGTTACCAAGAGAAAGAGATAAGTAAATTTTGACTCTTGAAAGTTTAATTTTGACTTCCAAGTCCCTTTAAATGCATCAACTATTGAAAGAAAAAGTAGCTTGACATTCTGGACCTGTAAGCAAGACAACTATTCCAATCCATTAGAAAACCCATGTTAATTGCAGTGCATTTCTCATGCTATTCTTGTTTTTAGATTTAAGAACAGTGAAATCCATTAGAAATGTTTTATAAAAACAGATTTATGTGCAGCTGCACACAGTGTAAACATCACTCTGTGTTACATTTGATATTTATATGTGATATTTTACTATTGGATTTTGCACCCAGGCTTATGGGGTTAATTGGCTGAGTTAATGGATGTAAACCCATGCTTCCTCTGAGTGTCAGGTGACCATCAGAGATGTACTCATTCCAGTTTGAGAGTGCAGCTATTTACATATTTTGCATATATCTATTTATATTAATACCTTCCAACATTTTCCGGAGGTCTTCCAAGATTGTGAGACTTGTGCGATGAGTCTACAGGTGTTTTGTGGCTAGGCCAACCATGGGTGGAGTCAGGGCAGTCTTGTTTTGCTTTGGAAACCAGAACATTTGTCTGTAGGGGTAGATGTGGATTGATATGGAGAAGAGCTCCAAAGCCCTGATATTCTCACAAAATACTGGATGACTGGGAGTTTATACACACTATGGGTCAGAATATAAGTGAAGTTCAAAATATTGATTTTGCTAAAGCGATATTTGCACTTCACTTTGTAATACAAGCACACAAAAGCGTGCTTCTATAGGCTCCAAAGGGAGACTCGTTTTGATGCTGTCAGAGACGGCACAGAACCTAAGCGCAGCAAAGGAGCAAAGGGCGTAAGTAGTGCAGCTATGGCAGTAATCTAAAATATATATGTATATGATATACATATAATTTTGTGTTTATACTGTATATGTATATACACATATTAACACATAAATATATATATATGTATATAAGCATGTATTTATATATATTTACTGGGAACACACAGTTCCCATAGACCACAATTTTTTTTCTAACACCGCACTCCCATCATCTTTATCCCCTAGTGCAGTTATTTTAAAAAAAAAAATAAAAAAAATGCAACAATTTTTATTTTTAATAAAATACAATATACTGTATCCTGGAGGCATTTGAAGCACATTTATAAAATTAACCAGAGAGCTGATCTCTGGTTAATTTTATAAGTGCTAATTGCTACCACAAGCTTGTTGTAGCAATAACAGCCACTTGTAATGGTTGGTAATTATCACGTGCCGGCAAATATTTTACACACATATACACACATATATATATATATATACACACACACATACATACATACATATGCATACACACACATACATATATGCATATACAGGGAGTGCAGAATTATTAGGCAAATGAGTATTTTGACCACATCATCCTCTTTATGCATGTTGTCTTACTCCAAGCTGTATAGGCTCGAAAGCCTACTACCAATTAAGCATATTAGGTGATGTGCATCTCTGTAATGAGAAGGGGTGTTGTCTAATGACATCAACACCCTATATCAGGTGTGCATAATTATTAGGCAACTTCCTTTCCTTTGGCAAAATGGGTCAAAAGAAGGACTTGACAGGCTCAGAAAAGTAAAAAATAGTGAGATATCTTGCAGAGGGATGCAGCACTCTTAAAATTGCAAAGCTTCTGAAGCGTGATCATCGAACAATCAAGCGTTTCATTCAAAATAGTCAACAGGGTCGCAAGAAGCGTGTGGAAAAACCAAGGCGCAAAATAACTGCCCATGAACTGAGAAAAGTCAAGCGTGCAGCTGCCAAGATGCCACTTGCCACCAGTTTGGCCATATTTCAGAGCTGCAACATCACTGGAGTGCCCAAAAGCACAAGGTGTGCAATACTCAGAGACATGGCCAAGGTAAGAAAGGCTGAAAGACGACCACCACTGAACAAGACACACAAGCTGAAACGTCAAGACTGGGCCAAGAAATATCTCAAGACTGATTTTTCTAAGGTTTTATGGACTGATGAAATGAGAGTGAGTCTTGATGGGCCAGATGGATGGGCCCGTGGCTGGATTGGTAAAGGGCAGAGAGCTCCAGTCCGACTCAGACGCCAGGAAGGTGGAGGTGGAATACTGGTTTGGGCTGGTATCATCAAAGATGAGCTTGTGGGGCCTTTTCGGGTTGAGGATGGAGTCAAGCTCAACTCCCAGTCCTACTGCCAGTTTCTGGAAGACACCTTCTTCAAGCAGTGGTACAGGAAGAAGTCTGCATCCTTCAAGAAAAACATGATTTTCATGCAGGACAATGCTTCATCACATGCGTCCAAGTACTCCACAGTGTGGCTGGCGAGAAAGGGTATAAAAGAAGAAAATCTAATGACATGGCCTCCTTGTTCACCTGATCTGAACCCCATTGAGAACCTGTGGTCCATCATCAAATGTGAGATTTACAAGGAGGGAAAACAGTACACCTCTCTGAACAGTGTCTGGGAGGCTGTGGTTGCTGCTGCACGCAATGTTGATGGTGAACAGATCAAAACACTGACAGAATCCATGGATGGCAGGCTTTTGAGTGTCCTTGCAAAGAAAGGTGGCTATATTGGTCACTGATTTGTTTTTGTTTTGTTTTTGAATGTCAGAAATGTATATTTGTGAATGTTGAGATGTTATATTGGTTTCACTGGTAAAAATAAATAATTGAAATGGGTATATATTTGTTTTTTGTTAAGTTGCCTAATAATTATGCACAGTAATAGTCACCTGCACACACAGATATCCCCCTAAAATAGCTATAACTAAAAACAAACTAAAAACTTCTTCCAAAACTATTCAGCTTTGATATTAATGAGTTTTTTTGGTTCATTGAGAACATGGTTGTTGTTCAATAATAAAATTAATCCTCAAAAATACAACTTGCCTAATAATTCTGCACTCCCTGTAGTCATGTGAAAAAGAATGTACACCCTCTTTGAATTCCATGGTTTTACATACCAGCACATAATAACAATCATCTTTTCCTTAGAAGGTCTTAAAATTAGGTAAACACAACCTCAGATGAACAACACATGACATATTACACCATGTAATAATTTATTTAACAAAAATAAAGCCAAAATGGAGAAGCCATTTGTGAAAAGCTAAGTACACCTTATTATTCAATAGCTTGTAGAACCACCTTTAGCAGCAATAACTTGAAGTTATTGTTTTCTGTATGACTTAATCAGTCTCACATTGTGGTGGAGGTATGTTGGCCCACTCTTCTTTACAACGTTGCTTCAGTTCCTTGAGGTTTGCGGGCATTAGTTTATGCACAGCTCTCTTAAGGTCCCACCACAGGATTTGAATCAGGTTGAGGTCTGGACCTTGACTAGGCCATTGCAACACCTTGATTCTTTTTTTTTTTCAGCCATTCTGTTGTAGATTTGCTGGTGTGCTTGGGATCATTGTCCTGTTGCATGACCCAATTTTCGGCCAAGCTTTAGCTGTCGAATAGATGGCCTCACATTTGACTCTGGAATACTTTGGTATACAGAGGAGTTCATGGTCGACTCAATGACTGCAAGGTGCCCAGGTCCTGTGACTGTAAAACAAGCCCAAATCATCACCACTCCACCACCGTGCTTGACAGTTAGTAGAAAGTGTTTGTGCTGATATGCTGCGTTTGGTTTATCCAAACGTGGTGCTGTGCGTTATGGCCAAGCATATCCACTTTAGTCTCGTATGTCCAAAGGATATTGTTCCAGAAGTCTTGTGGTTTGTTCAGATGCAAATTGGCAAACCTTAGCCGTGCTGCCATGTTATTTTTAGAGAGAAGAGGCTTTCTCCTGAGAACCCTTCCATACGAACCATACTCGTTCAGTCTTTTTCTAATTATACTGTCATGAACTTTAACATTTAACTGAGGCCTGTAGAGTTTGAGATGTAACTTGTTTTTTTTTTTGCAATTTCTCTGAGCATTGCACAGTCTGACCTTGGTGCTAATTTGCTGGGACATCCACTCCTGGGAAGATTGGCAGCTGTCTTGAATGTTTTCCCCTTGTGAATACATTTTCTAGAATGATGGACTTTAAATTGTTTGGAAATGGCCGTATAACCTTTCCCAGATTGATGGGCAAGGGTCCATGTGTTATACAGTAGGTTGCAATTGAAGTTTTTATTAATAATATATTTGAAAGTATTTCATTTTAATTTATGAAAGCTGGATGTTTTTCTTGCTGAACCCTAAAGAAACACAACATGACAGCTTATTTACTTATAAATATATTTACACTTGTGTACTGTGTGCCATATGAGCCTCATTATAAAGTAAACTAGTAAAGACATATCATACTTATTAGTCAATTTTGTAGTCTTCAGTACTGTAATAATAATATTAGTAATTGTGAAAGAACCATGGAGTCTAATAGCTTCTTAATGATATACCCATAGCACCGTAGTTGAAATAATCATAGTTCTTAAAAAGTTGCTGCTCATACAGTATGCCAGTTATGTCAGCAAATCTTTATATTCTCATTGTGGCATTTATGTTGTAAATGCTCCCTAGAGTTAATGTACACAGAAACATTTGCAAAATAGTTCAACTCAATATGTAATCTTTGAATTTAATATGACTTAAGAGAGATGATCCGCTGAGAAACAAGGAAATGCAACACACACACATTTTTTGCATTTCTTTATTTTTGCTAAGTAATGTACAATAATAGCAACAAAAAAAAATAACATGTTTACTCGCTGAAAAGTAGGTCTGCTACATTTAGCATTTGTGTAGGCAGTGAATGTCTTAAGAGACATATTGAAATAGAACAGTGCATTTGTTAATTGATGTTGTGATTCAGAATTATGACTACAGCTCAATATTTACATTTACAGCGTTAACTCATTTGCTTTACACAATTAAAGATTCAAGGTTGGAATTAAAAATCCCATACTACTGCTTCATAATATCATCCTTTTTAATTTAATATGTAATTAAGAAATGTGAATATTTCTTTAATTATTTTTTGTTTGTTTGTTTAGATATTTATCAAGCTCTAAAACATTTTAAAATCTACTTTAAAGCAACACGTATTAAAAATGTATTTTTTTTAAATGTGTATTAGCACACCTTAGTATTTTTTTTCTTTCATCTACAGGCACGCAAACAGATTTATTTGCTATCATCTGTTTTTTTAATCACATATACAGACAGACAGTTAGAAAGACAGACAGTTAGAAAGACAGACAGAAAGACAGACAGACAGTTAGAAAGACAGACAGTTAGAAAGTCAGACAGACAGAAAGTCAGACTGACAGTTAAACAGACAGACAGATAGATAGATAGATAGATAGATAGATAGATAGATAGATAGATAGATGATAGATAGATAGATAGATAGATAGATGATTGATAGATAGATAATAGCTTTACAGGGGTTGAAAAATGTACCCAAGTGCTAGTAGTCCTATAAAAATTCTTACTTTCACACTTTTTCGACGTGGTTATATAAAATAATATAATATTATAAATAATATAAATCTTTCTCTCTCATACAGTAGAATTACATAATTAACGAGTGCATTAAAAGGACAATGCAATAACACTCAAATAAGCAGTATTTTTTTTTGTCTCTTTAAAATACATGCTCTATCTGAATCATAATAGTTTAATTTTGCATTCAGTGTCCATTTAATTACATTCATGTATGTAACATTAGGAGTTAAATATGTTTATTTTTTCTTGCTTTCAAGGTAACACAAATGTTATCATTACAAGAGACTTTTTAATATTTACTCAAATTATGTTTTCCTCATGGGAGAATTATAGGGAATCCATGGTAATGGTTCCCCAAGGTTAGAATTTTCTTATGTAATTTTGTAAGCTAGATAAAAACCACAGGCATAAGGTATTTTTCTGGGAAAATAACAGGAGTGACCAACCTTATCACTAAACAACGACATGCAATTATGCAAAAGTGAATTTATCTTATCATTGGTATATATTTTATAATGGACGAATAGTGACATCTTGCATGAAAGGATATTTGTTGGTCATATCAAAATATATATTACCGTATGTTTCAGTTTATTATTCATTATTACATTTCTGCATATTACAAGTGACCAATCACAAATGGGTTACACACAATGCACTAGGTCCATCAACTACCAGCCAACTACCACACTGACAGACCACAACCAGGGTGATCAAAGCAAAAACAGACATAGCACACACTTAAACAACTTGTCATTTACCATATCCCTTTAAAACAATGTTAAAACTTTTTATTTTGTTTGGTTTTAGAATAGAAATACTTAAAATAGCATTGTTCTTCACTCAGAAGAAAATGTTTATACATACATACTGTATATATTAATAACGATTTATTAATTAACAAAATGCAAAGTTAGTGAACAGAACAATCTCAATCAAATCAGTATTTGGTGTGACCACACTTTAATTTGAACATAATCAATTCTTCTAGGTATACTTGTGCCAAGTTAGGGATTTTGTAGGCATACTGTCAAATGCATGATTAAACAAATATACCAAACAGGTGCTAATGATCATCAAATTAATATGTAGGTTGAAACACAATCAGTAACTGAAACAGCGGTGTAGGAGGAATAAAATGGGGTAAGGAACAGACAATCTCTGCTAAAAAGGTGAGGTTGCTGAAGACAGCTTAATGTCAAAAGTCATACACCATGGCAAGACTAAGCAAAGCAACAAGACACAAGATTATACTGCATTAGCAATGTCTTTGCCAGGTAGAAGTTTCTAAGCAGACAGGGGTTTACAGATTTGCTGTCCGTGATCTTCTGAAGAAACATGAAGAAAAGGGTAAAATTGAGGACTGTAGATGCAGTGACCGGTCAAGGAAACTTAATGCAGCAGATGAAAGACACATCATGCTTACGTCCCTTCACAATTAGAAGATGTCCAGCAGTGTCATCAGCTCAAAATTGGCAGAAAAGGTGGGACCCTTTTAAACCCATCAACTGTCTGGAAAAGTCTAGTAAGAAGCGTTTTTCATGGAAGTCTTGCGGCCCAAAAGCCATACCTCCGACATTGAAACAGGGCCAATCGCCTCAACTATGCACAAAACACAGGAACTGGGGCCCAGACAAATGGCAGCAGAAGCTCTGGACTGATGAGTAAAAAATTTGAATATTTGGCTGTAGCAGAGGGCAGTTTGTTTACTGAAGGGAAAGAAGTACAAGAATGAATGTCTGCAGGCAACAGTAAAGCATGGTGTAAGTTTCAGGCTGCATTTATGCAACAAAAATGGGGATTTTGATAGAATTATTAGAGGCATTCGATTGGCCCCAAATTTATTCTGCAGCATGACAACGACCTCAAACATACAGCCAACATTATTAAGAAGTATCTTCCGCATAAAGAACAAGGAGCCCTGGAAGTTATGGTATGGCCCCTGATCTCAACATCGTCAAGTCTGTCTGGGATTACATGAAGAGACAGAAGCAATGGAGGCTGCTTAAATCCACAAAATAACTGTGGTTAGTTATTCAAGATGTTTGGACCAACCTACCTGCCAATTTTCATAAAAGACTGTGCAAGTGTACCTAGAAGAATTGATGCTGTTCGGAAGGCAAAAAGTGGTTACACCAAATATTAATTTAGATTTTTCTTTTGTTCACTCACTTCACATTTTGTTAGTTGATAAAAACAAACACTTCTATTTTTGAAAGCTTTCTTACTACCTAAAACGCTTGCACAATCATATTATATACATGACGGTGGATAAGCAGAATATGGCTATATTGTGTGACTAATATCCCAATGTTTAATATAAAAGCATAAATGTTTTTGCAGGCATTTCTTTACAGCATTTAAAATATGTTGTTTATTTGCAATAATTGTGCGCCATCACCCTCTGTTTTGTGTAACTATTTGGTCACATTGGCAGCACTCCAAAAGATGTATATAAAAATGTTTTGTAAGGTGTGCTAAACCAAACTTTGTATTTCTATTTATAAATAAAAGGTAGAGTGACCTTCTTCCATTGGTTAGAGCACCCCACCCAAGCTCAGGTGTACTCATGACAGTGTAATGGAGTTGTGTATATAAATCCAGTGAGACTCATTTTATTATGAAGAGAAAAAGCAGGAATGATTCAGCCCATAATGTTAGGACCAGTCATTGGGAAACCTTGTAAGTTGGTGACTGGCTAAGCAGAATTTATTTAAAAGCATAGATGTTTTTGCAGGCAATTTTTGCAGCATTTAAAAATGTGTTGTTCATTTGCAATGGTTGTGTGCCAATACCCCTGTTTTGTGTGTGTGTATATATATATATATATATATATATATATATATATCAATAAATAAATATATATGTACACATTAATATTTAAAATAAAAAAACATTTTCTTCTGAGTGAAGAACACTATTTCAAGTATTTCTTAACACACCTTCAGCTTAGCGCACCCTCAATTTAGCACACAAGTTAAAGATAGAATAGAATTTTGTAGTGCTACCCATAGACGTCTGTAGGGAGAAGGAGTTAGTGCGGCTGCACATACCAACCTTTAGATTTTAGCGCACCTTAGGCTTTAACTCGAACAAAAAAAGATTTAACTTTCAAATTGTAATATAAGGACAAGAATAGGAGTGCTATTGATTCAACTTGAGCAGTGTTATCACTGAATAGAGCTAATAATTTTGCTCTCCACTTGTAATCTAGGCATATCTGTTTTGTGAGTTCATTATTATTACAGAGTAGATGCCAATATTTGTAGTTATCTTACTGGTCTGGTTTTGCTATGATAAAAAAAAAAAAAATATAATACAGTATATCTAGGTCATCATATCCTGTATGTTGAGAACTATTTGCAGCCTCTTATGCCTTTGGAACAAATTAACTAGACAGATATTTAACCCTTTCACTCCTAAACCTTTTTTACACCCCAGTGCTGAGTAGGGTTGTGCGAATGTTTCTAAAATTTTTAAATTTAAAACAAATTTTGATACATTTGTTCGAATTGTTTGAATTTCAAATGTTTATATAACATTCTAACATTCTATTTTTGAATTTTCGTTTTCGAATTTTGCAATAAACTTAATAATTGTAAATAATAAAAATATTTGTTCGCATAGTAGAATGTTTTGCTATGTATTTGAATGTAATATTCAAATTTGAATGTGACATTCGAATTCGAATGTGACATTCAAATTCGAAAGAGAATTTCTAGTCTACAACTATGTTTAATAAATGTAATATTCGAATTTGAATACTACATTTGAATTTGAATGTCACATTCAAATTCAAAATAGTATTTCTAGTCTAATACTGTGTTTCTTAAATGTAATATTCGGATGTGACATTCAAATTCGAAATAGTATTTCCAGTCTAATACTGTGTTTTATAAATGTAATATTCAAATTCGAATGTGATATTTTGATTTGAATGTGACATTCGAATTTTAAATAGTATTTCTCGTCTACAATTGTGTTTTATAAATGTAATATTCGAATGTGACATTCAAATGTGACATTCGAAAACTGTAATTAAAATTCGAAAATATAATTTTTAAGCATATTCGTTCTTATCAACATACTATTATGTAAATTGAATTTCTACAATAACATTTGTTCTAACATTCAAATTCAAATATAAACACATTCTCCCATCCCTAGTGCTGAGCAATCTGAACTTTTTTGCTACCTACAATTAAACACCTATAGTAACAACACAAATTATATATTGGTTTTTTTCAGCATTCCCAATATACAATTATATTTATATATGTTGGCATGTGTGATAGTTGCGGCAAAAACTATAAAAAAAGTGTATAGTTTTGCTTAGACTTTAGTAAATGATATTGAACATAGCCAAGTGACCACTGCTGTTACTGTGATCACTGTACTAAGGGCTAGATTACAAGTGAGGCGCAAACGGTTTTGCACAAGCGATATCGTGTTTTCATGAGCCTTTTTCATTGCTTAGATATTACAAGTTGAGCAAAATCGTGATCCTTACCGCAATCTCAGAGCCGTGGTTAACTGTTTTCCAAAACAAAAAACTTGTACAACACACTTAAAAAATACATTAAAAAGTACAGTTACACTCATATAAACACTGTCTAATAAAAATTATTCTCAAAAATATTGCACAAAAAAGTTATAAGGGCTCAAAGATATGAAATCATGGGTGTTAGAAAAAAAAAAAGACAGGCAAATGGCTTTAACATTAAGACACATACATATATATTGCTAAAGATGTAATTGTATGTATATAGATATGTCTTTATTTGTGTACATATATATTAATGTATTTATATTTATGGGACCTGAAAACGTTCTCCAAAATTATGAAAAAAGCTGTCAAAACGTTGTGCACCAAGTATGGGGCGATGAGCAGCGGACTGTTGTTAACTAACAGTCATCCATCTCACTGCTCTTCGGCTTTTTTACAGCTTTCTTGGTACCCTGTCACTAAACACCCACACTTTACTATACTTTTTACCCCCTATACCGCCCCTCCCGGACCCCGCCGCAACTAAATAAAGAGTTTAACCCCTAAACCGCTGCTCCCAGAGCCCACCGCAACTCTAATAAATGTATTAACCCCTAAACCGCCGCACCCGGAGCCCACCGCAACTCTAATAAATGTATTAACCCCTAAACTGCCGCTCCCGGAGCCCACCGCCACCTACATTATATTTATTAACCCCTAATTTGCCCCCCCTATACCGCCGCCACTATATTAAATGTGTTAACCCCTAAACCTAAGTCTAACACTAACCCTAACACCCCCTAACTTAAATGTAATTTAAATAAATCTAAATAAAATTATTCCTATTTAAAACTAAATACCTATAAAATAAAACCTAAGATAGCTACAATATAACTAATAGTTACATTGTAGCTATCTTAGGATTTTATTTTACAGGCAAGTTTGTATTTATTTTAACTAGGTACAACAGTAATTAAATAGTTATTAACTATTTAATAGCTACCTAGTTAAAATAAATACAAAAGTACCTGTAAAATAAAACCTAACCTAAGTTACAATTACACCTAACACTGCACTATCATTAAATTAATTACCTACATTAACAACAATTAAATACAATTAAATAAAATTATCTAACGTGCAAACCCCCCCCACTAAATTACAGAAAATAATAAAATAATTACAAGTTTTTTAAACTAATTACACCTAATCTAATCCCCCTAATAAAATAAAAAAGCCCCCCAAAATAATAAAAAGCCCTACCCTATACTAAATTACAAATAGCCCTTAAAAGGGCTTTTTGCGGAGCATTGCCCCAAAGTAATCATCTCTTTTTCCTATAAAAAAAAGTACAATACACCCCAACATTAAAACCCACCACCCACACACCCAACCCTACTCTAAAACCCACCCAATACCCCCTTAATAAAACCTAACACTAACCCCTTGAAGATTACCCTACCTTAAGACTTCTTCACCCAACCGGGCCGAAGTCCTCAACGAAGCCGGGCGAAGTGGTCCTCCAGATGGGCAGAAGTCTTCATCCAAGCCGGCCAGAAGAGGTCCTCCAGATGGGCAGAAGTCTTCATCCAGGCGGCATCTTCTATCTTCATTCATCCGGCGCGGAGCAGGTCCATTCCATCTTCAAGACATCCAACGCGGAACATCCTCTTCCAACGACATCCGACGACTGAATGACAGTTCCTTAAAATGATGTCATCTAAGATGGCGTCCCTTGCAATCAGCCAATAGGATTGAGCTCGCATTCTATTGGCTGTTCCAATCAGCCAATAGAATGCCAGCCCAATCCTATTGGCTGATTGGATTTTTTCTACCTTAATTCTGATTGGCTTAACGAATTCTATCAGCCAAACGGAATTCAAGGGACGCCATCTTGGATGACGTCATTTAAAGGAACCATCATTCAGTCGTCAGATGTCATTGTAAGAGGATGCTCCGCGTCGGATGTCTTGAAGATGGACCCGCTCTGCGCCGGAAGGATGAAGATAGAAGATGCCGCCTGGATGAAGACTTCTAAACGTCTGGAGCAGTGGTCGCCAACCAGTGGTCCGTGGACCACTGGTGGTCCATGAGAAGATGTCGGTGGTCCTTGACACCATCAAGCAGGAATTAATCTCCTCTGATGGTGTAACCCCCTGTCACGCTGCAACTCCCTACAGTGCCTGATTGGACATCAGTGAAAACTGATGGAGGAGGAGTTAAATTACAATCTCCCTATGCACTTTGCGTAGTATTGCATAGCTAGATTGTATTTTTAACTCCTCCCGCCCGGCACGCTGCTCAGAGGAAGATGCTTCCATTCTAAAGCCAGCCGAAGTTGGTATAGTCTTGGCTTGAAATAGTGGAATTAAAGTATAAAAAAAAGAAAATCTTAAAAAAATATTCTCTCTTATATTTCATTTATTTTCTTCCCTTTACCTGTCTCTTTGTACTAGTTTCCCTAATTTCTTCACATGGACTTACATCACTGTTTGTCTTCCTCCCCTACATCTTCTTTTTTATTCTATTAAATATTAATTATTTTTTATTCTAATAATTTTCCCACACACAAAGCCACCTGAATTCCATTAATTGCCATCCAGTTGATCAGCCATATCCCACCAGTATTATAGTAATTGCCAATAACATCACTCGTGGTTAGCTCACATCCATATTGAGAGCTTTCTGATATAAACTTAATTTATGACTCCAATGTCTGTCCATGATTATAAGTAGTTTTTAATAATTCCTAACTGGGGAAGTAACTTGGAAGTCTTGTGGTCCTTTTAAATATAATTATTTTTTCCAACCTTCTGCCTCTCTGTTTCCAGCTCAAAAGTTGGCACTCACCCTTCATCTGTCATTTGGAAGTGTTCTATCAGTTCTGTCATTCAGTAAGTTAATTCCAAAAAATAATTCTTAAATATGTGTAAATATATACATAATGTAAACTTAGCTATGGTTATACTAGTTATGTACAGTATGTGTGTATGTATATATATATATATATATATATATATATAAATGTATACACACATTATAGAGGTTTGTACCTTTTTTTAAAAAAAATTCTGTTAGAGGTCCACGGAATTAAAAATTGTGAGTTTAGTGGTCCCTGAGGTCCGAAATGTTGGCGACCCCTGGTCTGGAGGACCTCTTCTGGCCAGCTTGGATGAAGACTTCTGCCCGTCTGGAGGACCACTTCGTCTGCCTTCGTGGAGGACTTCGGCCCGGTTGGGTGAAGACGTCTCAAGGTAGGGTGATCTTCAAGGGGTTAGTGTTAGGTTTTATTAAGGGGGGATTGGGTGGGTCTTAGAGTAGGGTTGGGTGTGTGGGTGGTGGGTTTTAATGTTGGGGGGTATTGTACTTTGTTTTCAGGTAAAAGAGCTGATTACTTTGGGACAATGCCCCGCAAAAAGCCCTTTTAAGGGCTATTTGTAATTTAGTATAGGGTAGGGCTTTTTATTATTTTGGGGGACTTTTTTATTTTATTAGGGGGATTAGATTAGGTGTAATTAGTTTAAAAAACTTGTAATTATTTTATTATTTTCTGTAATTTAGTTTTTTTTTGGACTTTAGATAAATTTACTTAATTTTATTTAATTGTAGTTAATTGTAGTTAACGTAAGTAATTAATTTAATGATAGTGTAGTGTTAGGTGTAATTGTAACTTAGGTTAGGTTTTATTTTACAGGTACATTTGTATTTATTTTAACTAGGTAGCTATTAAATAGTTAATAACTATTTAATAACTATTCTACCTAGTTAAAATAAATACAAACTTGCCTGTAAAATAAAAATAAATCCTAAAATAGCTACAATGTAACTATTAGTTATATTGTAGCTATCTTAGGGTTTATTTTATAGGTAAGTATTTAGTTTTAAATAGGACTAATTTTATTTAGATTTATTTAAATTATATTTAAGTTAGGTGGTGTTAGGGTTAGTGTTAGACTTAGGTTTAGGGGTTAAACACTTTATTTAGTTGCGGCGAGGTCCGGGAGCGGTGGTTTAGGGGTTAATAAGTATAATGTAGGTGGGGCGGTGTAGGGGGGGGGGGCAGATTAGGGGTGTTTAGACTCAGGGTACATGTTAGGGTGTTAGGTGTAGACATTCCCATAGGAATCAATGGGATATCGGGTAGCAGCGAACATAAGCCCTTGCTGCTTTCCGACTCCCATTGATTCCTATGGCATCCACCGCCTCCAGGCGGCGGATTGAAAACCAGGTATGCTGGGCTGGAATAGTGGCGAGCATACCTGCTAGTTATTTGATAACTAGCAAAAGTAGTCAGATAGTGCCGAACTTGCATTCAGAACATCTGTAGTGACGTAAGCATCGATCTGTGTCGGACTGAGTTCGGCGGATCGTATGTTACATCACTAAATTCTACTTTTGCCGGTCTGTAGGGTTTGATAACTAAGGCGAATCAGGCTCGCCACAAATACGCTGCGGAATTCCAGCATATTTGCGGTTGATGGCTTGATAAATAGAGGCCTTTGCCATTAAGTAGATGAAAATATGATTAAACATATTTATGCAATATTCATATTTATTAAAGATTTTAACTATGTATTTACTGTAAATATTTTACATTTGCTAATGTGAATATGCTATGTTGTTTGCGCGATGGGTGTTATTTTTTTTTTATTATTTATTTCTATGGGGGAATATACACACGCACTAATCAGGTTAATGCTAGCGCAAAATAAAAAATTTTGGAACTTGTAATACAAACTCAACTTAACTCTAGCATAGTTTTCACGATTAAGAAAATAAAATACCACTCCACTTGTAATCTAGCCATAAATTGTTATCAAGGGCAGTCACATGTGAAATAGGGGCACATACAGGCTTTTGGTTGTTGTAATATAGTTTAGAGAGGCCCAGTTGTGCAATACAGGAATAAAAGCGCTTTTTCCAGAGGGGTTTTCGAGGGGTTTGAAGAACCTCTCCCTATCCAGCTCCCTTGCACCTACCAAAGCTTCCACATTCTCCCCCCTTTGTGTACACACGTGGTGACTTTACCGCACTCCAATAAAGCCTAACTAGGTCACTAACAATCCCCAGCCTGTAGTCCTGTAGTCACTGAAAGCGATCCCCGTACATGACAAAAAGGGCTTATAATGCGGGCACAGCTCATCCAAACAGTTAAGGAAGAGTTTACAAACAAAGCATGCATTCTGATAAGCTCAAAAACATTTATTTTTGTCTACCATTTTGGGGGTTTCATTTGTTTAGCTATATAATTTTTTAATAAAGCCTTTTATTAGCACTGGCAATACAGATGTTCAGAGGCATAACACTAACATATATTAAAAGGATTCTAAATTCAAATATTTTCTTTTATGATTTAGATAGAGCATGCAATTTTTAGCATCTTTCTAATCTACTCCTAGGGGTCAATTTATCAAAGCGTCAACTGAAAATATGCTTGAATTCCACATCGTATTTGTCACGAGATTGATTCGCCGTAGTTTTCAAAGCGTCAAGATCATCAAATGTTGAAATTAGTGACGTAAAATATGATCCCGTGATCTCAATCCAACGCAGATTGATGCTTGCGTCATTACAGATGTTTGAAATTCACATTCGACTCTATTTGACACTTTTCCCAATTTATCAAACATTTAACAGGTACGCACACATCTATTCTGACGCAGCATACCTAGTTTTCAATCCGGCACCCTTGAGGTTGCGGATGCCATAGAACTTGATGGGAGTCTGAAAACACAGAAAGCTTATGTTAGATGCTGCAAGAGAATGAAGTATATTACATAATAAAAGTAAATTAGAAACTCTGTTAACATTGTATACCATTTCTAAATCAAACAATATTATTGCTCCACATTTGGTGCACTAGTAGATATAGGGATAACAAATGAAAAATAGATTACTACTTATGGATTATGCTACAAATTTGCCTCTAATTACAAATCAAGGGGACAATATTTCTACAAATTTGTTGAAAAGATTTGCCCCAAACTTGTTGCACTAATAGATATAGAGATGCAAATAAAATAAATACACAACATAATATAGCTAACTTCCTTTTTATTTTTTGTGTAAAATCTATGTGCACCATGTTTAAGCCATGTAATACAAGTCCCACTCCACTTTGAACCAATTTTACTGCAACACTTTTCACACCAATTATGACGCAAACTCTTAAACAACCCACACACTAGTGAATTTTTCAACCACTTTTGTTTGGAATATGCATAATCATATGATTTATGACATCAGCCAATCTGATTCAAATATACATTTTAAACTATTACTAATGAATCAAAATGCTTGATAGTTACTTGTGTCATTGATCACTCATCAAAACTTGTGCCATTTGTTACATTATGTATTATACTTTAAAAGAATGTATATGTGAATTTTGAATTAAAGATAAACATTGATGCTGACATTAGGATACACAGTGTATTATTTTAGACAAGGATTTTAAAATTGGAATTGATATTTGATTAAATTTAATCTTAAGTTGATAGTTCAAAGGGATAGACCACCTAACATTACAGATACAGCAGAAATTAAAATCACCTCTTTACTGCCATGCTATTTTTAGTGTATTTCTTCCTTCTCTTGAATTTCTTTTTCAGTAAGAAATGTCATCTTATATGCCAGCACATTTTATAACACCTGTGAAGGGGTGGTTTTTAAAACTAGATTGCAATCAGGAGGGGTTACACAGGTACAGAGAGAAAACTGGCCAAGCTCTTGAAATATCTATTGATTGCAAATAAATGCATATGATACCCCGATTAAATGCTATGTTTGCAATTTTTGGTGCTCAGAATAATAATAAATTTACACTATATACATATAGTGGTATAAATAAACACAAGAGTTATGAAAGACAACATTGTTTAGAACAAAAAAAAAGGAATGTATGGGCATTTAAATATGTTTACAAAAGATTTCTGACATAACACACACACACACACACACACATATATATATATATATATATATATATATGTATATATATATATATATGTATACACACACATATATACACACACATATATATATATATATATATATATATATATATATACATATATACAAGTATGTGCAAAGATATATGTACAAATTCTAGCATTAATAATCATTTATTGAAAAAAAATTATGAGATTAAAGCATATCATGACTTCTAGAAATACAAATACAAATACCCATTAATTTATGTGAAAGTATCATATAACAGATTTGTTTTGTATAACAAATAAATATAAAATAACTTTCTATGAGATATTGTTTGTTGAGGTATAAATGTAGCTATTTCTTGGACATTAACAGATGAAAAATAAAAGATTAGCTTTAGAGAAATGTGCTTGTTCATGGACAGTAATGAAATGGTATAAATAAAGTTGGGAAAAATCAGAATAACCGCGACATTGATGACTGTTAGTTAACAATAGTCTGATGCTCTTTGCACCATACTTAATGCGCATGTTTTTGACGGCTTTTTTGATAAATAAGGGTATCGTATTCAGATCTGCGTCAGCGATGTCTGGCGAGTGTATTGAAGCCGGCGAATGCACTGAGATTGACCCTTTGATAAATTGACCCTCTATTATCAATTTTCTTTGTTCTCTTGCTATCTTTATGTAAAAAAGCAGGACTCTAAGCTTAGGAGCTGGCCCATTTTTGGTTCAGCACCTGGGTAGCGCTTGCTGATTGGTGGCTTGACTGATAAAATTTAGACACATAAGAGAAAATATATCCCAACACACTTGCATTTCGCTGTCATTACTGTCTGTCATGCCTGGGATTTTGTTTCATAGAACTAACAATTATTATAACTCAAGCAACCGCACTTAAGGTACAATGAGGTCCTATATTAATTCAGTTTATACTGAAACTTGTTTCCTGTAAGGACCACAACTGTTATGTATGCTATGAAATAGATCCATTTTTAGCCAATCTTCAATGGTAACATTAACTCCAAGCAAAATTTGTTTTTAACAGTGGGACTTCTTCACAGGTTAGAGTATTAATTCAGATATTGATATTAGTCAGTGTTCACTTATTTTTTTTATTTTTTTGTTTATTTTACACCATGTTTACTGCAATTTTTGTGCTACAGCACATGGGGGGGGTAGAGTATTGGGGCTTTAACGTTTTGTTGTGTATACCTATTGTGGTTGGTCTGAGGAAGGAGAGACTGTCCCCTAAACATCACCTGCAATAAATTGATTTACGAAAGTTGTTGAAATTCCAGCAAGTGCGGCCCATATCTTCATATTATATAAATGTCAGTAGGAAACTGTTGCACTGAGGTATCAGATTCAGGTTTCTGTTATTTACTCATTTTAGGCATAGTGGTACACAAAAGGAGATAAACCCAAGACACTCAGGGTATGTTCAAAACCTACCTGATGTTTATTAAACTTGAAAAGAGTGGCAGGATAATTTAACAGAAATCAAATAGTCACAGGACAGGCAGGTTGTAGACACAGCAATAGCAGGGAAGATATGTAGATATGCTGTAGACAGGAAACTGTACAAAAACAGACTGGATACAAATACACGCTGTAGATGGGTAACTAAGTAATAACAGGCAGGGTACATAGAAATGCTGTAGACAGGTACCTTTGTAATAGCAGTCAGGAAACATAGCGCAGATATGCTGTAGACAGGTAACTCTGTAAAAGCAGGCTGGGTACGTAGATATGCTGTAGACCGTTAACGTTGCAATAGCATGCAGGAAACTTAGATATGCTGTACACAGGTAACTCTACAATAGCAGGCAGAGTTCATATATATGCAGTAGACAGGTAACTCTGCAATGGCAGGCAGGAAACATAGATATGCACTAGACAGGTAACTCTGCAATAGCAGGCAGTAAACGTTGGTATGCAGTAGAGGCAGGAAACCTAGATATGCTGTAGACAGGTAGCTCTGTAACTGGCCAGTAGGATAAAGCTACTTCAAGAATAAGTAAACAAACAGACGCATAATACACTTGTACTGCTGATTCAGGAACCAGATGAACATGCAGAGTTACTAGCTGTAAGTAAGCAAGCAAAGAGTCCTGACATAAAGTCCCTTAGATAGGCCATAGGTCAAAACTAGGAGTACAGCCAGAATACCTTTGAAAAATCAATAAGAGTAAACAGGTAAACAGACCAAGGGAAAATCCGGTAGAATAGTCAGGTCCAGAAAAACTGGAAGGATGAAACCGGTAACACAGGATCAGATGCACCAACACAGGAGTTAGCCTCACAATGCAAGAGCCCAGATTGAACTGAGATTCTGCCATAAATAGCAAGCTGATTGCTGTAATTACCTACAGCTGGCAAACAGGTAGAGCAGGAGAGCAAGCAGCTTCAGGCAACAGGACTCAAAAAAAGCTTAGACAAAGGGCTCCATGTACGAAGCAGCGAAAGCTGCTCCGGAGCCTTTGCGGGGCAGGTTCGCATATGCGAGCCTGCTTCCCGCAATGTAAGAAGCAGCGGTCATTAGACACCCTACGCCACCTCTTAGGTGGCGAAGCAAAATCACAGAGAGCACGCTCGCTCTCGGTGATTGACAGCCCCTTCAGTCGCGTGATTGGTCGCGCGACTGAAGGGGCAGGCATTACACACTCCGCTGAGTGTGTAATGATACATACGGGCAAGCGGATCAATAGATCCGCTGCCCGTGTGTAGTGGAGGCGGGCGGACAGCTTCGCTAGTTAAGAAGCTGTCCACCCGCCTCTTAGTACATGGAACCCATAGTCCTCTGGTGGCTTAAAAGCCAATACAGCAGCTTAGATTCAACAGCAAACTGGAAAGCAAGATACCTGGGTTCAAACCTGGGAATGGACGTTACAATATAGATAGATGATAGATAGATAGATAGATAGATAGATAGATAGATAGATAGATAGATAGATAGATAGACAGACATAACTGTTGGCATTGGATGACTGTTTTTAAATAAGTAAGAGGGGTAATTAATTTTCAGCCCCACCAATATAAAACTCCACCTATTACCAATAGTCGGAGAATAGGGAAAATATTACATAAAGTGGTCATTTGTATGGATTTGTTTACAAGGTCATAATGACCATTTGTAACCAATGATACTAATTTCAAAATTGTTTTTATTATAAAATTGCATTTGCCTTTTCTGGCCATAGCCCTTTAATTGTCTTATCAAGTTGTATAATGGAATTCTTTTAGCATAATTTCTCTTTGTTAAAGCTTAAAGATATATTTCTTAGGATGCTTGATTTAATTTCGCTTTCATCTTGCTATATAAAAACAAATGACATTATGCATTACCCAGTGTATTAGATCTTAGTGGATTTTGCAGAACATTATTGAATAAATAATGAAAAAGACATTAATAAACTTGCATTAAAAACAAACAGTAGAAGAGTATAATGTTCATTTGTTAATGCTTTCAGCGCACTTTTTTAATAAAATAATGTAGTGTGAATTAGAAAAAAACATTGGCAAGAATTTTACTGATATTGGTTTATATCATTCTATGTTCTATTGTTGTTAAAGTTGCATATATTTAAAGGGACATTCTATTAAAAAAAAATTGTATGATTTATTTTGTAACTACAGGTACCCGTTTAACAAAAAAAATGTTGTCAATATGTGACATATAGAGAAACAGCTACATTTATTGAGGCACGTTAGGCTGCGAGAGTCCTCATTATTATGTTAAGATCATGCTTTACAGTCATTGGGCTGCAATGTCCAATCAAATGCCAGGCAGACAAGGTTTGCTCCTAGGAACCTCTCCGACCAGCATCATGGAGAGAAACTGCTTGTGCTCACACAACCAATAGAGCGAGAGCAGGGCTTGTTCATCATCCCAATTGTATTGGATTGATTTAACTTCTAAACCCTTGGGCATATCCACATCTTAATAAATGGGGCCCTTTTAGTCTCACTTAATATATATATTGCCATTAACAGCTATAGCACTGTGGAATCTGTTGGCGCTCTATAAATAACCAATAATAATAATAGTTATATTAAATGGCCCAATACTTTAATATGTTGCCCAGCAAAAACATTTGCAAAATGGGTTCTGTAAATGCATGTAACTGCTAAATATGTGCATGTCTGTTTTGTTACATTAAAGTGAAGGTAAACGTAGCAGTATTCGATTATAGATAATGTTAATACTAATAAAAATAATGGTACTTTAATTCATGATTTTTTATAATTTCATATATTAACACAGTTCTCACCTTATTTCTTTCTATATCGTTCCGTTTCCCAAACAACCCATTTTTTTTTTTTTTTTTAACTCTCCGGTCACGTTTGTGCATCATCCAATGGTAACTCTGGCTGTTAGGCGGCCGTCATTTGACGTCACAACAGTTCTTGTCCTTCTGCGCATGCGTTTGTGGTTCTTGTCCTTCTGCGCATGTGTTTGGGTTACTTGCTCTACATTTCAAGCCGGGCTCGCTCCCGTTTCGCGCCTGCGCAGTTTAAAGAAAGCATAAGGTTGCAATAGAATGTGACTCACGCAGGCACAAATAGAATATATGGAGAAGCGTTTGCGCATGCTCAAATTCTCCGGCAAGCGAGAACGCGCTTTTGAAGTACGTATAGAGCGGGTGGGACCGCTCTGTACGTAATAGGGTGAAAAACAAGGAAATTCATGTAGGGAGGAGCTAATAATGGAAGCGTGAGTAAATAAGAATAGTTTATATACCATCATATATATTGCAATACTTAAAAAAAAAATAGCGATCATAGTATATAGCATATGCGTAATGTAATAAAGCTTAAAAAACAGGAAAACTTTACCTTCACTTTAATGTTGCTGCATGGAACAAAATTTTCCTCAGTAATTTTGCAGATGCAAACAAGTGGTTGACTGTGTTCTGAGGCTTAAACCATGGCTCAGCATGCAGTTTTTTAAAAGATGTGACTGCCCATGTGATCTATCTTGTCTTGCTACAATTTCTTACATTTCAAATATCATATGGTTGTCTCATTTTTTATTTTATTTTGTGCTAGAATGGACTGTTTTTTACAGAGTGATGTTTTTTCTCATTTTTATTTGTCTATTTTGTAATCTTTTTTTAAACATGTTTGTGATGCTGGTATCCTTGACATTGAAAGTCATTCTGTGAGGCAGGAGGTTAATGGTTGCAAGACAAAAGCAGATACATTCAATTCAATGGGGCTGATCTCGCTGCTATCTCTTTGAATTTTGGCAATTTTTTTAGCAAGATATTTGTTTTATTAACAAGTTTTATTGAATCTAGACCAAAAACACAGACCTTTTACTGTGCCATTTTACATGAATATACAGCCTGTAAATAATGATTGTCATATACTCTAATCACTGACTGCCTCTTTTTCTGGAGGCATTACTTTTGCTATGTATTTATATCCTGCTAAGGGGTTAAACAAATGTTGAAGGAGATTTGATTAAAATGAACTACTCAGTCCAGTCAGAATTAAAAGTATGTATCTTACCAAAGTATAGTTGAATTGCATTAAATAATTATTGATTAGCTGAAAAATATAAAAAAATGACAACAAGGTGAGCTCGGCAATAATAAAAGAAAGGCAATTTAATTCAGAACCTTAAAGGGACATTGTACACTAGATTTTTATTTGCATAAATGTTTTGTAGATGATCCCTTTATATAGCCCATCTGGGAGTATTTTTGTAACAATGTATAGCTTTGCTTATATTTAATAACATTGTGCTGATTATTTAGACTCCTAACCAAGCCCCAAAGTATCAGATGTAGACCCAAGTTTACAGACTTCTGCTTGCTCCTATTTGTTTAATGAGTCTTTTCATATGCAGGGGAGCTGGGAGGAGGGGAGGGTCTGCTCTTTCTGATTTCTCAGCCCCTTTCAGTGGGTGTCTCAGCCTCATCAACTGCAAAACTAGGAGCTTCTAAGTAAGTTTTTAAAAGGTTTAGATCAGTATCTGTGCATATTATTCTTTATAGTAGTGTCTATTACATGCAGTTATATGAAAATTGGTGTATACTGTCCCTTTAACCCTCCGGTATGCTTAACAGTGATTTCTAGAAATATATAGGAGCTGATGTATCTGTTCCTTATTGGCTACTGCAAAACTCCTGCTACGCTACTTAACCCCTAAACCCATAAACCTCCACAACCCCCATCGCAATTAACCTCCTATTCCATTAACCCCTAAACAACTGCGGAATCTGTTGGCACTCTACAAATAACCGATAATAATAATGATAACCGCCACAACCTTCATTGCAATTATCCAAGAAATTAACCAAGTACTCTAATATCCCCTTAACAACGCTACACTATGGCACGATTTGTTTAGGATAAGGTGGGAGAGAGGAGGGGGGCTTTTTATCTAAGGGATCTGGGAGGGGGTGGGGAGTTGGTTATTGAGGGGAGGCAGCTACACTACAGAAAAATATTTACAAATAAAAAAAATACCAAATTTTATGGCAAACTGGGTACTGGCACACAGCTGCCAGTACCCAAGATGGTGCACAATAAGGAAGAAGGGGAGGGTTAGAGAGCTCTTTGGGGGGAGGGGGTATCAGGGAGTTTGGGGCTAATGGGGGATTCTGCAGCAGAATATGTTTTTTTTTTTTTATTTTTTATTTTAGTGCTGGCAGACTTTCTGCCAGTACTTAAGATGGCGGGGACAATTGTGGGGTAGGAGAGGGAAGAGAGCTGTTTGGGAGGGATCAGGGGGTGGGATGTGTCAGGTGGGAGGCTGATCTCTACACTAAAGCTAAAATTAACCCTGCAAGCTCCCTACAAGCTACCTAATTAACCCCTTCACTGCTGGGCATAAAACAAGTGTGGTGCGCAGCGGCATTTAGAGGTCTTCTAATTACCAAAAAGCAACGCCAAAGCCATATATGTCTGCTATTTCTGAACAAAGGGTATGCCAAAGAAGCTTTTACAACCATTTGTGCCATAATTGCACAAGCTCTTTGTAAATAATTTCAGTGAGAAACCTAAAGTTTGTGAAAAAGTGAACAATTTTTTTTATTTGATCGCATTTGGAGGTGAAATGGTGGCATTAAATATACCAAAATGGGCCTAGATCAATGCTTTGGGGTGTCTGCCAAACAAAAATATATACATATCAAGGGATATTCAGGGATTCATGACAGATATCAATGTTCCAATGTAACTATCGCTAATTTTGAGAGAAAAAAATGGTTTGGAAATAGCAAAGTTCCTACTTGTATTTATTGCCCTATAACTTGCAAAAAACAAAGAGCATGTAAACATTGGGTATTTCTAAACTCAGGACAAAATTTAGAAACTATTTAGTATGGTTGTTTTTTGGTGTTTGTAGATGTGTAACAGAATTTGGGGGTCAAAGTTAGAAAAACTGTTTTTTCCATTTTTGCATCATATTTTATATTTTTTTTTTATAGTAAATTATATGATACTAGTCCTAAAGCCCGTTCACACGGGCCATTTTTTGAAGTACAGCGGTCCCACCCCTTGCGCTCTCTCCCACCCCCTCTCTTTTGCTCTCTCTCTCCCCCTCTCTTTTGAGCTCTCTCTCCCCCCTCACATTTGAGCTTTCTCCCCCCTCACATTTGCGCTCTCTCTCTCCTCCCCTCTCTTTTTCACTCTCTCTCTCCCTCCTCTCTTTTGCGCTCTCTCTCTCCCCCTCTCTTTTGTGCTCTCTCTCCCCCTCTCTTTTGCGCTCTCTCCCCTCTCTTTTGTGCTCTCTCTCTCCCCCCTCTCTTTTGTGCTCTCTCTCCCCCCTCTTTTGCTCTCTCCCCCTCTCTTTTGCACTCTCTCTCTCTCTCTCTCTCGCCATCTCTTTTGCGCTCTCTCTCTCCCCCTCTCTTTTGCACTCTCTCTCTCTCTTGCTCTCTCTTTTGCTCTCTCTCTCCCCCTCTCTTTTGCGCTCTTTCCCCTCTCTTCGTGCTCTCTCCCCCCTCTCTTTTGTACTATCTCTCCCCCCTCTCTCTTGCTCTGTCTCTCTCCCTCTCTTTTGCGCTCTCTCCCCTCTCTTTTGCGCTCTCTCTCTCCCCCTCTCTTTTGCACTCTCTCCCCCTCTCGTTTGCGCTCTCTCCCCCTCTCTTTTGCTCTCTCTCCCCCTCTCTTCGCGCTCTCTCCCCCATCTCTATGCGCTCTCTCTCCCCCTCTATTTTGAGCTCTCTCCCCCCTCTCTCTCTCCCCCCTCTTTCTCTCCACCCTCTCTCTCTCCCTCCCCTCTCTCTCTCCCCCCCTCTCCTCTCTCTCCCCCCTCTCCTCTCTCTCTCCCTCCCTCTCCTCTCTCTCCCCCCTCCTCTCTCTCCCCCCTCTCCTCTCTCTCCCCCCCATTCCTCTCTCTCCCCCTCTCCTCTCTCTCCCCCTCTCCTCTCTCTCTCCTCCCTCTCCTCTCTCTCTCCCCCTCTCTTTTGTGCTCTCTCTCCCCCCTCTCTTTTGTGCTCTCGCTCTCCCCTCTTTTGCTCTCTCTCTCTCTCTCCCCCCCCTCTCTTTTGCACTCTCTCTCTCCCCCTCTCTTTTGCACTCTCTCTCTACCCTTCTCTTTTGCGCTCTCTCTCTACCCCTCTCTTTTGCGCTTTCTCTCCCCCCCTCTCTTTTGCACTCTCTCTCTCCCCCTCTCTTTTGCGCTCTCTCCCCCTCTCTTTGCTCTCTCCCCCCTCTCTTTTGCGCTCTCTGTCCCCCCTCTCTTTTGTTCTCTCTCTCTCCCCCTCTCTTTTGCGCTCTCTCTCTCCCCCTCTCTTTTGCGCTCTCTCTCCCCCTCTCTTTGCGCTCTCTCTCTCCCCTCTCTTTTGCGCTCTCTCCCCCTCTCTTTTGCGCTCTCTCCCCCTCTCTTTTGCGCTCTCTCCCCCTCTCTTTGCGCTCTCTCCCCCCCTCTCTCTCTCTCTCCCTCTCTCTCTCCCCCCTCTCCTCTCTCTCCCCCCCTCCTCTCTCTTCCCCTCCTCTCCTCTCTCTCCCCTTCCTCTCCTCTCTCTCCCCCTCTCGCCCCCCTCTCCTCTCTCTCCCCCCTCTCCTCTCTCTCCCCCCTCTCCTCTCTCCCCCCTCTCTCCTCTCTCTCTCCCCTCTCCTCTCTCCCCCCCCTCTCCTCTCTCTCTCTCCCCCTCTCCTCTCTCTCCCCCCTCTCCTCTCTCTCCCACCTCTCCTCTCTCCCCCCTCCTCTCTCTCTCCCCCTCTCTCCTCTCTCTCTCTCCCCCCTCTCCTCTCTCTCTCTCCTCCTCTCTCTCCCTCTCCCCTCCTCACTCTCCCCCTCTCTCTTCCCCCCTCTCCTCTCTCTCTCCCCTCCTCTCTCTCCCCCCTCTCTATCTCTCTCCCCTCTTTATCTCGCGACCGCGCCCGACCACGCCCTTTCACAACCCGGCCATGCCTCTTCACGGCCATTCACGCCAGGCCACGCCCCTTCACATCGGCCACCCCCATGTTCACGCCAGGCCACGCCCCCTTCTGCCGCAGATCAGCTAGGGAGTAGGACTCAAAGGCCAGGTGTGTTTGTCCTCGTGCTGTCTCTACTGCGCATGACAACTTCGGACAAACACACTTGGTCTTTTATCTTATAGGATGATGAAAATAATGGTATCTTTCAAAAGTCCATTTAATATAATATGTGTGTGTAAGAGGAAAATTACAGCTAAACTCTCTTTTGTGCTCTCTCTCCCCCCTCTCTTTTGTGCTCTCGCTCTCCCCTCTTTTGCTCTCTCTCTCTCTCTCCCCCCCTCTCTTTTGCACTCTCTCTCTCCCCCTCTCTTTTGCACTCTCTCTCTACCCTTCTCTTTTGCGCTCTCTCTCTACCCCTCTCTTTTGCGCTTTCTCTCCCCCCCTCTCTTTTGCACTCTCTCTCTCACCCTCTCTTTTGCGCTCTCTCCCCCTCTCTTTGCTCTCTCCCCCCTCTCTTTTGCGCTCTCTGTCCCCCCTCTCTTTTGTTCTCTCTCTCTCCCCCTCTCTTTTGCGCTCTCTCTCTCCCCCTCTCTTTTGCGCTCTCTCTCCCCCTCTCTTTTGCGCTCTCTCTCTCCCCTCTCTTTTGCGCTCTCTCCCCCTCTCTTTTGCGCTCTCTCCCCCTCTCTTTTGCGCTCTCTCCCCCTCTCTTTGCGCTCTCTCCCCCCCTCTCTTTTGCGCTCTCTCTCTCCCCCATCTCATTTGCGCTCTCTCTCCCCCCTCTCTCTCTCTCTCCCTCTCTCTCTCCCCCCTCTCCTCTCTCTCCCCCCCTCCTCTCTCTCCCCCTCCTCTCCTCTCTCTCCCCTTCCTCTCCTCTCTCTCCCCCTCTCACCCCCCTCTCCTCTCTCTCCCCCTCTCCTCTCTCTCCCCCCCTCTCCTCTCTCCCCCCCTCTCTCCTCTCTCTCTCCCCTCTCCTCTCTCCCCCCCTCTCCTCTCTCTCTCTCCCCCTCTCCTCTCTCTCCCCCCTCTCCTCTCTCTCCCACCTCTCCTCTCTCCCCCCTCCTCTCTCTCTCCCCCTCTCTCCTCTCTCTCTCTCCCCCCTCTCCTCTCTCTCTCTCCTCCTCTCTCTCTCCCTCTCCCCTCCTCACTCTCCCCCTCTCTCTTCCCCCCTCTCCTCTCTCTCTCCCCTCCTCTCTCTCCCCCCTCTCTATCTCTCTCCCCTCTTTATCTCGCGACCGCGCCCGACCACGCCCTTTCACAACCCGGCCATGCCTCTTCACGGCCATTCACGCCAGGCCACGCCCCTTCACATCGGCCACCCCCATGTTCACGCCAGGCCACGCCCCCTTCTGCCGCAGATCAGCTAGGGAGTAGGACTCAAAGGCCAGGTGTGTTTGTCCTCGTGCTGTCTCTACTGTGCATGACAACTTCGGACAAACACACTTGGTCTTTTATCTTATAGGATGATGAAAATAATGGTATCTTTCAAAAGTCCATTTAATATAATATGTGTGTGTAAGAGGAAAATTACAGCTAAACACAAACACCGCAGAAATGTAAAAATAGCCCTAGTCCCAAAAATGGAAAAGTGCTGTGGTCACTAAGGGGTTAAACAAAAACCTTATCCATAAATAGAAAACAATAAACCTAATAACCACCCCTCAAAAAAAACTAAGTACCCAACATTTTAACTGTACCCTGTACATCTCTAGTCTTTTGATGGGGCTTGTGTTTTTAAAAGCGCGACTCTCGTCACCAGCCGCAAGTCCAAACTCTAACAGGAGTCCTGCAGGAAGAAAGGAGGTTGTAGTAGTGGGGTCTTGTTGTACAGGGTACATCATGGTCATTAAAGGGACAGTATACACCAATTTTCAGATAACTGCATGTAATAGACACTACTATAAAGAAGAATATACATAGATAGTGATATAAAAATCCAGTATAAAACCTTTTAAAAATGTACTTAGAAGCTATCAATGTAGCACTGTTAAAGAGGTTAGGCTGGGACACCCACTGAAATAAACTGAGAAAGCAGGAAGACAAGACACTCCCCCCTCCCCTGAATATAAAAAGACCCATCAAACAAACAGGAGCAAGTAGTAGTCTGTAGACTTGGGTCTGAAAATCAGCACAATGTTATCAAAAAATAAGCAAAACTATACATTGTTACAAAAACACTCCCAGATGGGCTATATAAATGGATTATCTACAAAACAATTATGCAAAGAAAAATCTAGTGTACAACGTCCCTTTAAGGTTTTAAGGTGTGAATATAGTTCTCTCCTCCAGAGGTTAATGGCTTGGCCAGAGGTAGGGTTGCTAGGTGTAAAGTATTTAACCACACAGTTCAGTATTTCAGAAGGCTGCCCAGAAAAATTTCTAGAAAAATACTGAATACTTGAATCTCCAGTCCACCAAGTAGCAGTTACATTTTAAAGGTATCTTACTCCTCTTACTCCTCTATTTATTTTTAATATGTAGATAATGTATAATATGTAAGAGTTAAAAAACGCTGTCTTATTTGTTACTAGCAGCCAATGGTATTGCTCTGTTTGTGTTACTTGTAGTCACCTCAGTAAAATGATCTCCTCTTTGTTTTTAATTAACAACCATTGTTGCATTAAAACACTGTTCTGTGTATGCTACTGGCAAACAAGGTCATTGGAGGGGCATTGTAGTGTGGGTTTTACTAGCAGCCAAGAGGGAAAAACTGGGTGTGCCTAATAGTGAGCTTAGGGGAGGGGCCATTGTGTGTCACACCTACCACTTTGCCCAATCACAGGTCCAGCATTTTTGTAGACGGCAGCTGGCTACTCTTGCCAGGGGTGGGGAACCTTTTTTCAGAGTGTTAGTCCAAGTTAGTGATTAAGAAAAAATCATGCCCATGGTACCTTTTTAACCCCTTAAGGACCGGGCATTTCAGACTAAATCTTCCCCAAAAGACCAGAGCATCTTTAGCATTTTTGCCAACTACATTTAAACAGTAATAGAGCCTTTTTTTTATATTTACCTATTTACAATCAAAACTATATTATTTTTTTTAGTAGACAACCCAAAGTATTGATCTAGGCCCATTTTGGTATATTTCATGCCACCATTTCACCACCAAATGAGATTAAATAAAAAAAAAAAGTTAACTTTTTCCCAAATTTAAGGTTTCTCACTGGAATTATTAACAAACAGCTTGTGCAATTATGGCACAAATGGCTGTAAATGCTTCTCTGGGATCCCCTTGGTTCAGAAATAGCAGACATATATGCTTTGGCATTGCTTTTTGGTAAATGTGAATGCCACTAAATGCTGCTGCACACCACACTAGTATTATGCCCAGCAGTGAAGGGGTTAATTAGGTAGCTTGTAGGGTTAATTTTAGCTTTAGTGTAGAGATCAGCCTCCCAACTGACACATCCCGCCCCCTGATCTCTGCCTGACCCCCCTCAAACAGCTCTATTCCCTCCCCCACCTTACAATTGTCACTGCCATCTTAAGAACTGGCAGAAAGTCTGCCAGTATGAAAATAAAAGCCTTTATTTTTTTTATTTTTTATTTTAAATATATTTGCTGCAGTTTAGGTTCCCCTCTATCACCCCCAACCTCCCTGACCCCCCCCCCCCCCACCTGAAAAAAGCTCTCTAACCCTCCCACCTCTACCTATTTGCCACCATATTAGGTACTGGCAGCTGTCTGCCAGTACCCAGTTTGTTGCACAATTGGCAATTTAAAAAAATAAATAAAATAAAAGTCCCATTTTTTTCTCTAGTGTAGCTGCCCCCCCTTAATACACAACCCCTCCCCTTCTCAGATCCCTTTCTGTTTTTTTCTATACCCTGTAACGTGGTCGAGTGATCCCACCCACTCCCGCCCTCTTTCCGCCACCTCCAGTGATGGGGCGCCCACCCGCCTCCTTCCTTACGCTCCCACCCACCCACCAACAATTGGCACCACTGCTATCCGATGCAGAGAGGGACACAGAGTGGCCCTCTCTGCATCGGTAACTCTACAAATCTATTTCTGCAGTGCCCCACTTGTGTGGCATGCAGAAATAGCACAATTTCGCTATTTTGAGCAAGATCGAGGCAGAGAGAAGCCCAGGACTGCAGCAAAGTACAGGGTACGATGCTGGTCCTTGAGGGGTTAAAGAAAGCTTAAAGGGAAATAAAAACATTATTTATTTTATTTATGAACAAAGCACGGATTCATATGAATAATAATGTATTAAGTACTGAAATTCCAACCAGTGAAATTATATGGTGTGTCAGCAGATGTGTTATGAGTGTCACCTTGGGACTACCAGTGACCTAAAATATGCTCCTGAAAGGGACAGTTGGCTAAATGTACAGTGTATTGAAACTCTTAGGCCTAGATTTGGAGTTTGGCGGTAGCCGTGAAAACCAGCATTAGAGGCTCCTAACGCTGGTTTTAGGCTACCGCTGGTATTTGGAGTCATTCAAAAAAGGTTCTAACGCTCACTTTTCAGCCGCGACTTTTCCATAACGCAGATCCCCTTACGTCAATAGCGTATCCTATCTTTTCAATGGGATCTTTCTAACTCCGGTATTTAGAGTCGTGTCTGAAGTGAGCGTTAGAATTCTAACGACAAAACTCCAGCCGCAGAAAAAAGTCAGTAGTTAAGAGCTTTCTGGGCTAACGCCGGTTCATAAAGCTCTTAACTACTGTGCTCTAAAGTACACTAACACCCATAAACTACCTATGTACCCCTAAACCGAGCCCCCCCCCCACATCGCCGCCACTCGATTACATTTTTTAACCCCTAATCTGCCGACCGCCACCTACGTTATCCTTATGTACCCCTAATCTGCTGCCACTAACACCGCCGACACCTATATTATATTTATTAACCCCTAACCTGCCCCCCACAACGTCGCCGCCAGCTACCTACAATAATTAACCCCTAATCTGCCGACCGCAAAGAGCCGCCACCTACGTTATACTTATGTACCCCTAATCTGCTGCCCCTAACACCGCCGACCCCTATATTATATTTATTAACCCCTAACCTGCCCCCCACAACGTCGCCGCCAGCTACCTACAATAATTAACCCCTAATCTGCCGACCGCAAAGAGCCGCCACCTACGTTATCCTTATGTACCCCTAATCTGCTGCCCCTAACACCGCCGACCCCTATATTATATTTATTAACCCCTAATCTGCCCCCCTCAACGTCGCCTCCACCTGCCTACACTTATTAACCCCTAATCTGCCGAGCGGACCGCACCACTACTATAATAAAGTCACTAACCCTATAATAAATAGTATTAACCCCTAATCTGCCCTCCCTAACATCGCCGACACCTAACTTCAATTATTAACCCCTAATCTGCCGATCGGAGCTCACCGCTATTGTAATAAATGTATTAATCCCTAAAGCTAAGTCTAACCCTAACACTAACACCCCCCTAAGTTAAATATAATTTTTTTTTTTTTTTTTAATAGTTTTTATTGGGGATTAAGAAAATACAAAGACAAACAGTTTGTTCATAAAGCATACCAAGATTACAAGTGACAAAAGAAAAATGGTATTACTCATACAGTGGTATGACTACAACGAGATAAAGGAAGAACAGTGCATAAACACAGCATATTCACCTGACACTGTACAGTATCGCCTACTCTTCAACTGTTCCAGAAACAAACATATGTTTACCCCTCATTTTTACCCTCCATAACAGCCGGGGCCACTTATGGACCCCAAAAATGAGTAACTATCTAATCTGAGGGATTTTGGGCAGCACAGGCCATCTTCGGACCTGCACTTTCGCTTAATATATGCGGTAGTTACATAACATACTCATACATTAGTCATGGCAACATGCCTATCAGCATACATCAATTCCTAAATATCTAATGCGGGAGGCCTGTCTTGGATTCTGTAGACAATATCCTCAGCAATAGGAAAAATATAGAGCCATGCATAGCACCTTTTTTTTTTTTTTATACATATATACACATCTTCACTTGGACAACAGAAAATGACTTAACAAGTGGTAATCATATGGCCTGGCATTCATGTAAGGATTCTAGGTACCAGGAAACAGGCCTTAATGTGTCGAAAGCGTTGATGTCAGTTATATAGGCCCCTTCAAGGCCTCTGAGGTAAGCTAGCATTATTGTAGGTAGTGCTGTAATGGTAAGCACAGTTATAGATAGATGCAAAAAGCTATATTATAACAGACACACATAATTAGCTCAGTAAATGGCACACACATAAGGTGACAGTTACACATGAAATTATATAATAGCACCTTGTGTATATGTAGCTGATAATCACAGTAACCTGGGAATATTTAATGCAATAGTTCTCTAATGCAAAGATGCACATATTAACTGTTGCGTTATCTACTATATGGAAAATGCAATTATAGTAGTGTTACATGGCTGTGGACCCTTCTCATGGGGAAAAGTAGCGCACAACAACAAGAGAATATTAACTGACTCTGAATACATAGCTAAATTTACATTGCAGGTAATGTCCCCTTAAGGAAAAACATACAGTTAACATAATAATAGGGTGGCCCACTTATACTCTATGTATCCTCTCTGGGAGCTAAATACGAGTTTCACAAGTCCAATGTTTTTAAGAGTTTCTTCAGGTGAGTTTTCAGGCCCAAAGACCGTCATTTATATACCCAAATATCCGGAACAAACAGGAGACACTAAGACATGGCGCACAACTTTACCCCACACCGGTCCGATTGCTAGTAGGAACCAGCCGCAAATCCTCCAGCATGCGTCGGCAGAGGTACCTGACTGAAAATGTGTAGGCAGCTGTACCGCGATAACCCGTCTGCCGCTTTTGTTCTTGAACACCCGCAGGGCCGCAAGCAAGGGAGCCGGCCGCTCTCCCCACCCTGACCCTACCAGTCACCTCAGTTTGGCTGACACTAGCGAGGCAGGTAACGTCCGGTTCTATCTCAGGCCATGCGTTGATGGGGACCTGTTTGCCAGCTTCCATGCAGGACCCCATTGTCAGCGCGTCCCGGACCTGCGGGACCAGTGAACCACGCGCTTCCTCCAGATTGACATCAGCGGCCCCAGCTTTTTGTTGCTGCAAAGTAGGTAGGTCAGAACGGATAAGTACCACTTCAGCGCTGGGCATAGCCTCTCTCTCCACATCTGCGCCCAGTATTGTCATGAGGCGATCAAATCTTTTGTTAAACAGCTTTTCTGATTCCGCAAATAGGGCTTGCAATTTAGTGTATAGGTCCTCTTCCATGATCACAGAGTTATTAGGCTGGTTATTATACAGATGTAGTTAATCTGCTCTGTTCCCCCGGTTCCCCCGGGGGGGGGGGGGGGGGGTTGCTGAGATCCCTCGCCACGAGAGCCGCCAACAGACCTCAGCAGTCCAGTCTAAGAAGCTCAGTTCTGTTCAAAAAGTAGATACTCCAGCTCAGCACATTAGTTGAAATATATTTAGGTATAGTTCAGCGCCAGATGGTTGATAAATAGCGAAGTTACAAGGCGGATTGTAAACTAACTTTAAAGAGCTCTCAGTTTGTCGACCATCTTGGGTCTTGGCCCGGACACGCCCCCTAAATATAATTTTAATCTAACGAAATTAATTAACTCTTATTAAATAAATTATTCCTATTTAAAGCTAAATACTTACCTGTAAAATAAATCCTAATATAGCTACAATATAAATTATATTTATATTATAGCTATTTTAGGATTAATATTTATTTTACAGGTAACTTTGTATTTATTTTAACCAGGTACAATAGCTATTAAATAGTTAATAAATATTTAATAGCTAACATAGTTAAAATAATTACAAATTTACCTGTAAAATAAATCCTAACCTAAGTTACAATTAAACACTACACTATCAATAAATAAATTAAATAAAATACCTATAATTATCTACAATTAAACCTAACACTACACTACCAATAAATAAATTAAATACAATTCCTACAAATAAATACAATGAAATAAACTAACTAAAGTACAAAAAAAAAAAAAAAGAACTAAGTTACAAAAAATAAAAAAATATTTACAAACATTAGAAATATATTACAACAATTTTAAACTAATTACACCTACTCTAAGCCCCCTAATAAAATAACAAAGCCCCCCAAAATAAAAAAATGCCCTACCCTATTCTAAATTACTAAAGTTCAAAGCTCTTTTACCTTACCAGCCCTGAACAGGGCCCTTTGTGGGGCATGCCCCAAGAAGTTCAGCTCTTTTGCCTGTAAAAAAAAAACTTACAATACCCCCCCCCCAACATTGCAACCCACCACCCACATACCCCTAATCTAACCCAAAACCCCCTTAAATAAACCTAACACTAAGCCCCTGAAGATCTCCCTACCTTGAGTCGTCTTCACCCAGCCGAGCCAAATTCTTCATCCAAGCGGAGCAAGAATAGGTCCTCCATCCAGTAGAAGTCTTCATCCAAGCGAGGCAGAAGAGGTCTTTCATCCGATTAAAGTGTTCATCCAAGCGGCAGCTTGGGTGGTGGGTTGTAATGTTGGGGGGGGGGTATTTTATGTTTTTTTTTTACAGGCAAAAGAGCTGAACTTCTTGGGGCATGCCCCGCAAAGGGCCCTGTTCAGGGCTGGTAAGGTAAAAGAGCTTTGAACTTTAGTAATTTAGAATAGGGTAGGGCATTTTTTTATTTTGGGGGGGCTTTGTTATTTTATTAGGGGGCTTAGAGTAGGTGTAATTAGTTTAAAATTGTTGTAATATATTTCTAATGTTTGTAAATATTTTTTTATTTTTTGTAACTTAGTTCTTTTTTATTTTTTGTACTTTAGTTAGTTTATTTCATTGTATTTATTTGTAGGAATTGTATTTAATTTATTTATTGATAGTGTAGTGTTAGGTTTAATTGTAGATAATTATAGGTATTTTATTTAATTTATTTATTGATAGTGTAGTGTTAGGTTTAATTGTAACTTAGGTTAGGATTTATTTTACAGGTAAATTTGTAATTATTTTAACTATTTTAGCTAATAAATAGCTCTTAACTATTTAATAGCTATTGTACCTGGTTAAAATAAATGCAAAGTTACCTGTAAAATAAATATTAATCCTAAAATAGCTATAATATAAATATAATTTATATTTTAGCTATATTAGGATTTATTTTACAGGTAAGTATTTAGCTTTAAATAGGAATAATTTATTTAATAAGAGTTAATTAATTTCGTTAGATTAAAATTATATTTAACTTGGGGGGTGTTAGTGTTTGGGTTAGACTTAGCTTTAGGGGTTAATACATTTATTACAATAGCGGTGAGCTCCAGTCGGCAGATTAGGGGTTAATAATTGAAGTTAGGTGTCGGCGATGTTAGGGAGGGCAGATTAGGGGTTAATACTATTTATTATAGGGTTAGTGAGGCGGATTAGGGGTTAATAACTTTATAATAATAGCGGTGCGGTCCGCTCGGCAGATTAGGGGTTAATAAGTGTAGGCAGGTGGAGGCGACATTGTGGGGGGCAGATTAGGGGTTAATAAATATAATATAGGGGTCGGCGGTGTTAGGGGCAGCAGATTAGGAGTACATAGGGATAATGTAAGTAGCGGCAGTTTACGGAGCGGCAGATTAGGGGTTAAAAAAAATATGCAGGGCTCAGCGATAGCGGGAGCGGCAGAATAGGGGTTAATAAGTGTAAGGTTAAGGGTGTTTAGACTCGGGGTACATGTTAGAGTGTTAGGTGCAGACGTAGGAAGTGTTTCCCCATAGCAAACAATGGGGCTGCGTTAGGAGCTGAACGCGGCTTTTTTGCAGGTGTTAGGTTTTTTTTCAGCTCAAACAGCCCCATTGTTTCCTATGGGGGAATCATGCACAAGCACGTTTTTGAGGCTGGCCGCGTCCGTAAGCAACTCTGGTATCGAGAGTTGAAGTTGCGTTAAATATGCTCTACGCTCCTTTTTTGGAGCCTAACGCAGCCATTCTGTGGACTCTCAATACCAGAGTTATTTTAAAGGTGCGGCCAGAAAAATCCAGCGTTAGATACGTGGGTTGTTACCGACAAAACTCTAAATCTAGCCGTTAAAGAAGTGTGAAAATGTCTAACTAGTGAAACGGTTAAGACAATTAAAGTTAAAAAATCAAATATTATTATATACTTCGGGGGGTAGTTATCAAGCCGTCTACTTTTCTGGCTGCGCCGGCCCAATACGTCCGCCTAAGCTCGCCTACCTTCGCCGCCGCGGACCTTGAATACGTTCGCCTAAGTTATCAAATAAAGCTGTCAAAAAGACGCGGGGCGATGAGCAGCGGACTGTGACAGTTATCACTCATTCGAACTCGCTGCCCTTCGGCTTTTTCCCAGCTTTATTGCTAGCCTGTCACTAAGCACTCACACTAAACTGCACTGTTCTACCCCCTATACCGGCGCCCCCGGAGCCTCCCGCAACTCAATAAAGTTACTAACCCCTAAACCTCCGCTCCTAGACCCCGCCGCAAGTCTTATAAATGTATTAACCCCTAAACCGCCGCTCCTAGACCCCGCCGCAAGTCTTATAAATGTATTAACCCCTAAACCGCTGCTCCCGGACACCGCTGCCACCTACATTATACCTAGTAACCCCTATCCTGCCCCCCCTATACCGTCGCCCTCTATTTTAAAATTATTAACCCCTATCCTGCTGATCCCGCACCTCTCCGCAACTAAATAAATAGTTTAACCCCTAAACCGCCGCTCCATGAACCCGCCGCAACCTATAATAAATTTATTAACCCCTATCCTGCCCCCCACTACGCCGCCGCCACTGTAATAAAATGATTAACCCCTAAACCTAAGTCTAACCCTAACCATAACGCCCCCCTAACTTAAATATTAATTAAATACATCTAAATAAATTAACTCTTATTAACTAAATGAATCCTATTTAAAACTAAATACTTACCTGTAAAATAAACCCTAAGATAGCTACAATATAAATAATAATTATATTCTAGCTATCTTAGGATTTATATTTATTTTACAGGTAACTTTGTATTTATTTTAGCTAGTTAGAATAGTTATTAAATAGTTATTAACTATTTAATAACTACCTAGCTAAAAGAAATACAAAATTACCTGTAAAATAAATCCTAACTTAAGTTACAATTAAACCTAACACTACACTATCATTAAATTAACTAAATAAACTACCTACAAATAACTACAATGAAAAACAATTACATAAACTAACTAAAGTACAAAAAATAAAAAAAGCTAAGTTACAAAAAATAAAAAATTAAGTTACAAACATGTTAAAAATATTACAACAATTTTAAGCTACTTACACCTAATCTAAGCCCCCTAATAAAATAACAAAGCCCCCCAAAATAAAAAAAATCCCTACCCTATTCTAAATTACATACATTTCAAAGCTCTTTTACCTTACCAGCCCTTAAAAGGGCCATTTGTGGGGGCATGCCCCAAAAAGTTCAGCTCTTTTGCCTGTAAAAGAAAAATACAACCCCCCCCAACATTAAAACCCACCACCCACATACCCCTAATCTAACCCAAACCCCCCTTACAAAAACCTAACACTAATCCCCTGAAGATCATCCTACCTTGAGTCGTCTTCACTCAGCCGAGCCACCGATGGAACTGAAGAGGACATCCGGAGCGGAAGAAGTTAATCCTCCAAGCGGCGCTGAAGAAATCTTCCATCCGATGAAGTCATCATCCAGGCGGCGCTGAAGAAGTCTTCGATCCGGCCGATGTCATCTTCAAAGAGGCGCTGAAGAGGTCTTCTATCCGGGCGAAGTCATCTTCCAAGCCGGGTCTTGAATCTTCCTTCCGCCGACGCGGAACCACCTTCTTCACCGACGGACTACGACGAATGACGGCTCCTTTAAGGGACGTCATCCAAGATGGCGTCCCCTCAATTCCGATTGGCTGATAGGATTCTATCAGCCAATCGGAATTAAGGTAGGAAAATCTGATTGGCTGATGGAATCAGCCAATCAGATTCAAGTTCAATCCGATTGGCTGATCCAATCAGCCAATCAGATTGAGCTCGCATTCTATTGGCTGATCGGAACAGCCAATAGAATGCGAGCTCAATCTGATTGGCTGATTCCATCAGCCAATCAGATTTTTCCTACCTTAATTCCGATTGGCTGATAGAATCCTATCAGCCAATCGGAATTGAGGGGACGCCATCTTGGATGATGTCCCTTAAAGGAGCCGTCATTCGTCGTAGTCCGTCTGTGAAGAAGGTGGTTCCGCGTCGGCGGAAGGAAGATTCAAGACCCGGCTTGGAAGATGACTTCGCCCGGATAGAAGACCTCTTCAGCGCCTCTTTGAAGATGACATCGGCCGGATCGAAGACTTCTTCAGCGCCGCCTGGATGATGACTTCATCGGATGGAAGATTTCTTCTGCGCTGCTTGGAGGATTAACTTCTTCCGCTCCGGATGTCCTCTTCAGTTCCATCGGTGGCTCGGCTGAGTGAAGACGACTCAAGGTAGGATGATCTTCAGGGGATTAGTGTTAGGTTTTTGTAAGGGGGGTTTGGGTTAGATTAGGGGTATGTGGGTGGTGGGTTTTAATGTTGGGGGGGGGGTTGTATTTTTCTTTTACAGGCAAAAGAGCTGAACTTTTTGGGGCATGCCCCCACAAATGGCCCTTTTAAGGGCTGGTAAGGTAAAAGAGCTTTGAAATTTATGTAATTTAGAATAGGGTAGGGATTTTTTTTATTTTGGGGGGGTTTGTTATTTTATTAGGGGGCTTAGATTAGGTGTAAGTAGCTTAAAATTGTTGTAATATTTTTAACATGTTTGTAACTTAATTTTTTATTTTTTGTAACTTAGCTTTTTTTATTTTTTGTACTTTAGTTAGTTTATGTAATTGTATTTCATTGTAGTTATTTGTAGGTAGTTTATTTAATTAATTTAATGATAGTGTAGTATTAGGTTTAATTGTAACTTAAGTTAGGATTTATTTTACAGGTAATTTTGTATTTCTTTTAGCTAGGTAGTTATTAAATAGTTAATAACTATTTAATAACTATTCTAACTAGCTAAAATAAATACAAAGTTACCTGTAAACTAAATATAAATCCTAAGATAGCTATAATATAAGTATTAATTACATTGTAGCTATCTTAGGGTTTATTTTACAGGTAAGTATTTATTTTTAAATAGGAATAATTTATTAAAGTATAGTGTAGTGTTAGGTGTAATTGTAACTTAGGTTAGGATTTATTTCACAGGTACATTTCTCTTTATTTTAGCTAGGTAAGCTATTAAATAGTTAATAACTATTTAATAGCTATTGTACATGGTTAAAATAAATTGAAAGGTACCTGTAAAATAAAAATAAATCCTAAGATAGCTAGAATATAATTATTATTTATATTGTAGCTATATTAGGGTTTATTTTAAAGGTAAGTATTTAGTTTTAAATAGGATTCATTTAGTTAATAAGAGTTAATTTATTTAGATGTATTTAATTAATATTTAAGTTAGGGGGCGTTAGGGTTAGGGTTAGACTTAGGTTTAGGGGTTAATAATTTTATTACAGTGGCGGCGGCGTAGTGGGGGGCAGGATAGGGGTTAATAAATTTATTATAGGTTGCGACGGTGTAGGGGGGGCAGATTAGGGGTTAATACATTTAATATAGGTTGCGGCGGGTTCAGGGAGCGGCGGTTTAGGGGGTAATAACTTTATTTAGTTGCGGCGGTGTAGGGGGGGTCATATTAGTGGTGTTTAGACTCGGGGTACATGTTAGGGTGTTAGGTGTAGACAGCTCCCATAGAAATCAATGGGATGTCTGTCAGCAGCGAACTTGTACTTTCGCTATGGTCAGACTCCCATTGATTCCTATGGGATCCGCCGCCTCCAGGGGTGGCGGATTGAAAACCAGGTACGCTGGGCCGTAAAAGTGCCGAGCGTACCTGCTAGTTTTTTGATAGCTAGCAAAAGTAGTGAGAATGTGCCGCACTTGTGTGCGGAACATTTAGCTCTGCTTCTTAGCAAAGAGATCAAACTACAAAAGGATTAAATACATAAGGATATTTGAGTTATTTCAGAAAGGTATATAACATTTCTCTTTTAAATTGTTGTTACTTGAATAGTTTGTACTTTCAGATAATATATTTTGTATTTCTATTAACTTTATATTTTGTTTTTTTATAGGTGGTAGACCTGAACTGTGAATTAGTTTCACTACAGAAATTGAATAGTTAAAGGTGGTAGACCTGAACTGTGAATTAGTTTCACTACAGAAATTGAATAGTTAAAGGTTTGAGTTAATTTACATTCTTTTGTATTCTGGTTTTTAGTATTGCAATTAGATAACAATTAGATTGTTTGCATAGGTGAGCAATTAGGAGGGACCCCACCCTATCTTTCTGAGGGTATTTAAAGAGATCTGTTTAGCTCTGCTAAACATTTAGCTCTGCTTCTTAGCAAAGAGATCAAACTACAAAAGGATTAAATACATAAGGATATTTGAGTTATTTCAGGAGTTATTCAGGGTTATTCAGGCTTATTCAGTAGAAAATAATACTTATATTTTTCTTATTGTTAAAGTGTTGCATAGTTTAAAATGTCTCAGATACAGTGCAATGGGTGTTTTGCACTTTTTAATCGTTCTACTTTTTGGAGATTTAGGGGCTGTCCTGTTTGTAAGCAGTTTTCCCTGTTAAGGGAGGAAATAGCTAAACTTCAAGCTAAGGTAAGTAACATACCTGTTACCTCTACAAAGCTGCCTCAGAAAGAAGCCCCTCTACCCCAGAGATCAGCAAGGAGAGGCAGATGGATCACTGTAGGCTCTGGAAGAATTAGAACAGTAGACCAGAAGCATTGCCCACAACCTCTGCCATTGCAAAACTCCTATGCTGCTCTTGCCGAATACACTTGTGATGAGGAGATTGCTGTTTCTGAGCCCTCTGAAGCTGTAACAGGTAATTTAAAGCTATTGGCACCTGATTCTCCAGGTAACATAACACAGGAAAGAACTGCAGATGTGTTTTTGAGAAAAAGACTGTTAGTGGGTGACTCTATTTTGAGGAATGTGTATTTAGGTGAAAGTAAAGGAGAAACAAGGGAGGTTAGATGTCTTCCAGGAGCTACTGCTCACAGGGATAGGAATCGTATTTTGAGAATTGTTAAGGCAGCAGGAAAGGGAAGTGAGTTGGATGTGATTGTTCATTTAGGAACAAATGATCTGGCTAGTAATCATGTTGCTGCTGTTCAGAAAGAGTTTTGTGACCTAGGTAATCATTTAGAGACTGTGGCATCAACTCTATCATTTTCTGCTATTTTACCTGTGTATGACCAGGAAGCAGGAAAGATGGAGCGGATAACAACATTTAATTCTTGGTTAGATAAGTGGTGCAGGGAACGAGGATTTGGTTTTATTGGCCATTATAGCTCTGTTTGGAAAGATACTAGGTTATTTAGGAGAGATGGCTTGCATTTGGATGCTAAAGGAACAGAGTATCTGGGAGAGGAGTTCAAATACTTTATTAGAAATCATTTAAACTAATAAAGGGGGGTAGCATTAATATATCCACCTGCCCCCCACAGCATGCCAAAACTGTTAGTCCAAGTAACAATTCTAGAAATTCTAGTAGAAAAATTCTTCGTGCCATGAGCACAAATGCTCGCAGCTTAGGAAATAAATTACCTGAACTCATTTCAATAATGACTAGGGACAACTTGGATTTAGTAGCTATAACAGAAACATGGTACAATGATTTGCATGACTGGGACATAGTCATACCTGGATACAGGTTATTTAAAAAGAACAGAGTAGGAAAGAAAGGTGGAGGAGTTGCTTTGTATGTAAATGAAAATATAAAGGTTACTGAAATTGTAGGAACAAATGATGAGGTGGAAAGTATTTGGGTGACTTTGGAAATTGGAGATAAAAATGTTTTTAGAATAGGGGTTGTATATAGGCCTCCATTGCAGGATGAAAAACTGGACAATCTGTTATTAGATGAAATAACCAAAATGACCATGAAGGGTAAGGTTATAGTACTGGGGGACTTTAATTTGCCAGATATAGACTGGAAGATTCCTTCTGCTAGATCGGCTAGAAGCAGGTATATTCTTGAATCTCTGCTAGGGGAATCACTTGAACAATTAGTCAAGGAACCAACTCGTAAGGAAGCTATATTAGATCTAATACTTACAAACAGTGATACAGTTTCAGATGTGTCTGTAGGTGAGAACTTAGGATCCAGTGATCATCAATCTGTTTGGTTTAGTATTCATGTTCAGGAACTGTACACCCAGACTAAAACAAAAGTTTTAGACTTTAGGACGGCAGATTTTTCATTAATGGGAGAATACCTAAAAAACTATTTAAAGGGGAAAAATCTTATTACAGGGGTTCAAGAACAGTGGGAATTTGTGAAAGGTGCCATTTTAGATGCAACCGCACACTGTATTAGACATGTCTGTAAAAGTAAAAGAAAGCGGAAACCAATTTGGTTTTCCAAAGAAGTAGCACATGCTGTAAAGACAAAAAAGATAGCTTATAAAAATTACAGACACACACAAGCAGATGATGATATGAAAATATGGAGACTCCAACAAAAAAAGACTAAGCAGTTAATTAGGAAGGTTAAAGCTGATGCAGAAGAGAAGATAGCACAGTCAGTAAAACATGGGGACAAAACATTCTTTAGATATATCAGTGAAAGAAGAAAAAATAAGGTAGGAATAGTAAAATTGAAATCAGTTGATGGTAGAATAATAGAAGGAGATAAGCAGATTGCAGACTGTCTCAATGATTACTTCTGTTCTGTTTTCACTAAAGATTGTGAAGATACAATGTCTACATTAAGGGATGCTATGCAAAATAGAAACAAGCTTAACAGTAATCTTTTTACAGAGGATGAGGTTTTGTTAGCATTATCAAAAATAAATGTTACAAAGGCAGTGGGTCCTGATAATATTCATCCAAGGGTTTTAAAAGAACTTCGTTCAGTGCTAACTGTCCCATTAACTGATCTGTTTAATCAGTCACTATTAACAGGAGCTGTCCCAGATGATTGGAGAATAGCAAATGTAATACCTCTTCATAAAAAGGGCAGTAGAGAAGAATCTGGCAACTACAGGCCAGTTAGTTTAACTTCAGTAGTAGGGAAATTAATGGAAAGCCTCTTAAAGGAAAGAATTATGACTTACATAAAGACAAACAATTTAGAGGACCAAAATCAGCATGGTTTTACTTCAGGGAGATCATGTCAGACTAATCTAATTGACTTCTTTGATTATGTAACAAAAGTATTAGACAAGGGAGGAGCAGTTGATGTAGCATATCTAGATTTCAGCAAAGCATTTGACACCGTCCCACACAATAAACTTATTCACAAACTATATCTCCTTGGTCTAGATTCAAAAATTGTGAACTGGGTGGAATGCTGGCTTAAGGACAGAAAACAAAGTGTCTTAGTAAATGGAGTTCATTCAGCAGAGGGGGCTGTTACTAGTGGTGTTCCTCAGGGGTCAGTTCTGGGGCCTGTTTTGTTTAACATATTTATCTGCGATATCAGCAAAGGGCTACAGGGGAAAGTATGTCTCTTTGCAGATGATACAAAAATTTGCAACAGAGTGGATGTTCCAGGGGGGGTAGACAAAATGAGAAGTGATATACAACAATTGGAGGATTGGACAAACGACTGGGATCTAAAGTTTAACACAGCAAAGTGTAAAATAATGCATTTAGGGAAGAAAAATCCAAATGTTAATTACAGACTCAATGACACTTTACTGACTGTTACAGACGAGGAACAGGACTTGGGAATTATTATTTCAGATGATTTAAAACTTAGTAAACAATGTAGTAAGGCAGCGAGTAAGGCTAGCAGAATGCTTGGATGTATTGGTAGAGGTATTTGCAGCAGAAATAGTAAGGTTCTTATGCCACTTTATAGATCATTAGTTAGGCCTCATCTTGAGTATTGTGTGCAGTTCTGGAGGCCATATCTTCAGAAGGATATTAACAAACTTGAATCTGTGCAAAGGAGGGCTACCAAAATGGTACATGGTCTAAAAAATAAAACTTACCAGGATAGGCTCAATGACCTAAATATGTATAGCTTAGAGGAGAGAAGGGAAAGAGGTGATATGATAGCAACTTTCAAGTACATTAAAGGGTTTAGTAAAACTGAGGCTGTGGGTATTTTACATAAAATGGAAAATTCAAGAACAAGGGGTCATGAGCTCAAGCTAAAGGGTAGTAGATTCAGGAGTAATTTGAGGAAGCACTTCTTTACAGAAAGAGTGATTGATTTATGGAATAAACTTCCTCAAGAGGTAGTAGCAACAAACACTGTGGGGGACTTTAAAAATGCATGGGACAAGCATAGGGCTATCCTACGAACTAGATAAGTTTATACTGTTAGGTAAGGTGGGGCAGACTTGCTGGGCCTATGGCTCTTATCTGCCGTCAATATCTATGTTTCTATGTTTCTATGTTTCTAAGAATCGATATGTGTCGGACTGAGTCCGGCGGATCGAAGCTTACGTCACAAAATTCTACTTTTGCCGGTCTCGAGCCTTTGATAACTAAGGCGAATAAGCCTCGCCACAAATACGCTGCGGAATTCCAGCGTATTTGAGGTTGACGGCTTGATAACTACCCCCCTTCATATCAGAACAGTGGTTTTCAAAGTGTGAAGCGGACTTCCCAAGAGCATATAAGAAGAGGCGTGGAATCACTGACACTTGGCACTATCCTGTGTAAAAAACAAGTAGCAGCTAACATTGAACATTTTTAAAGGGACATTAAGGCTCTGATAGTCAAAACCTCTCCGCTCAGGTGAGATATTCTAAAATGATTCCCCAGCACTGCAAGATCCCTAATGAAATATTCAAAAGGCAGATTTTGCTTTACTTCTCCAAGGGGCATTTCCTACATTTCTGTATGTAAAAGAGAGACAAGCCCAGCGCAATATAGCACTGCCTTCTGCTGCATTTACACTTTCTGCTTTCTATTTTAGATACATTTACACTTCATATTACATTTTATTAAATTTAAACTTGCACTTTCTATTTTATATTACATTTTGTATACAGCACTATATTATGCCTTTACAGTTTTTGTGGAACTTTTATAAATTAGGCTTATACTTTGTATAAATTGATACTGTATATGTGTATCTTTTATAAATTAGATTGCACTTTGCATGTCTTTTCTTTTAAATTAAAATTATAGAGCTAACTTTACAGGGGCAGATTTCACTGACTTTTCTTAGAAAAGGGGAGGAACCTGGAAACCTTAGAGAGATGAGAGTTACCTTTCATACGGCTAGATTACTAGTTTTGCGGTACAGCTATACCGCTGAAAAATTGGCCATTGCGCGTGGAATGGCCGGGAACTCATATTACAAGTCGCGGCGGTATAGCTATACTGCACGCATTTTAGCCTGTAACCAATCGTCCGTTCTGCACTAAAATAAATGACGCTTGAGTGCGGGATTTTCATAGCACCTGTATTACAGGTTGTGCGGTCCAGCTAAAATGCTTGCGTTAAAGCCTATACCGACACGATCCATACCGCCATCTGAGACCAGTAGTTATGGATTTTGTGTAACAAAAATGTTTCACAAAACTCATAACTAAAATGTTACAAAGTACACTAACACCCATAAACTACTTATTAACCCCTAAACGACCGTCCTCCCGCATCACAAACACTATATTAAACTTATTAACCTCTAATCTGCCGCCTACCCACATCACAACTATTAAATAAACCTATTAACCCCTAATTTGCCGCTCTCTGACATCTCCGACACTAATAAAAGTTATCAACCCCTAATCCGCCACTCCTCGACATCGCTGACACCCAAATAATCCTAATAACCCCTATACCGCGCCCCCCACATCGCCAACACTATAATAAAGTATTAACCCCTAAACATCCAGCCCCCCACATCGTAACTACTAAACTAAACCTATTAACCCCTAAACCGCCGTCCTTTACATTGCAAAACACTAAATTAAACTATTAACCCTTAAACCTAACACCCCCCCTAACTTTAAATTAAAATTACAATATAACTATCTTGAAAAAAATAAAAACTTACCTGTGAAATAAAAAAAAAACTAAGTTTAAACTATAAATACCCTGAACCCTAAAAGTATCCCCAAATAAAGAATGCTTTTGAAGCAAGTGCTGTGGACACTATGGCCTAGATTTAGAGTTGGGCGGTAGTCGTCAAAACCAGCGTTAGAGGCTCCTACTTACCTGTAAAATAAATATAAATCCTAAAATAGCTATAATATAATTATAATTTATATTGTAGCTATATTAGGATTTATTTTACAGATAAGTATTTAGCTTTAAATAGGAATAAATAGGAATAATTTATTTAATAAGAGTTAATTTATTTTGTTAATTTATTTCGTTAGATTTAAATTATATTTAACTTAGGGGGGGTGTTAGTGTTAGGGTTAGACTTAGCTTTAGGGGTTAATACATTTATTAGAATAGCGGTAAGCTCCAGTCGGCAGATTAGGGGTTAATGTTTGAAGTTAGGTGTCGGCGATGTTAGGGAGGGCAGATTAGGGGTTAATACTATTTATTATAGGGTTAGTGAGGCGGATTAGGGGTTAATAACTTTATTATAATAGCGGTGCGGTCCGCTCGGCAGATTAGGGGTTAATAAGTTTAGGCAGGTGGAGGCGACGTTGTGGGGGGAAGATTAGGGGTTAATTAATATAATATAGGGGTCGGCGGTGTTAGGGGCAGCAGATTAGGGGTACATAGGGATAATGTAAGTAGCGGCGGTTTACGGAGCGGCAGATTAGGGGTTAATAATAATATGCAGGGGTCAGCGATAGCGGTGGCGGCAGAATAGGGGTTAATAAGTGTAAGGTTAGGGGTGTTTAGACTCGGGGTACATGTTAGGGTGTTAGGTGCAGACGTAGGAAGTGTTTCCCCATAGCAAACAATGGGGCTGCGTTAGGAGCTGAACGCGGCTTTTTTGCAGGTGTTAGCTTTTTTTTCAGCTCAAACAGCCCCATTGTTTTCTATGGGGGAATCATGCACGAGCACGTTTTTGAAGCTGGCCGCGTCCATAAGCACCGCTGGTATCGAGAGTTGAAGTTGCGTTAAATATGCTCTACGCTCCTTTTTTGGAGCCTAACGCAGCCATTCTGTTAACTCTCAATACCAGCGGTATTTAAAAGGTGCGGCCAGAAAAAGCACGCGTAGCTAACGCACCCCTTTGGCCGCAGAACTCTAAATCTAGGCGTATGTTTGTTGGATGTACTTAGGAGCTAGCAGTGAGCTCCTGTCTGCGTTTGCATTTGCACTGCTCTGGTGATACTGCTGGTATCTACATATTGGATACACTATAAATAAGCCTAACATAACTATGATAGAATTTCACATAGGAGAGAGAAGGTAACTGGAGAACTAATGGGGCTGATAAAAATGCTACGTTTGCTTCAATTCCAAATTAAACTGAAATGTTTTCACTACAATTGAACTTGCTTTTGTCTATATTTTAGTATATATTACATTTCTGTTAGGTAAAATAAATGCATTGTGAATTTTGAGCAAACTTCACCTGCATACAGCTGGTGAGACAAATCAGTGAGACCAGCTTGTTTAAAATGCTTAGAAGTTTTCACAAGACTGGTAAGAGAGCTTCAGTCATACCCTGGGAAATACCCTGTTCAGTCCAGGGAACTGCCCTGTCCACTTCACCTTCTGAGTTTACAATGGAGAAAATACAAAGTTCAATGTAATTCTATACAAAGTATGATCCTAAGTTATTAATGGTAGTGTAAAGTAGCAAAGTCTCCTGCAATGAAATTAATGGCCTGTGCCATCTAGTGGTAGTAAAAATCCCTGTTAGAGTAGGTTATGGCAACTTTTTGCAGTTGGAGGGGTGGGTCCTTACTCACCCGTTAACCGTTATAAGCCATGGTTCAGAGGTATCCGGCCATTTTCTCCAGAGATTTTTACAGCAGTGGAAGATTTCAGGACCAGTTCTTTAGATCACCATGAGGTGTACCAAGCAGATTTCATCTGTCCCTCAACAAACAGGGATCCAATATTAGCTGTCATGCAGAGGGCATTCAAGGATGATGCAGAAGGCACGCGGGAGGACGTCATTCCACCCCCACCAGAAGCGTTCAGGCCTGTATCAAGCCTTCTCCCCTCTCCCTCCTCCCAGTCTGGCTACTTGACACAAGAGTCACCCCCAATAGAGGCCCAAGAACAGAGTATCGGACAAAGAGTGGGCAGGCTTAGTGGTAACCCAGACCTAGGGCATCAAAACTTGGAACAGGCCTTAGAGACCGGTTTGGGGGGCCCTTACTTCTTCCGGGCTGTCCCAGGAGGCTGCTGCAGTGGTTGTGGGCCTACTTAGAGCCCTATCCGCCACGATGATCCCTCAGGCAGTCACACCTTCAGTCTTGGCTGGGCCCTTAGATCTGGCCACAGGCATGGTGGCATTGGGGGAGGGGCAGGTGCAATTCATCGCCATTACAGGCCCCAGTCTACCTTCCACTAACTCCTTAGGCTGCATCGCGTCATCGGGCACTTCTGCTTCCGGTCCACCCTCTGAGTGACGTCACTTCTGGAAGTGAAGCAGGCAGAATGGGAGTGCACAGAGTGGCAGCGACAGTTGACCGGAAGAGAAGTAGCAGGGTGCTAGCTGAAGGTGAGTGGGGAGTATCCAGGCACTGTAGCTCCGCTGCGCAATGCTCTGCACAAGCCTTAAGAGAGGCAAGAGCATCAATGTTAAAAAGGTGCCGTGGGGCAGCCACATTGCATAGGGGTACCATAGGAGATAGGAGTAAAAGAAAGGTTTGCTCAAAGAAAAGAACAAAATAATGATTTGTACAGACCCAATCAACAGAGAGGTGGCAATAGGCATAGACGCAATAGAGGCAGATGGGTAAACTTCTACGAGAGTGAAGGAGAGTCCAATGATGAGGGGTCAGCCTCAGGTGGAGAGGAACAAAATGTATTAAATCAGGAAGCACAAGGGAATGTGCGAAAGGAGCCTCAAGATCAAGTAGTGAGGCCAATAGAGGGCACTAATAGATTGGTCCCTATCCTTAAGAACACCCCACAGGACACCTACCGTACATCTAACTATAGGGAAGACCCTGAGCCAAGTAGAGGACATCAGAGAGATATTCCAGCATCCACTAAAGGAAAATCAAGAACCCCACTATCAACCGAATCAATATCCACTCAGGATGGGTCAAAGGAGAAGAATATACAGAGAATGAATATAATCAATCTTTCAAATTATAACCTATCGAAGGTGGAGTTTGAGGTGCTCAGTTTTGGCCTAACATTTGTACCCACAAATTACTTTAATGTTTTCAGGACTTTACTGGACGTGGATGGTTGTATAAGAAAATGTTTTGATTCACAAAGATTGAGTGGATCCAATGAGAGTCATGATACCATTCTTGGGGAGAGAGAACAGACATCTGGGATGGATTCTTTGGATTTCCAAGAACTCTGTGATGTAATGACTTTGGAGTCTCTCCAGGATTATGGCACTACTACTATTGGGACAGATAGTCCTAATAAACCAAACTTGAGATTAAAATCTTGTTTCTATCCCGTTCAAAGTAGAGGCCATTCCCTGGAGAAATTCCAAAAAAGGATAGAGGATCTTATTAAACTACAATACACCACTAACAGGGGCCAAACCCAGAATATCAGTAAAGTACAGAGAGCAGCAATAAAAAACCTTGGAGACAATAATGAAATAGTTATAAGAGCTGCAGATAAGGGTGAAGCAATTGTGGTGCTAGATACGATGGATTTTGTCAATGAGGCCCTGAGACAGCTTAAAAAGGAGGAAGATTATACCTTACTAAAGGGGGATCCAACTAGAGCTTTCTAAAGACAATTGGTCTCCCTGGTAGATGATGGGGTAGAGTTTGGTTTGATTGATCAAGATACAAGAAAATATCTGTTGGTGGATAATCCATCTATTCCCACTTTTAACCACCTACCTAAGGTGCACAAGTCCGTAAGTAATATACAGGGAAGAACAATTGTAAGTGGAATTGGGTCCCTCCTTGAACATCTTTCAGAGAGGCTGGACAATGTATTACAGTCCATGGTAAATGAACTCTGGAGCCACCTATCAGATACAAAACATGTTCTCAATTTGTTGTGAGATCTGGTATGGCGAAAAGAGCATAGGTGACTTACTGTTGATGTTAGATCACTATACTCCACCATACCCTATAACAAAGGCTTGGAAGCTGTTAAATATTTCCTAGATAAGAGGTTTGGGGAAGATCAACAGTATGTGGAGTATGTGGTCAACGTCACCAAATTTCTGCTGACCCACAATTATTTCGAGTTTGGGGGGGAATTCTACCTCCAGAGGCATGGGACGGCAATGGGGGCTAAATTTCCCCCCTCCTTTGCCAACCTATTCATGGGTTGGTGGGAGCTCTCCCACATCTTTGGAGGTGGGAACCCCCACAGAAGCGAAATAGTGTGGTATAGGCATTTAATTGATGATCTCCTCTTTATCTGGAGAGGCACAGAAGGTGCAATGGAAGATTTTGTCCAGCTGCTAAATACTAATGAGGTGGGCATTAGTTTTACTTCGTAATCTCAGGAATTTGAGATCAACTTTCTGGATATCACATTAAGAGGAATTGCAGGCAAGTGTATAGAAACTAAGGTCTTCCGTAAACCCATCTCAGGTAACTCCCTTCTTCATGCATCCAGTTGCCACCCACAGAGGGTTTTTAAAGGTGTGGCAAAAGGCCAGTTCATACGTCTTAAAAGAAACTGCACGGTCGAAGGGGAGTATGAAGAACAGGCCAATGAGCTAACTGAGAGGCTGAAGGAGAGAGGTTACAAGTCTTGGGCTACTTAACTTTGCTTGCAAAGTCATCCCAATGGGTAGGGTGTTCAATAGGAGACTAGAAGCCCCACTTGCAGGCCAGGCTGGTAGGCAGGCAGTCACGGTTTCCAAGGACATGCGGGATGACCTGCGGATTTGGGAAATCTTCCTTAGCGCATTCAATGGCATTTTACTTTGGTGTTCCCCATAGACATCAAATCAGATGCTTCATCTTTTTACAGATGCGGCCGGGGTATCGGGTTATGGGGAATGGAGTGCGGAAGCATTGCTGCTACCCTGGGTGCAGGCAGGGTTGACCAAAAACTTGACGTCACTTGAACTGCTCCCCATAGTCATAGCTATGGAACTGTGGGGCCCAGGGCTTAGGGACCTCCACATAGTGTTTTGGACCGAAAAATGCCAGTGTTGTCTTCTCCGTCAATCAGTTGTCTGCCTCTTCCCCAGTAGTGGTTAGGTACCTCAGGCATCTTGTGCTGAGGTGTTTGCAATTTAACATACCATTCCAGGCCAGGCATGTTTCTTGGGTGAACAACACCCTGGCGGATGCATTATCCAGATTTCAATGGGATATGCTTCGTAGGCTAGCTCCCCAAGTGTGGGCAAACAGGTTACCTTATCCTCCTTCTCTTTGGCAGTTGGCGGGCATGGTCTTCAATTCAGCAGCTAATCTGCATGTTGCTAGCCCCGGCGACATGGCAACAATCAACACTGGCTGGAGTGGAACAGATTCTGCTTAGCTTGAGAGGTTCAGGCATCTGAGGGTAATCAGGGAGTGTTTCTAGAATGGCTGGTTAGACTGAAAGAGCAAAAGATTAAAAAAGGGGTGATATCAAGCAAACTAGCACCGATATCCTTTTTCATCAACTTGCTGGCATTTCCCAACGTAACAAGAGGGTTCCTAGTTAGGCAGATCCTGAAAGGTTGGGTTAAGCTAGAACATAAAGCTCCTGATAACCGTGAACAAGTCACTTTGTGGAGGCTATGGCAGCTATTAGAGGCGGCTAAGTTTATATGCATTGGGATTACGAGCAAGTTCTGTTCAGTTGCGCATTTACCCAGCTCTGTGTGTTGTGTATTATTTAAGGTTTATATGTAAAAGTTAAGTTAAGGGATGGTAACTAGCAAGGTAGAGCATTAGCCCTTATGGTAGTGTAAGGTAGCAAAGTATCCTGTAATGAAATTAAGGGCCTGTGCCATGTAGTGGTAGTAAAAATTCCTGTTAGAGTAGGTTATGGCAACTTTGTTGTAGTTGGAGGCGTGGGTCCTTACTCACCGGTTATAAGCCATGGTTCAGAGATATCTGGCCTCTTTCTCCTGGGATTTTTACAGCAGTGGAAGTTTTCCCCACCCTCCCTGCCTAGTTTTTCATGTTTACATTACTGTTAGTTGGCGTCATTCAGGCAGGTCCCTTTCACAGAGGTTTCTGGTCAAGATAGGCTAGATGCGGGGATTGGGTTAGTTGGCCTAATCACTGTAACCCCTAAGCAGTAGTTTTGGTGCTCCCCAGAAAAATTGTTAGAAGGCTTTTTATTATGGTGCCTTAGAGGTTGGAGTGACCTTCCTGATGTCATTATCCCCTAGCATTGGGAGGTTATGGTCACAAAAAAATTGGGGTTCAGAGTCTGCAGGGGGGACAGTCTGGCTAATGGGTGGGGTGATGTCTCCAGGTCCTGCTCTGGGGGTACCCTGCCCTGCAGGTCTGCTGGCTAAAAATCCCTTAAGACATCTGTTACTCATGATGGAATGGCACAGAGCCAGGTTTTCAGGTTCCCCCCTACACTTCAAAATTAAAAGATTTTGCTAGGCCTCGAATTCCGCTACTGATTCAATATGTTTATGACTTCATTAAAATCAAGTTATTTATTTACTGTAAATCTGTTAAATAAATGTGACCGTCTACACCAGAATTGTTATTGTTTTAAAAGATAGAAAATCCCTTAATTATACATTCACTAGTTTTGCATAACCCACACAGTTATATTAATAAACTTTTTACCTCTGTAATTACCTTGTATCTAAGCCTCTGCAGATTGCCCCCTTATTTCAGGTCTTTTGACAGACTTGCATTTTAGCCAATTACTGCTGGCTCCTAGGAACTCCACTTTCGTGAGCACAGTGTTATCTATATGATACACACCCTTTAGTGGTGAAAAACTGTCAAAATGCCCTGATAGAAGAGGCAGCCTTCAAGGGCTTATAAATTAGCAAATGGACCTCCTATGTTTAGCTTTCAACTAAGAATATCAAGAGAACAAAGCAAAATTGGTGATAAAAGTAAATTGGAAAAAAAAATTAAATTACATGCCCTAACTGAATCATGAAAGTTTATTTTGGACTAGACAGTCCCTTTAACCCAGCTATGTGTGTTATTTAAGGTTTAAATGTTAAAGTTAGGTTAAGGGATGGTAACTAGCAAGGTAGGGCATCAGCCCTTAAGTAACACAGAAACGTTCAAAGCATAATCAGAATGTGTAAAATCACTGCTAGATCAAAGTGCAAAGCTTAAATGCAATAATACTGAAAGGAAACAATCTGAAATTTATAGTAATATAAAATGCAATGCACAAAGTGTAAATGTAACAAACCTCTTATATCACGCAGTGCAATCTTGCACTAAACTTGTAACTGCTTCACATAAATAAATGAGAGAGATCTCACCTGTGATGGGAAGTTCCACCTTTTTTCTTTTCAAATTCAGTGAGTTTAGCCTTTGTGAAGTCGGAACTGCAATTTCTCTCCATGCTTGAGAATCTTTAAATATCAGGGCCTAAGAGACGACAATGACACTTGCCATGTAGTAGAATAAGGCAAAGGGCAAGATGTTGGTGGAAGAAATCAGAGGTTGAAACTGCACAGAGAGGGCATTGTAGCTGTTGTCTCGATCAGTAACTTGCGCTTATCACAGGAGTAACAAAGTGCAAATTGAAACATTAGTAAAGCTCTCTTTAATTGAGCAGAATCAGTTCTTGTGAACCCTGGATCAGATGTAAATTCCCCCCACAAAAAAATAAATATTACAATTTTCTTTAAAGAGAAAAAATAAAGTATAATCGGTTATAGGGAGGGGGTCAGTCTTCTAAATTTCATCAGAGGGGAGGCCCACTGCCTAAGATTTTAAAAACCCCTATCCTAGAATGTCATATGTAAGCATATAATTTCACCTCTGTGCTTCAAACGAAATCTGTAACAACCACTCATAAGAGCCATTCTTCATACAATGAAAAAAAAGAAAATAACAAAATAGCAAAACATTATTGTAATAGACTGTAATAAGTCTTGAAAATTACTAGACTGCATATATTTTTGAGTTTTAACAAGCAATGATCGTACACTTTTGTTTTAAATGCTTAGTTCCACTTTACAAATATTTTGTACCTCTGACAAAGTCATTTTTTATTTTCTTTTGATCATTAAATTGCCACTTTCATTGCTGCAGAAGTACATTTGCATATAACCCACTTATACTTTATATTACAGTGTAAATTTACAACCGCAGCTCATAGCAAGCACAGGTTCTATTAGATTCCCCTTAGAAACTCATTTGCATTTGTCATATATATTAATTACGACTTGACACTCTTAAAGCTTAAAAAAAGACATTATTCTCTCTGATAAAGTAGGCAAGCACTTAAACATGTAGAGGATATTACATTCTGATTAGAATCAATGTTGCATAAGACATAAGATATATATTGACTTCACTAAATTATTGGTAGATATACTCAATATTTCTATACCATTCAGACTTTACTTTTAAAAGCAAAGAATGATTTAAGACCAAAGACCATATTGTTGTTTACAGGGAATTGAAATATTTATATATATTTCTTAAACTCCTCTAGTTATTTTTTAAATAACATAATTTAAAGGTTGACCTTAATTATCACCTAATAAGTATTGTTAAAGGGACATTACACATCTGTTGATTTTGTGTAAAAAAAAATAGTCCTTGTCACATGCTCCCCTACAGAGGCCCAAAAGAAAAATCTGCAATGTAGTTTTTAAAATGCTGCAAAAAAAATAGCTGGTTTAGACATTTTGCAACACTGTGATAACCTAAGTTACAGAATTTACTTTTTGGCTTTTCTAGGAAACATTTTTTTACATAAAGCAAGAACTGTTTAATTTCCCTTTTTGAAGTCAATATACTTGGAATTTTTTTAATATCCAAATGCATCATATTTTCAAACTTAAACCTTTTTTCTTTTCTTCTACTCCTTCTTAAAGGAGAATTAAAGGGGAGTAACCTAGATTTGCTAAAACAGTGTTTATCAACTCTAGTCCTCAAGACCCTTAATAGGCCAGATATTTATTATATCTTAAAGGGACACTGAACCAAGAAAAAATATTTTGTGATTCAGATAGAGCATGTAATTTTAAGCAACTTTCTAATTTACTCCTATTATCAATTTTTCTTCGTTCTCTTGTTATCTTTATTTGAAAAAGAAGGCATCAACACTGGACAGCACTTGTTTATTAGTGGGTGAATTTATCCACCAATCAGCAAGAACAACCCAGGTTGTTCACCAAAAATGGGCCGGCATCTAAACTTACATTCTTGCTTTTCAAATAAAGATAACAAGAGAACAAATAAAATTTGATAATAGGAGTAAATTAGAAAGTTATTTAAAATTGCATGCTCTATCTGAATCACGAAAGAAAAAAATTGGGTTCAGTATCCCTTTAACTAGAGCACAGGTTAAATAATCAGATGATCAGTAACCATGGTTACTAACCTGCTCTCACCCTTCAGATTATTTTTTTCATCTGTGCTCTAGTTAAGATATAATGAAAATCTGGCCTGTTAAGGGTCCTTGAGAAACACTGTTACAAAGCATTTCAGGACCTCAGTATTTTAACAATGAGATATGATGGAACTATAGAATTTATTGTTGAATCAATGGAAAATGTTACAGGACATTACATTAAAGGGGCCTTTAATACTATATACCAACGTAATAAAAGTATAGTATGTGTCCAACTCCTTATTAGGTTTTTATTCAAAACACTTGTTTTTTGTTACTAAAAAAAAGTAGCTGTGAAATCAAACTTTATAAGACGATCTTCGCCGTAGCAATCCAAGCTCTCCCATACATAGACAAGGAGGCTGGACACTTTTACGGATGTTACGTCATCCGTATGTGATCGCGCATGAAATAAAATCCTCCCCCAACCGACAATGCATCTGTGTACACTTTGCTACCAAACCTAATAGCGGTTGCAGCGCTCGGGCTGGATAAGGGAGAAATGCAGAGCTACATTTACAAGCCTTATTTAAAAACAAAATATATATGAAAAAAGAAAAAATATATATATTTTTAAAGTAAGTTTTGTTTTTATATAAATTATTGTGATTTTTTAATGCACTTGCCCTCTCTTTAGATGTATTTATATGTTTATGTATAGCATTATAAGTATATATATATATACACATACATACATATATGTATGTTTAATTATATAAATATATGTATATATTTAAGCATATATTTACATATATGATATATAATCATCAAGTTAGAAACCATATTTCAATTTTTGAACTGTACAATGGAATAATTTCTACTTTTATTGTTGGCTAAATTAGTTACGAAAGAAATGCAGGATGACATTTATAAACTTTTTTATGTTAACTTTAAATACCTGTTCAAGAAAAAAGGAATACTGTTATCCCTTCCAATCGCAAGTCTAGCTATTCCGCTCGCTCCCCTCTCTAAGCTGTAACCACATGTGTGCAGCTTCAGAGAGAGAGAGAGCTTGTCAAATCTGAACGAGCTTCTGACTAAAAAGAAAAGTTATGCACAGGCTCATTTGACACCGCAGACAAGCGCATCACGTGACCTCCGACCTTCTATTAACGTACGTTACACTCCCTATCAAAGCAAAGAATGAGCTTTAGGTACAGAATTCAAACATACACAATTCTTTAAAAAAGGTTAGATTATAATAATATAACTACATAAGTTGTTGCTGTTGCTGCATACAGTTTGATAATATAATAATTATTTGTGAATTTGGCAGGTGTTCGGGGTCCCTTTAAAAGAAGAAGCTGCATGACATTGTTTTAGCTTTGTATCTGTGAAACATTAAGGGAAAGATTATGTTAGATAGAATACATTATTTTAGCTAAAGTTAGCACACAATATTAGAAGATAGCGGGCGTGTTAATTTGTGCTTTTTTGAAAGTTGAAAGTAAAGGATTGAGCACAATCGAATTTTAACGTGCTTCAGGTTAGCGTGACTTCAGACCTGTTTTACTGTGTATTTACTGTAAATATTTCATATCCCAATGTTCTTTATATATATATATATATATATATATGCATATATATATATATATATATATATATATATATATATATATATATATATATATATATATATATATATATATTCATATACACACACACACATATACAGTACATACACATACCTGTGTATCTATTCCTATAGATATTCTATAGATATTTAGGTAGATATATATTTTATATTCACATTAATATATATATATATATATATATATATATATATATATATATATATATATATATATATATATATATACAGGGAGTGCAGAATTATTAGGCAAATGAGTATTTTGACCACATCATCCTCTTTATGCATGTTGTCTTACTCCAAGCTGTATAGGCTCGAAAGCCTACTACCAATTAAGCATATTAGGTGATGTGCATCTCTGTAATGAGAAGGGGTGTGGTCTAATGACATCAACACCCTATATCAGGTGTGCATAATTATTAGGCAACTTCCTTTCCTTTGGCAAAATGGGTCAAAAGAAGGACTTGACAGGCTCAGAAAAGTAAAAAATAGTGAGATATCTTGCAGAGGGATGCAGCACTCTTAAAATTGCAAAGCTTCTGAAGCGTGATCATCGAACAATCAAGCATTTCATTCAAAATAGTCAACAGGGTCGCAAGAAGCGTGTGGAAAAACCAAGGCGCAAAATAACTGCCCATGAACTGAGAAAAGTCAAGCGTGCAGCTGCCAAGATGCCACTTGCCACCAGTTTGGCCATATTTCAGAGCTGCAACATCACTGGAGTGCCCAAAAGCACAAGGTGTGCAATACTCAGAGACATGGCCAAGGTAAGAAAGGCTGAAAGACGACCACCACTGAACAAGACACACAAGCTGAAACGTCAAGACTGGGCCAAGAAATATCTCAAGACTTATTTTTCTAAGGTTTTATGGACTGATGAAATGAGAGTGAGTCTTGATGGGCCAGATGGATGGGCCTGTGGCTGGATTGGTAAAGGGCAGAGAGCTCCAGTCCGACTCAGACGCCAGCAAGGTGGAGGTGGAGTACTGGTTTGGGCTGGTATCATCAAAGATGAGCTTGTGGGGCCTTTTCGGGTTGAGGATGGAGTAAAGCTCAACTCCCAGTCCTACTGCCAGTTTCTGGAAGACACCTTCTTCAAGCAGTGGTACAGGAAGAAGTCTGCATCCATCAAGAAAAACATGATTTTCATGCAGGACAATGCTCCATCAAACGCGTCCAAGTACTCCACAGCGTGGCTGGCAAGAAAGGGTATAAAAGAAGAAAATCTAATGACATGGCCTCCTTGTTCACCTGATCTGAACCCCATTGAGAACCTGTGGTCCATCATCAAATGTGAGATTTACAAGGAGGGAAAACAGTACACCTCTCTGAACAGTGTCTGGGAGGCTGTGGTTGCTGCTGCACGCAATGTTGATGGTGAACAGATCAAAACACTGACAGAATCCATGGATGGCAGGCTTTTGAGTGTCCTTGCAAAGAAAGGTGGCTATATTGGTCACTGATTTGTTTTTGTTTTGTTTTTGAATGTCAGAAATGTATATTTGTGAATGTTGAGATGTTATATTGGTTTCACTGGTAAAAAATAAATAATTGAAATGGGTATATATTTGTTTTTTGTTAAGTTGCCTAATAATTATGCACAGTAATAGTCACCTGCACACACAGATATCCCCCTAAAATAGCTATAACTAAAAACAAACTAAAAACTACTTCCAAAACTATTCAGCTTTGATATTAATGAGTTTTTTGGGTTCATTGAGAACATGGTTGTTGTTCAATAATAAAATTAATCCTCAAAAATACAACTTGCCTAATAATTATGCACTCCCTGTATATACATATTTAATATATGTAATAATAAATCAATTAAAAAAAGCTTTGTGAAGAACATTTGGGTTTTCTGCCTTATGATTGACAAAGTTTCAGTTTAGCACATATGAAGAATTAGTTATCTTAAGATGCGCTATGGAAATATTAAATATGAAATATTGTAAAAACATCCTATATAATAAAAGGCCAAGTGTGTTTGCTGAAGCTGTCATGCACAGTAGAGACTGCGTGCGAGGACAAGCATACCTGGCTTTCCAACTGACCTGGCGTCGTGTGGTGGAGTGGGCGTGGCCGGCGGGTGCGGAGTGGTTGTGACCGGGTGGGTGAGTTGTGGGCGGGGCCAGGTGGGTGTGATGTGGGTGGGGCCAGGCGTGACATGGTTGGGGCTGGGCGTGGTGCGGGTGGGGCCGCGCAGGGCCAGATGCCGGGGCTGGCTGCCGAGAGACAGAGAACTCTAAAGAGGGGGGATAGAGAGAGCAGAAGAGGGTGGATAGAGAGAGCAGAAGAGGGGGGATAGAGAGAGCAGAAGAGGGGGGATAGAGAGAGAGGGAGAGAGAGACAGCAAAAGAGAGAGGGGGAGAGAGAGCAAAAGAGAGAGGGGAGAGACAGCAAAAGAGAGGGGGAGAGAGACAACAAAAGAGAGGGGGGAGAGAGACAGCAAAAGAGAGGGGAGAGAGAGACAGCAAAATAGAGGGGGAGAGAGACAGCAAAAGAGAGGGGGGAGAGAGACAGCAAAAGAGAGGGGGAAGAGAGACAGCAAAAGAGAGGGGGAAGAGAGACAGCAAAAGAGAGGGTGGAGAGAGACAGCAAAAGAGAGGGGGAGAGAGACAGCAAAAGAGAGGGGGAAGAGAGACAGCAAAAGAGAGGGGGAGAGAGACAGCAAAATAAAGGGGGGAGAGAGACAGCAAAAGAGAGGGGGAGAGAGACAGCAAAAGAGAGGGGGAGAGAGACAGCAAAAGAGAGGGAGGAGAGAGACAGCAAAAGAGAGGAGGGGAGAGACACAGCAAAAGAGAGGGGGGAGAGACAGCAAAAAAGAGGAGGGGAGAGACACAGCAAAAGAGAGGGGGGAGAGACAGCAAAAGAGAGGGGGGAGAGAGACAGCAAAAGAGAAGGGAGAGAGAGACAGCAAAAGAGAGGGAGGAGAGAGACAGCAAAAGAGAGGGGGGAGAGAGCACAAAAGAGAGGGGGATAGTACACAAAAGAGAGGGGGGAGAGTGCACAAAAGAGAGGGAGAGAGAGTGCAAAAGAGAGGGGGTATGAGAGAGAGCAAAAGAGAGGGGGGAGAGAGAGAGCAAAAGAGAGGGGGAGAGAGAGAGCAAAAGAGAGGGGGAGATAGAGAGCAAAGAGAGGGGGAGAGAGAGCAAAAGAGAGGGGGGACAGAGAGAGAGTAAAAGAGAGGAGGGAGAGAGAGAGTAAAAGAGAGGGGAGAAAGAGAGAGCAAAAGAGAGGGGAGAAAGAGAGAGCAAAAGAGAGGGGGGTTAGAGAGAGAGCAAGGGGTGGGACCGCTTTACTGCAAAAAATGGCCCGTGTACACGGGCTTTAGGGCTAGTATTATATAAACAGTAATATAAATAGCGCACATGAAGGATTAATGTACTCTTGTTGGGTTTGCACATATAAAACATAATGACGAATGGTTTGCGCTGTCCTTGGCTAAGAGGTGAAAATGTCATCTCATTGAAAAATCTGCGCTTTGCCATAGGCAGCCGGAGGCAACATAAAGTTTTTTCATACTTCATGACTGAAAGTCCACTTTATTTATAGCACTGGTAAATCCTAGGGTTTCAAAATCGCTATATAGGATTTGCAATTAACTTTTAAGTAAAGAAAATGTTATTCTATTGAAAATTGTTACACTGCCTCCACCTGGCTACTTCATAAGGCCACCCAGCTGGCAAAAAGAACACTGAGAATGTCTCTTAGAGTAGAGTTATTCCTAGGCATGTTTAGTGTCTTTGTTATTCTCTGCCTTTCATTCCTATTAAATAATACTATCTTTACCTTTTGGCTTATATCTCTTATATTTTAAGGAAAGGCCCACATGAGCTTCTTCTTACCAGCCTTTCCATGTTTGTGGCAAGTAAGAAGCATTGCGATTAAAGCTCTTAAGTGGTTTCAGTATAGTTGCATGCCAGTCTTAAAAGGATATGTTACCCAATCTTGAATCACTTGAAATTGATGCAGCATATCTGTGAAAAGCTGACTAGAATATGAATAATCAAGCAAAGTAAATACACTGCGATCCTCCAAAGTAAGCATACATGTTTTAATATCCATAAGTAAATTAAAACATCTTAGTAGGCAACAGATAAGTTAAAATCAAAAAGATAGGCAGAACATTTTCAGGAACTGGTCTGTCCTACATGTTTCGGTTAATTTCCTTAATCATGAACATGACCTCCTTCCTGCCTCTTAAACCTGAAGGTGATTTCCTATTGGTTCCTCAGTATTGTAATTAACCCCTCGTTGGTCAGCTACTTGTTGCTTTTATGTTTGCTCTACCCCAAGGCATTTTATAAAAAAATTTTTTTTTTGCTTTTATATATAAATAATGCTCATATTACCATATGTGTATATTATCTCCGCTAGTTCTAAGCCTGCATGTATAAATGAGAATACATAAGGGCTAATGACATTTAGCCCATTGTTAAGTATTTGTTTGTCCAACATCAACTAAACTCAATCATCCTATTTAACTAGCAAAATATATATGTCTAACATCAAATATCCTGAGATTTCATATTTCAGCACTATATGAGTAGGCAATCACTGCTGAACTGATCAATTAGGGGACCCTATAATCTCAAAAAGAGAAAAAGGGAAAACTACTATCTCTTCCAGAAATTTATCACATCCCCCTCTATATTGAAGCCCTGTGGCCTTCTTGTCTTCATTTTGAAGATCCAAAAGGCTTCACGCAGCATCAGGCGTGCTGCTCTGTCTCCCCCTCTAGGGGGTGTTCGTACACATTCTATAACCTGCCATGAGAGCGACGTTACATCGCCCCCATACACAGAGATAAAGTGTTGTGAGAGGCCTGAGCTGTCTTTATCATGAGAGATATCATTTAGATGCTCTCTGATCCTGGAGGGCACCTACCTTGTGGTACACCCTATATACTGTCCGTTACACTGGGAGCAATCTACCAGATAAACAACAAAAGGGGTTCTGCAATTTGTGCAATTTGACAGATTGAAAACCCGATTGGTTGTTGCTGACTGAAAGGTGGACGTCACTCTGCTGTACTGACAGGCTATGCATTTAGAGAAGTGGCATTTAAAGTGCCCTTTTACACTTAGCCAACTACTGCTGGCCCTCTCTTTGTCCCTTAGTACGCTTGGTGCCACCAAATTGCCAATTGTGCATGCTCTCTTAGAGACAAAATTGCACCCTTTGGACACATAGTCCCTCAAGCTGTCCTCAGCTGTCAGTATAGGTAGATGTTTGCTGACAATACTTGTAATTTCTTTAAACTGCGGGCTGTAGGTAGTAACCAGAGTAGGTCTAGTTAGATCATAACCATTCCTTTGCCTGGTGTTCCCCCTTAATATTTCACTTCTACTCAACCTAGTCACCTCCAAATGGGCTCTATTGATGACTTTGTGTGAGTAGCCTCTCTCAGAGAGGAGACAACTTAGTGTCTCACTCTCCTTTGCAAAATCTTCTTCCAGGGAGCAGTTCCGCTTTAATCTCATGAACTGCCCCTTGGCCACCCCAAACCCCGTGTGACGGGGATGGTTACTCCTAGCATGAAGCAAGGAGTTGGAAGTAATAGGCTTACGATATAGGGATGTGGAGACCTTACCACTTAGAGGATCCCCCCTAAGTTCTACATCCAGATATGGTATTGTACTTGTCCCTATTTGGGCAGTGAATTCCAAACCCACCCTATTAGAATTGAGGTAAATCAAAAAGTCTTGCATCTCAGCAGTCTCCCCCACCCAGATAAAAAGGAGATCGTCTATAAAACGTTTATAGGATCTAATCCTATCTCTAAATGGGTTATTATCTCCAAAGACGTGGGACAGTTCCCACCAACCCATAAATAGGTTGGCATATGATGGGGCAAATTTAGCCCCCATCGCTGTCCCACGTCTTTGGAGATAAAAGGTATGCTCAAACCTGAAATAATTATGTGTCAGGAGGAAAGTAAGGGCCTCAATTATAAATTCAATCAAATCCTCATGGTAATTGCTAAAGTTTCGTAGCATATACCTCACGGCTTCAATACCGAATTCATGAGGAATGGCCGAGTAGAGGCCAACCACATCAACTGTTAGCCATGTACAATTTTCCTCCCATATGACACTATCCATTGCTTTTATGAGATGCGTGGTATCTTTCAGATAAGATGGCAAAAAGTGAATGACTGGTTGCAAAAGGGACTCAATCCAACCTGAAAGTTTTTCAAAAAGTGACCCTATGCCTGAGACAATTGGTCTACCCTTCACCTCCTCCAAGGTCTTATGGACCTTGGGGAGGTGATGAAAAATAGGGATAACAGGTTTAAGTACCATCAGATAATCAAATGTCTCTTGGTCAATATGCCCCCTCATCAAACCATCATCCAAAAGATGTCTCAATTCAATCCCAAATCTTTCCGTGGGATTATAGCTAAGTTCTTTATAAACCAGGGTGTCTGTCAACTGCCTCAAGGCCTCTCCAACATATTTATCTCTCCCCATCACCACTATGCAGCCCCCCTTGTCCGCTTGTTTGATGACTATGTCATCATTTTTTCCTAGCTGTTCTAATGCCAATCTTTGGGTTGGGCTCAGGTTATGTGTTATCTTATTACTCTGTTCTGAGAGTTTAACCAGATCCTCCTCAACTCTACGATGAAAGGCTTCAATAAAGGGTCCTCTGGTTCTAGTGGGGTAAAAAATAGATTGGGGCCTAAACCCTGTGTGATTCCTCTTTACAGGGAAATCTGAATGGGAACTTAAAGTCCCTAACTCATGTAAGGTCAGATAGTGCCCTGGCCCTTCCCTTTCCTCCTTGGTCTATGTCTCCGCCTCCTTCTACTCCTTTCGGGTCTAACCGAAAAACCTGTTCCTGGCTATTCTCCATGGTCTGGGGTATGAATGCTGATGGTCTAACATCACCCTCACTATCACTGAGGAACTCCTGTTGTCTCTCATTCACACTTTTGTTATTCTTTTTAGTGCTATGTACCCTACCATCATTACCAGCCTTTTTCTGACCTGAACCATGTGCTGTCTCTGTCCTCTTTAAGACACTCTTAGGTACTAATGCCTGCACTTCATCACCTGAATTCCCACTAGAATCACCTGCACCATACTCATCTGACCTATATTCATTATCCTCATCTGTGCTGTCTTTATCTGAAAAGGTCACTTTTTTACCTTCCCCTCCTGATCCCATTTTAGAAGTACTCTTATTCTTCCTGAACTTAGGTCTATTTGTTCTAGAGCCAGATCTATTCTGCCAAGTATAAACTTTGTTGTTGATATAATCATTATTATCTCTCACAAATTTCCTTAGTTTAAAGTTGTCAATTTCACTTCTAAACTTGACAATTGTTTCACCTAACAACTTGTCAAAATCTTTGTATTTGGGGTGCTCTAAAAATTCATTTAGCTGCACCTGTATCTTATTCAATTCTTCCCTGATTTTTATCAATTGACATTGTTTAAACTTTATGATTAATTGCATAAGTCTCTTGGAGCAGTCACTTAAAATGTCATTCCATTCTTGCAAAAAATCAGGGTCATCAACCTGGAAAGTGGGAAATTTATGCATCCTTAGCCCCCTGGGAATCAAATCCAGGGTCAAATATTTCTCCAATGCTCTTTGATCCCACCATATCCTATACTCTTTAATTAAGGTGCGCTCCATAGCCAGAAATACATCACTAATAGATAATAGTTCAGTCTGTTTGACAAAAGTATCCTCAAGGGTTAATTTTTCTGAGTCCAAATCAGAAATTGATTTCAGTGAGAACAACCCTGTAAAATATAGAATATGAATAACTCAAATTTCTTCAGTAGCCACATCACATTGTAAAGGACATTTGTAATGGGACTAGTAAGGGAGATTGCATCTAGCATTTGAAGGTACAGTCACTTTCTTTCCCTCCTCATTGTAAGGAAGTTTACTATAAAATAGTATATTTTGATGAAATTCCGACAATATCACGGTAAAGCAAAGTGTGAACTCAGCACTGATGATGACGATTGGCTGAGAATAATTACTCATAGCATACCTCCAAACATCTGCAGGAGGTTAACAGCTTGGGGGCTGGAGGACTGGAGTTACATGTGTAGTAGGGTAGTGTTATGAGGGGGGTGGATGTGACAGTGTGGTGCCTGGGCAGGACTTGGTCATTCCCTTAAAACTGTCTCACCAAGGGGCTGTAGGCAGGAACAGGGCCATGGACTGTCAACCTGTGACAATACCACAGGATGCATAATGGTTGAGAAGTAAGTGATAGAGTATTTACTATGTTCAGCTAAAACATTCTGAGGTAAAATATTTCTCCTGTGTACAACTAAATGTTTATATGATTCTTTTTAAGTCAGCTTTTTACATACATGCTTTATAACTTTAAGTATTAGTCATATATTCCTTTAATTTAAAGGGACAGTCAACACCAGAATTTTTGTTGTTTTAAAAGATAGATAATCCCTTAATTACCCATTCCACAGTTTTGCATAACCAACAGTTATAATAAACATTTTACCTCTGCGATTACCTTGTATCTAAGCCTCTCCAGACTGCCCCCTAATTTCAGTTCTTTTGACAGACTTGCATTTTAGCCAATCAGTGCTCATTCCTTGGTAAATTCACATGCATGAGCTCAATGTTATCTATATGAAACACATGAACTAACGCCCTCTAGCGGTGAAAAACTGTCACAATGCATTTAGATTAGAGGCGGCCTTCAAGGTCTAAGAAATTAGCATATGAACCTCCTAGGTTTAGCTTTCAACTAAGAATACCAAAAGAACAAAGCAAAATTGGTGATAAAAGAAATGGGAAAGTTGTTTAAAATGGCATGCCCTATTTGAATCAGGTCCCTTTAATACAAGCTCTACTGTGCTCACTAGGGCCTAAATTTGGAGTTTGGCGGTAGCCGTGAAAACCAGCGTTAGAGGCTCCTAACGCTGGTTTTAGGCTACCGCCGGTATTTGGAGTCATTCAAAAAAGGGTCTAACGCTCACTTTTCAGCCGCGACTTTTCCATACAGCAGATCCCCTTACGTAAATTGCGTATCCTATCTTTTCAATGGGATCTTTCTAACTCCGGTATTTAGAGTCGTGGCTGAAGTGAGCGTTAGAAATCTAACTACAAAACTCCAGCCGCAGAAAAAAGTCAGTAGTTAAGAGCTTTCTGGGCTAACGCCGGTTCATAAAGCTCTTAACTACTGTACTCTAAAGTACACTAACACCCATAAACTACCTATGTACCCCTAAACCGAGGCCCCCCCCACATCGCCGACACTCGAATACATTTTTTTAACCCCTAATCTGCCGACCGCCACCTACGTTATACTTATGTACCCCTAATCTGCTGCCCCTAACACCGCCGACCCCTATATTATATTTATTAACCCCTAACCTGCCCCCCACAACATCGCAGCCAGCTACCTACATTAATTAACCCCTAATCTGCCGACCGCAAAGAGCCGCCACCTACATTATAGCTATGTACCCCTAATCTGCTGCCCCTAGCAACGCCGACCCATATATTATATTTATTAACCCCTAATCTGCCCCCCTCAACGTCGCCTCCACCTGCCTACACTTATTAACCCCTAATCTGCCGAGCGGACCGCACCGCTACTATAATAAAGTTATTAACCCCTAATCCGCCTCACTCCCGCCTCAATAACCCTATAATAAATAGTATTAACCCCTAATCTGCCCTCCCTAACATCGCCGACACCTAACTTCAATTATTAACCCCTAATCTGCCGACTGGAGCTCACCGCTATTCTAATAAATTTATTAACCCCTAAAGCTAAGTCTAACCCTAACACTAACACCCCTCTAAATTAAAAATAATTTTAATCTAACGAAATTAATTAACTCTTATTAAATAAATTATTCCTATTTAAAGCTAAATACTTACCTGTAAAATAAATCCTAATATAGCTACAATATAAATTATAATGATATTATAGCTATTTTAGGATTAATATTTATTTTTCAGGTAACTTTGTATTTATTTTAACCAGGTACAATAGCTATTAAATAGTTAAGAACTATTTAATAGCTAAAATAGTTAAAATAATTACAAATTTACCTGTAAAATAAATCCTAACCTAAGTTACAATTAAACCTAACACTACACTATCAATAAATTAATTAAATAAAATACCTATAATTATCTACAATTAAACCTAACACTACACAATCAATAAATAAATTAAATACAATTCCTACAAATAAATACAATGAAATAAACTAACTAAAGTACAAAAAATAAAAAAGAACTAAGTTACAAAAAATAAAAAAATATTTACAAACATTAGAAATATATTACAACAATTTTAAACTAATTACACCTACTCTAAGCCCCCTAATAAAATAACAAAGCCCCCCAAAATAAAAAAATGCCCTACCCTATTCTAAATTACTAAAGTTCAAAGCTCTTTTACCTTACCAGCCCTGAACAGGGCCCTTTGCGGGGCATGCCCCAAGAAGTTCAGCTCTTTTGCCTGTAAAAAAAAACATACAATACCCCCCCCCAACTTTACAACCCACCACCCACATACCCCTAATCTAACCCAAACCCCCCTTAAATAAACCTAACACTAAGCCCCTGAAGATCTCCCTACCTTGAGTCGTCTTCACCCAGCCGAGCCAAATTCTTCATCCAAGCGGAGCAAGAAGAGGTCCTCCATCCGGTAGTAGTCTTCATCCATGCGGGGCAGAAGAGGTCTTCCATCCGATTGAAGTCTTCATCCAAGAGGCATCTTCTATCGTCATCCATCCGGAGCGGAGCGGCAGCATCCTGAAGACCTCCGACGCGGAACATCCATCCTGGCCGACGACTGAACGACGAATGACGGTTCCTTTAAATGACGTCATCCAAGATGGCGTCCCTCGAATTCCGATTGGCTGATAGGATTCTATCAGCCAATCGGAATTTAGGTAGGAATATTCTGATTGGCTGATGGAATCAGCCAATCAGAATCAAGTTCAATCCGATTGGCTGATCCTATCAGCCAATCAGATTGAGCTCACATTCTATTGGCTGTTCCGATCATTTTTTTATTTTGGGGGCTTTGGTATTTTATTAGGGAGCTTAGAGTAGGTGTAATTAGTTTAAAATTATTGTAATATAGTTCTAATGTTTGTAAATATTTTTTTTTTTTGTGACTTAGTTCTTTTTTATTTTTTGTACTTTAGTTAGTTTATTTCATTGTATTTATTTGTAGGAATTGTATTTAATTTATTTATTGATAGTGTAGTGTTAGGTTTAATTGTAACTTAGGTTAGGATTTATTTTACAGGTAAATTTGTAATTATTTTAACTATTTTAGCTATTAAATAGTTCTTAACTATTTAATAGCTATTGTACCTGGTTAAAATAAATACAAAGTTACCTGTAAAATAAATATTAATCCTAAAATAGCTATAATATCATTATAATTTATATTGTAGCTATATTAGGATTTATTTTACAGGTAAGTATTTAGCTTTAAATAGGAATAATTTATTTAATAAGAGTTAATTAATTTCGTTAGATTAAAATTATATTTAACTTAGGGGGGTGTTAGTGTTAGACTTAGCTTTTGGGGTTAATAAATTTATTAGAATAGCGGTGAGCTCCAGTCGGCAGATTAGGGGTTAATAATTGAAGTTAGGTGTCTGCGATGTTAGGGAGGGCAGATTAGGGGTTAATACTATTTATTATAGGGTTAGTGAGGCGGATTAGGGGTTAATAACTTTATAATAATAGCGGTGCGGTCCGCTCGGCAGATTAGGGGTTAATAAGTGTAGGCAGGTGGAGGCGACGTTGTGGGGGGCAGATTAGGGGTTAATAAATATAATATAGGGGTCGGCGGTGTTAGGGGCAGCAGATTAGGGGTACATAGGGATAATGTAAGTAGCGACGGTTTACGGAGCGGCAGATTAGGGGTTAATAATAATATGCAGGGGTCAGCGATAGCGGGGGCGGCAGAATAGGGGTTAATAAGTGTAAGGTTAGGGGTGTTTAGACTCGGGGTACATGTTAGAGTGTTAGGTGCAGACGTAGGAAGTGTTTCCCCATAGCAAACAATGGGGCTGCGTTAGGAGCTGAACGCGGCTTTTTTGCAGGTGTTAGCTTTTTTTTCAGCTCAAACAGCCCCATTGTTTCCTATGGGGGAATCGTGCACGAGCACGTTTTTGAGGCTGGCCGCGTCCGTAAGCAACTCTGGTATCGAGAGTTGAAGTTGCGTTAAATATGCTCTACGCTCCTTTTTTGGAGCCTAACGCAGCCATTCTATGGACTCTCAATACCAGAGTTATTTTAACCCCTTAATGACCACAGCACTTTTCCATTTTCTGTCCGTTTGGGACCAAGGCTATTTTTACATTTTTGTGGTGTTTGTGTTTAGCTGTAATTTTCCTCTTACTCATTTACTGTACCCACACATATTATATACCGTTTTTCTCGCCATTAAATGGACTTTCAAAATATACCATTATTTTCATCATATCTTATAATTTACTATAAAAAATATTATAAAATATGAGGAAAAAATGGAAAAAAACACACTTTTTCTAACTTTGACCCCCAAAATCTGTTACACATCTACAACCACCAAAAAACACCCATGCTAAATAGTTTCTAAATTTTGTCCTGAGTTTAGAAATACCCAATGTTTACATGTTCTTTACTTTTTTTGCAAGTTATAGGGCTATAAGTACAAGTAGCACTTTGCCATTTCCAAACCACTTTTTTTCAAAATTAGCGCTAGTTACATTGGGACACTAATATCTTTCAGGAATCTCTGAATATCCATTGACATGTATATATTTTTTTTTAGAAGACATCCCAAAGTATTGATCTAGGCCCATTTTGGTATATTTCATGGCACCATTTCACCGCCGAATGCGATCAAATAAAAAAAATATTTTACTTTTTCACAAATTTTTTCACAAACTTTAGGTTTTTCACTGAAATTATTTACAAACAACTCATGAAATTATGGAATAAATGGTTGTAAATGCTTCTCTGGGATCCCCTTTGTTCATAAATAGCAGACATATATGGCTTTGGCTTTGCTTTTTGGTAATTAGAAGGCTGCTAAATGCCACTGCGCACCAACCGTGTATTATGCCCAGCAGTGAATGGGTTAATTAGGGAGCATGTAGGGAGCTTCTAGGGTTAATTTTAGCTCTAGTGTAGTGTAGTAGACAACCCCAAGTATTGATCTAGGCCCATTTTGGTATATTTCATGCCACCATTTCACCGCCAAAAGCAATCAAATAAAAAAAAATTGTTCACTTTTTCAAACTTTAGGTTTTTCACTAAAATTATTTACAAACAGCTTGTGCAATTATGGCACAAATGGTTTTAAATGCTTCTCTGGGATCCCCTTTGTTCATAAATAGCAGACATATATGGCTTTGGCGTTGCTTTTTGGTAATTATAAGGCCGCTAAATGCTGCTGCGCATCACATGTGTATTATGGCCAGCAGTGAAGGGGTTAATTAGGTAGTTTGTAGGGAGCTTGCAGGGTTAATTTTAGCTTTAGTGTAGAGATCAGACTCCCACCTGACACATCCCACCCCCTGATCCCTCCCAAACAGCACTCTTCCCTCCCCAACCCCACAATTGTCCCCGCCATCTTAAGTACTGGCAGAAAGTCTGCCAGTACTAAAATAAAAGGTATAAAAAAAAAAAAAAAAAAAAAAAAAATTTTTAAGCATATTTACATATGCTGCTATGTAGGGTCCCCCCTTAGCCCCCAACCTCCCTGATCCCCCCAAAATAGCTCCCTAACCCTCCCCCTCTGCCTTATTGGGGCCATCTTGGGTACTGGCAGCTGTCTGCCAGTACCCAGTTTGCAAATAAAAATGTTTTTTTTTAATGTTTTACTATTTGTTTCTGTAGTGTAGCTTCCCCCCCACAGTCCAATACCCCACCAGCCAAACCGATCACCAAAATAACCATATTAACCCCTTTGATCCCCACTTCTAACAAAAACATTTTCTGTAGCGTAGTGGTTCCCACCCGCTCCCTCCCCGTGCACGCGCCCGCCCGGCCTCCCCGTGCACGCGCGCGCGTCAGTGCGCGTCCCCCCGGTCGTCCCCGCCCCCGATCCCGCCCCCCTCCGCATCACAAAGGCCATCGATGGCCGCCACCCACCTCCCACACCGGCTCCCACCCACCAACGAACATAGCCGTTAATGTCCGGTGCAGAGAGGGCCACAGAGTGGCTCTCTCTGCACCGGATGGCTACAAATGGTTATTGCAGGATGCCTCGATATCGAGGCATCACTGCAATAACCGGAAAGCAGCTGGAAGCGAGCAGGATCGCTTCCAACTGCTTTCCAAACCGAGGACGTGCAGGGTACGTTCTCAGGCATTAACTGCCTTTTTTTTGAGGACGTACCCTGCACGTCCTCGGTCATTAAGGGGTTAAAGGTGCGGCCAGAAAAAAGCCAGCGTTAGATACGCGGTTCGTTACCGACAAAACTCAAAATCTAGCCGTAGGTTTGTAAACTGCAGAAACTTGAAAGCTTTCTTGTGTAGTTTTTAAATTATTATCTAGTTATTTCTGTGTCTTATTTGCAAAGATAGATGCATCCTCTGATTGCGTTCAGACTTCTTTATTAAGCTAAGCTTCTACATTTACAACTGTTATGCTGTCAGATTAGTTTACAATAAAAAAAGGCTGAAACTACCTAACTCTATAGCTCCCTCTGCAGGTTGCTTGTATAGCATTGCTACACTACATGTGAGTTATTATCCAAAGTGACTTACAATAATAACCATGGCTAAACTCCATTGTATCCTCACTGATCCTGATACTTAAATTGTACAAATACTGTATATGGCAGAAAAACTGCACAGAAACAAAATTAAAACAAGGGGTGGGTAGGAGTGAAGTTTGAATTTCTAGAAAAGAGATAAAACACTTTGTCCCTACATTGCATATCCCTTAACTCCTTACCCCAAGAGTAAGAGAAAGTCCAACCCTGGTTTACTACTTTCTCTGATTGAGAAAAAATTGGTTACCCCTTAAATACACTCACAATAAGATCACAGCAATATTAATAAAAGATTAAAGGAAATTTGTTCCCCGCTAACTTGTCTAATAATAAACAGACCAAACCGATCGGGATGTTTGCTGTCCACTTCCTCAGAGGTGGCGGATGTGTTAAAGAACAGCATCTTACGACTGCTGCTTCTTAACTTTTGTTTCCGACGAGCCCAAAGACTCCCGCGGAAAAAGCTGCATCCGCAGCTTGTTAAATATACCCCAATGTCTTGCAAATCTCATAAGTTAAATTATTTGGGACTCTAGTTAATTTTAAAATACACAGGGCAAGATTACAAGTGGAGCGGTATGTCTTTTCTGCTAGCGATATCGTCTTTTCGCTAGCAATTTTCATTCCGCTGATATTACAAGTTGGGAAAAAACCTGATTCTGTAGTGTAGAGACCCTGCTACAAACAATTAACTTTGCTGTAGTGTAGGGACCCATCCCTACCTCTAGGGACACAGCCATCCCTCCTCCTTCTAATGATGGGCTGCCCTTCCTTCCCTCCCTACCACACCACCCATGGCAGAACAACACAGATACAAACAGTAACACTGTCTGTGTCACTGTCTGTATTGGTGATCTGGCTTCTTATGTTAGGTACTATGTCAACACAGTATGCTGGGCAAACTACTGTGTGACGTAGTACCTACATCCATTTGGCGAAAAGGATTTAAAAAAAAAAGCTGGAGTTTATTTTTATGTAGTTTGTATTGCAAAATATTGCTAAATAGTACAGCCTACTGTTGTCTTCTATGCTACTTTAATTTTATAGCATAATTTTAAATGCAAGAAGGAAGTGCAGTTTTAGAAAAATATAGATATATTAATTAATGAATTAATTAATTAATTACAGTTTACCTCTGGGTTACTAGTGAGAGCCTGCATCAGCTTTAACCCTTTCTGCTAGACTAAAAGTTCGATTAGCTGAAAAACTTAAAAAATAAATTAAAATGAAAAAACAATTATAGGGGGTATACTATGAAGCACACAATGAAGAAGTTAATCTTGCCAAAATAGAAATCTACAGGGAGTGCAGAATTATTAGGAAAATTAGTATTTTGACCACATCATCCTCTTTATGCATGTTGTCTTACTCCAAGCTGTATAGGCTTGAAAGCCTACTACCAATTAAGCATATTAGGTGATATGCATCTCTGTAATGAGAAGGGGTGTGGTCTAATGACATCAACACCCTATATCAGGTGTGCATAATTATTAGGCAACTTCCTTTCCTTTGGCAAAATGGGTCAAAAGAAGGACTTGACAGGCTCATAAAAGTCAAAAATAGTGAGATATCTTGCAGATGGATGCAGCACTCTTAAAATTGCAAAGCTTCTGAAGCGTGATCATCGAACAATCAAACGTTTCATTCAAAATAGTCAACAGGGTCGCAAGAAGCGTGTGGAAAAACCAAGGCGCAAAATAACTGCCCATGAACTGAGAAAAGTCAAGCGTGCAGCTGCCAAGATGCCACTTGCCACCAGTTTGGCCATATTTCAGAGCTGCAACATCACTGGAGTGCCCAAAAGCACAAGGTGTGCAATACTCAGAGACATGGCCAAGGTAAGAAAGGCTGAAAGACGACCACCACTGAACAAGACACACAAGCTGAAACGTCAAGACTGGGCCAAGAAATATCTCAAGACTGATTTTTCTAAGGTTTTATGGACTGATGAAATGAGAGTGAGTCTTGATGGGCCAGATGGATGGGCCCGTGGCTGGATTGGTAAAGGGCAGAGAGCTCCAGTCCGACTCAGACGCCAGCAAGGTGGAAGTGGAGTACTGGTTTGGGCTGGTATCATCAAAGATGAGCTTGTGGGGCCTTTTTGGGTTGAGGATGGAGTCAAGCTCAACTCCCAGTCCTACTGCCAGTTTCTGGAAGACACCTTCTTCCAGCAGTGGTACAGGAAGAAGTCTGCATCCTTCAAGAAAAACATGATTTTCATGCAGGACAATGCTCCATCACACGCGTCCAAGTACTCCACAGCGTGGCTGGCAAGAAAGGGTATGAAAGAAGAAAATCTAATGACATGGCCTCCTTGTTCACCTGATCTGAACCCCATTGAGAACCTGTGGTCCATCATCAAATGTGAGATTTTCAAGGAGTGAAAACAGTACACCTCTCTGAACAGTGTCTGGGAGGCTGTGGTTGCTGCTGCACGCAATGTTGATGGTGAACAGATCAAAACACTGACAGAATCCATGGATGGCAGGCTTTTGAGTGCCCTTGCAAAGAAAGGTGGCTATATTGGTCACTGATTTGTTTTTGTTTTGTTTTTGAATGTCAGAAATGTATATTTGTGAATGTTGAGATGTTATATTGGTTTCACTGGTAAAAATAAATAATTGAAATGGGTATATATTTGTTTTTTGTTAAGTTGCCTAATAATTATGCACAGTAATAGTCACCTGCACACACAGATATCCCCCTAAAATAGCTATAACTAAAAACAAACTAAAAACTACTTCCAAAACTATTCAGCTTTGATATTAATGAGTTTTTTGGGTTCATTGAGAACATGGTTGTTGTTTAATAATAAAATTAATCCTCAAAAATACAACTTGCCTAATAATTCTGCACTCCCTGTAATATAAAAGTCTAGAGCAGCTCCTTTTTCTCTTATGAGACTTCTGGCTCAGTTTCTCTGTTGAAATGGGGGGTCCTGCCACAGCCTTTACCCTAAACCCAGTAAGGTCTAGTTACGCTCCTGTATCAGACTTGAAAATGAATTAGTGCTCACCTTCAACAAAAAGGTAAAGTATCTGCCATTATAAAGGACATAATACTTCAGCTTTCTTTCAAATATTAGTTACTCTTTGACCCCACATAGTCTAGTCATTCCCCATTACCCGAGCCCCATAAATAAAACATAGGATGAAAAGGCTGCTGCTTGCTTTAATAACATTTTACAACAAATATATAAGCTTTTTATAATACCAACAGAGCTTTCCCTGCTAACCACTCCTCTTGTGCCTCCAATCACAAGGCACGCCTCCCACGTAACCCAACCTCTCTAGCCACCTACATAAGGTACTGAATACCCACTCAAAATGGCGTAAGCCACTAGCACCCAGGACAAGCTCCCCGCCACAGCTGCAGCAAAACCACCAAGCTAAGAACAGGGAGGGTGGGCGGGAACTTTTGGCCATTATCTCCTGCAAAGTAAAAAAGGCACCAAAATCCAGCTCAGTCCCATTTTATGACCTTGCCTTAATGCCCACCTCTTGCCCTGAAGTTCACCTTCCCATTCCTTCCAAGTGGGGTCAATGAACCCCTTCTTTAACTTTGCTGCATTTGGGGTTATTCCTTAAATTTATGTATGGAGAAATAGGAAGGTTCCCCCATATAATTTAGAATATGCTAAAATAACTAAAAATTGTTCATGTAAATTATTGATATACATTTAGTATGTTCCTGGATGCATAGATAACATACATAAAATCAGTTTTGATGCACAGATTGTATTTTATACTTATTACTGAAAGTGTTTAGTTAAGTTATTCAAAAAAGAAAAAAGAGCAATGACAGATGGCATTGCAAATATATGTAGAGATAATATATGTTTGAATAAACATATCTTAATTTTTTTCCTTTTAAATAAAGTTTAAAACTTTATAAATGTAATTAATTTTTGAGAAAATGTGAGATTTTATAAAAACATATAGGGACAGATTACAAGTGGCACTATTGTAAGCACACTTCACCATAACCAATAACCAATATCGCGTCTGCAATAATTTGTACAAGTGTTAATAGTTGAAAATAAACGTGTCTGCTCAAGCACAAAATAAATTGGGCGCACTGTGTTTGGGCAATTGAAGACTTTTGTGCAAAGGGTAAGAGCTAAAAATAAAAATGTGTTCCCTCTCATATTCCTTGCAAAGTTAAGACTACACCTATGGTATAAATAAAGGAAGGTGTTTCAACTTCTTTAATTAAATTCAATGTTACGATGTAAAAGATAACTAATGTTATTCACATTGGAGGGAGCTGCGACTCCCAGATTGTAATATGCAAGTTTTTCTTTCTTTCAATAAAGTCAGTTATTCAAAAATAATATTAAAAAAAAAAAAATCACTGTCATAGATGAAGATGTTATTGTAGCCAAAAATGGTGAGTCTCAGCTCTCTAATAACTGGTGTTAAGCGCTTGAACGGCAAGCAGCATTCTGATTGGTTATTATTTGTTTACTAACCACATTAAAGCTTTGTAGGTACATTAAGCATCCCCAGTAGATAAGATGCCGCTGTAAGCCTATTTTCTCCCATTTCCATAACCCTGCAAGATTATTTATTAATTCAGGGCAAAGAGGAAATGATCAGCTTTCGGGTGGAAAATGTAAACCTCCCTCCCCCCTCCCTGAACATGGCATCTAGTCTCCGGCAGAATGGGCTCTGAAATAAAGATGTTTAAGGGTGATCTTTGTTTGAGACAAAAATTTATATTTATGAATTATTGCATTTTTACCTAAGGAATGATGTAAAAATGGCTAAGAAATAAAATTTATTTAAAAAAAAAAAAGTGTTCCAAACACAACATAAATACATTAAAATAAAGTCTTACCCTCATATATACATTATCTAATAAAAGTTATTTATACACATATCAATACAAATATTTTATAAGGGTTAAGAGGAATATGGTATATGACAAGGTATTTGAATGGAAAGGCCTATAACGTATGTGTGCGTATCTATCTATATACTATATATATATATATATATATATATATATATATATATATATATATATATTTATATATAATGTTGCAGTTGCATTAAAGCAGTGTCAGGCTAGCACATGAGCGATGTGTTAGTTTTTTTTGTTTTTTTTTGGGGGGGGGTTCAGTTTCTATTGAAGTCCGTTGGTCCGTTGAAGAACCGCTAGTTAAAGGAACAGGAAACCCAAAAATGTTCTTCCATGTTACAGACAGCATAGAATTTTAAACAACTTTTACATTTTTCCCTTTAAGAAGCAACAGTCTTATTTGACTGGGATGATTGACAAGCCAAGCCCTGTTCACATTCCATTAGATGTATGAGATCAAGGGGTGAAGCCCTACATGGCAGCAGCTTTGCAAGAATGCTTTTAGCGATTTAAACTGCTGCAATACAGTGCTCCAGGTTTGTGCACAATCCTAAATCTACCTAGGTATTCTCTTCAACAAAGGATACCAGAGAATAAAGTAAATTTGATAATATAATTAAATTGGAAAGTTTTTAAAACTGTATTCTCTAGCTGAATCATGAAAGAAAACTTTTAGATTTAAATGTTTAAATGCACTGATGATGTCACAGTCTCCCCGTACCTCAGCAGACAGTCTCCCTGCCTTTGAACTATGTTGATAAACACAGGGGCCTAAATGATACATTTTTAGAGCTTATGCAAATATTTATTTTTTAGGACGATGTTGAGAGATTGTATACTACACTTCCCATATTGAATATTAATACTACACTTCCCAAATGTATTTAGGTTTATTTTGTGTGTTTCTAAATGCCCAGTAATTCTTAGGAACAGAACTGTGTAAACTAAAGATTTTGGTTATCTACGTCACATAGAAAGAGCCGACAGCTTTGCAATTCCATTTCAATATGTTATTCCATTTACCCAGAAGCACTACAACAACTTGATGAAAGATGTGTAGGTGATGATATTAAATGTCTCTAGATATTTCATTTTGTTTAAAATGATACATCATAAAAAATATACACCTGTAAATTAGACTCTGGATATGGAAAACATGTAGCTGACTGCTATTAGTAAATGGCTTCTTGAAGCACTGCAGAAGTATTTTTTTATTGCCTTCTAGAGATGTAAATTTGTTTCATTACAAATGTAAATTCGTAATGAAAATCGAATATTCATATGAATTTAACAAAAATAATAGCCGAATGAATGCACCAACGAAATTTAAAGAAAACTAAATAATACTGACGAAATTCATCAGTATTCATTTGTTTTCATTAAATTACTTTGAACACATTAATAGTTACCTCTTCTTCACAGAGCCCCAGCCATTTCTCTAACAAAAACAAATGTAAATGTTTAATGAATATTCAGTATTCATTTTGTGAATACCGAATAGTGGAACCAACAAATATTCAGGGAAGCAAATTTCCAAGAAAATGTATTACATTTTTCATGGGCTGCACATCTCTACTGACTTTGCATTTCATAAAAAAACGACACCATATCAAGAGGTCCTAAAATAACACCAGTTTGGGAAGTATTTAGGTTTTGTGCTGCCCTAGGCACTCAAAATTCTGCTGCCCCCCCCCCCACCCCAGGTTTAAGGCCTTTTTTTAGACATAATATTTTTGGGGCAGGGTGTAAAAAAATAAAAAAATAATGTCTTTTTAAGTAGATGTTCACCAGGGCTTGCATTCACTCTGGTCACACACACACACACACACACACACACACACATATATATATATATATATATATATATATATTAAGACATTATTTTGCAAGTCAGATGATTAAAGTGTTTATATCAGAAAAAAATATCCTTCACTGTATGATAGTTTGTCAGTAGGTAGTTGTTTAGCCTTAAACATCTTCTTTGGTGATTGACAGTTATTTAAGCAAAATATCTGCTTGCATAAATATGGAATGAATATACAAACTGGCCTTTAAAAGTACTTAAAAAATACAACAGTAGTTATGATAGGTTTAGAAATTGTATCCTATATAAGTATATACTTGTATTGTTTCTGAATGTATTAAATGCATACAACATATTTTCAGTTGTGTTTTAAGTCACACAGTTGTATAGATTCAGCAATAAATACTTATTCTTTGCATGTATGACAAACAGTAAATGTACAAGTATTTAGTGACTAATCCGTTTAAGTATTTTAATGCTTAATGAAGATGTATTGAAGGGAGAAAGGCATATGCTGTTTCACAGTGGTCACGTTGTAGTGCATACTGCACTGTGTAGTCTGTGTGAGTCTAAATCACGCGGTGGAGCCAGGAAGAATACAGCATTCCCTCTCAGTCCAGGCCAGGCTGCGCAAGTGAGCTCCGCCTCCACTGTCCCCACGTCATCCGCACCCACATACAATCCCATAGGATAGCAATAGCCGGGCCAGCCATTTAAGTCATTAGTAATTGGTTGATTTAGCCACCCGGCCCTGAGTTCAGTATAGTGGCCCTAGGGACTCCAAATTCTGCTGCCCCTTAAAAATCTGCTGCCCTAGGCACCGGACTTGTTGGCCTATGCCTTAATACGCCCCTGGGAAGAACATATGCACAGTGTAGACTATTAGTTGGAGAAAATAGATTTACAGATAGGTTTGCCAGCTATTCTACAAAAAAAAAACCTTGTCTACCACCAGGTGATCATGACAAAGTAGTAAGTTATGATCAGTCCCCAGATTAAACCACTTTGCCTACGGCCTATTTCAGTTATATAATCAACTGATACCTCTGATCAAGCCTAAAGCCATGAAGCACATCATCAATGTGCAAAATGCAGGTCTCCAATCAAACTCCATAAGTGTCTAGTATTTCTACATATATTTTAGTGGACAGATAACTCAAATACAGGATTGGCCAGTTAAACAATGGACAGTTAGCAACCCTGCTTACAGGCTTAAAAAAGGATTGCCAAAAACCAGTTCAGAAAAGGACTGAATAATCACAATCCACAATCTCCATTCACCCTCAATCCAAGTGGAGAGTGGGACTTGTATTACATGGCTTAAACATGGTGCACATAGATTTTTCAAAAAAATAAAAAAGGAAGTTAGCTATATTATGTTGTGTATTTATTTCATTTTTATCTCTATATCTATTACAGCAACAAGTTTGGGGCAAAACTTTGCACCAAATTTGTAGAAATAATATTGTCCCCTTGCTTTGTAATGAGAGACAAAGTTGTAACATAATCCATAAGTAGTAATGTATTTTTCATTTTTATCCCTATATCTACTAGTGCACCAAATGTGGAGCAATAATATTGTTTGATTTAGAAAGGGTATACAAATTTAATAAAGTTTCTAATTTACTTTTATTATGTAATATGCTTCATTCTCTTGCAGCATCAAACATAAGCTTTCTGTGTTTTCAGACTCCCATTGAGTTCTATGTCATCCGCAACCTCAAGGGTGGTGGATTGAAAACCAGGTACTCTGAGTTGGAAAAGAGGCAAGCGTAAATGTAGAATTTTTGATAACTTTGTGAGAACTTCAAATAGTGTCGATTAGGATGGCAAATGAACACGATTCCGCTCGAATACCACGGTTTTCAACTCGCATCGATCTGTGTTGGATTGACATCGCGGGATCATATTTTACATCTCAAATTTCAACATTTGCTGATCTTGACACTTTGAAAACTACGGTGGATCAATCTTGAGACAATTACATTGTTGAATTCAAGTGTATTTTCAGTTGATGCTTTGATAAATAGGCCCCTGTGTCCGGACCCTATACCATCATTAGTTTTGGTCTCATTGTTACTTTACACCTGTTTGTCTCCTGTCATGTTAGTATATGGGACACAATGACAAGACTGCAAACTGAAAACATGATCGTAAATGTATGTTTTTTTTTTTAACTTTTTTTTGTATGCTTACTTTTAAAAAAATTTGCGAGAGAGGTAAGGCACAAGGACCAGATTTAGTCTCTGCACAAGCTTCCAAAACAGCAAATCTCTCTCATTTGGGAGGAGGAGCCTGCTGCGTGCGTGAGGATGGCAGCAGAGTTGTGAAGCTCCTGGAATCTACCCTGTCGGAATGAGAGGCTAAAACAACTTGCCAAACTACTCAGGAGCTTATAGAGAAAAACCTCCTTATGCTTAAAAATAAATATCAAGGATGACCCCCAAGCAACATCTCAAATATACATTTTAAATAAAATGGTTGCAATATTGTATCAGCTTCGCCCCTAAGAAGAGATACATACCTTGGAAAGGAGACGCAAGTGAACGCAGCAGCGGAGCGAGTCAGCCCTGGGATTAGAGATCGTGTGGCCAGGCGAGCCGAGAGACCGGAAGCACCGGCAGCGATCAGATTGGACAGAAGCACTGGCTAGGAGGTGGAGGAGAGCGAGATTGCAGCTAAGAACTGCACTGGACATAGCCGAAGGGAGAGCTACTGATGATAGGCGGAGGCAGAAGCTGACGGACACTGAGGGGGCCGAGCTGGAAAGGACTCTAACACCTGAGGCTGTCTAGAGGCGGTGTGACTAACCGGGAGACAGAGCCTGAGACGGATAGCGGAGGTGAGAGGGAGAAGTAGAGTAGCTGGGGTCCGGCACTTGAGAAAAGAAAGCTGAACTAACCCGGGAGAGACCTAAAAAAGGCAGCCTGATTTGGAGAGCGGCAGGAGGAGGAGGTGACCGCTAAGCAAAAAAGGGGCCTGACGGACATTTGTGGTAAGACCGGGCAAACAAGGAGAATAAGGAGAGTAGCCGAACAGCAGAAAGTCCCAAAGGTATCCATGAGAGAGGGTTGATAGAGACAGCCCCCAAGAATATACAAAGAAAGAGAGGGCAAGTAAAAATAAAGAGAATACAAAATAAGGAAAATGGGAAAAGAGGAAAAATAAAGGGAAAAAAAAAAAAACAGGAAAAGGGGGAGATAAAAAAAGGCAAAGTGAAAGAACAAAGGTGAAAAGTAGAGAAGAAAATGGCGGCCAAAAAAACAACTAAGATGGATAAAGCGAACAGAAATAACAAATCCCCAAGTGTAAAAGACAATCCCTTTTTCCATAATCTGAGCTTAGAACAACATACAAGCCCTAAAAATATAGGGACAACAGTAAAAGAAAGTTTAATAAGTATGGACACACAAATAACGATAGAGGAAATCAGGAAATTATCAACAAAGGAAGATATTACCTCTATAAAAGATTGCATTATGGCAGAACTCTCTGAAATTAAAAGAGAATTAAATGAAATGGGACAGAGGGTTAATACCCTAGAAGGCCAGCAGGAGGCAGTAGAACAAGAAATGGCACACGTCAATGAAGTTATACTTGCACAAGCACAGCAAATAAATGAGTTGCAAGATAAAATAACGGATCTTGAAGATAGGTCCAGAAGGGGGAATCTAAGGTTAAAAGGCATACCAGAAGAAATTAAACCTGAGGACCTAAAATCTTTTGTTCAAAAGCTTCTCGCCACTTTGATACCGGATTTCCAAGAAATGGATATAAAAATAGAAAGAATACATAGACTGTCAAATCAAGCAGTTCCGGGAAGAACCAGAGATGTTATATTAAATCTATAAGATTTCACACTGAAAGAACAAATACTAAGAAGAGCTAAAAGAGAACATACATTTAAATACCAACAATTGGAAATACAAATATTTGCAGATCTAAGTATGGCAACTATGAAAAAAAGGAGAGATAGATTCCTGACTAAATGTCTGCAGGAAAAAGGATTAAGGTATAAGTGGACTTACCCTTTTGGGTTAATAATTTTCCACAATGGGAATACCTTATTTTATAAAAGGAAGGAGGATATACATCAGATAAAAACCAAGTTACACCTGGATATAGAAATACCTGCAGAATTTGAGAGAGTAGAACCCGATGAGATGAGACAAAGAACATTGGAAAAAGGGAACACTCAAAAATATAGGTGGGAAGAAGTTAAGAAGAAGAAAAAGAATGGACAGTCAAACTAACTTATTAAAAAGGAGGAGAAGAGAAAAAAAGAAGAAAAATAAAACAAGGACTCATGACAAATCAATAAATTTGAGGGTTATGCTCCTGAGAAAGTTAAAGGGATAATGATTAAAAATATATATGGAACTTTTTTTTTTTTGCACAAAATAGCCATACGGGCTTTGCACTATTTACAGCACTAATACTGTAGGGGTCTTACCCCCCACACGTTTAAACCCAGAGAGGGGTTATTTTTTTTTATTTTTTATTATTATTAATTTTCTCCCTTCACAACATATATGTGTGTCACCCACATTAGAGTGTTTTTTTTTTGTTTTTTTCTCAAACACCAGAATAGTCCCTCATATATATTTTTTTTTTCTCGCACGATATATATGAGTGCGTTTCACATTAGAGTGTTTCTTTTTTTTTATTACACAATTTATGTGTGTTACTCACACCAGAGTGGATCACTTTTTTTTTTTTATCTTCTGTTCTCTCCTTTCTCTCTACATCCTCCTCTGGTGAGGGGAGAAGGGGATAGCTGGACCTGATTCAGGCTCATCTAAGTGTTTTTTTTTTTGTTTTGTTTTTTTGGGAATTCCAAAATTCCGACAGGGAGGAAGCTCTACTCCTTAGTCTAATCTTACATGTTTTTTTGTTTTATGTATGTAAATAGAAAATTTAATGTTATGTGTTATAAGAACCACTCAGAGAGAGGATTTATTAGCTATATAGATACAAAAGGAATTAAGGTATTATACGAGGATACTCTTATGGGGAGTTGAGAAAAGAAATGAAAGATATACAGATTATAGCTTTAAATGCCAAAGGGCTTAATACTCCCCAGAAGAGATCCATGGCTCTGAGGGAGATGGAGAAATTAAAAGGAGATGTTTTGTTATTTCAGGAGACCCATTTTAGAAGGGACAGGGAACCTAAATTTATAAATAATAAGTATAATGCTTGTTACATGGCTTCGGACAGGGGCAGGAGGAATGGGGTCTGCATAGTATTCCATAAAAATATGAACTTTCAACTGAAAGAGAAGGTAAAAGATAAGGATGGGACATACCTAGGAATTAAAGGGTACATCCAAGGCGAACTAATGACAATTTTCAATATTTAAGGCCAAAATATAAAACAGAATAGTTTTTTAAAAAAACTGATTAATATAGTATTGGATTTTCAAGAAGGAACTTTGGTATTTGGAGGAGACTTCAATATTACGTTAGACCTACATTTGGATAAATCAAAAAAAAAGTCTAGTACTCCCAAATATATTACAAAGCAAGTAAATAACAGCTTAGAACAGATAGCTATTTATGATGTATGGAGGCTGTTATACCCTACCCAGAGAGATTATATGTTCTTCTCGAACCCACATCTATACTACTCTAGACTGGATTATTTATGTATAAATTTAAAAGGGTTAATACGAGTACAGGAAGCACAGATTTTACCTATGACCTGGTCGGACCATGCTCCGGTAAGCCTAAAATTAAAATGGGGCCTGCAGGAGGAAAAACAGTTTAATTGGAGACTGGACGATGTCATTCTTAAGAAACAGGAAGATAGGGAAACTATAGCAGGGAAAATAGAAGAATTTTTTCTCCTCAATAATGTAGAAGAAACAGAGGCAACTACGCTCTGGGACGCACATAAATGCGTTTTAAGGGGCAAGCTTATTAATTTAAGGTGTATACAGAAAAAGGCGAGTGAGAAATTTTTTAGAGAGATGATGGGAAAAATTCAGAACCTAGAGAAAAGGCATAAACAAGCTCCAGATAATAGGAAAATATTAGAAGATCTAGGGAGGGAGAGGAGGAATATTCAGGAGCATTGGTTGAGTATTAATAAGAGAAAAGCATTATGGTTGAAACGTAAGTTTTATACGGAACGAGACAAAAACGGCAGACTCTTAGCGAGGGCTATAAAGAAAAAACAAATAAGTAACAGTATATATAAATTGAAAAAGGAGGACAAAAGTTATTGTAAGAACCAACAAGAAATGGCCCAACAATTTAATACATTTTATAAAAATGTATATAATCTAGAGACCTATCCTAGAGAGGAATTATCTTGGTCTAAATACTTTAGTGAGGCTAATATAGCACAGGTCACGGAGCAAGAAAACCAAAAGCTAGATGAACCAATCCAATTACAGGAAATTCAAGACGTTATTGAGAGCCTATCAATAGGTAAATCCCCAGGACCGGATGTATTATAAAATAGATAAGGGGAAGAAATTTTCCAAAGAAATGCAGGAAGCAAGAATTATAGTGATCCCTAAGCCAGATAGAAATAAAGAGGAGGTGAAAAATTATAGACCAATATCTCTTTTGAATATAGATTTAAAAATATATGCAAAAATCCTAGCCAATAGACTAAGGGCAATACTAGAACAAATTATCCACTTAGATCAAGTAGGATTTGTCCAGAACAGGGAAGCAAGGGACAATATAATAAAAAATATACACCTCTTAGAATTTGTCCAAAAAGAAAAGATCTTTTCATCATTTATATCGGTGGCTGCCGAAAAAGCATTCGACCGGATTAATTTGTCATTTCTAGAAAGTACCCTTAAAAGATTTAAAATTAACCCATTAAGTATTAAAAGAATAATGGCGCTATATACAGCCCCAGCAGCTAGGATTATGGTAAATGGAGAATTATCTAACATTTTTAGTATACATAACGGAACTAGACAAGGGTGTCCCCTATCGCCAACTCTATTTATACTATCAATAGAAATCTTGGCAGCCCGCATTAGGCAATATGAGAAAATTAGAGGAATAAAAATTGGAGACAGCAAATATAAAGTGTCATTGTTCGTGGACGATATCCTCCTGTCCCTGTCGGATCCAGCCAAATCAATCAAAGAACTACTGGAAGAATTTAAGGTATTTGGATTAATGTCAAATTTTTTGGTTAATGTAAATAAATCTGAAATAATGAATATCAAGATGCAAGAAATAATGTTGACGATTCATCCGTTTAAAGAGGTTGAAGCATTAAAATACTTAGGGGTTTATTTGACAAAAAATGTAGAAAAATTATTTGCTCTTAATTTTATATCCCTTAAGAATACTATAACAAATGACCTTCTATCCTGGTACCCTAAAAGGATTTCATGGTTGGGGAGAATAAATAGTATCCAGATTAATGTTTTACCTAGATTTTTGTATGTATTACAAGCTATGCCCATCCCCATAGCACTTAATTATATAGAAGATTTACAAAAAATAATTAATAATTATGTGTGGGATAAAATACATCCTAGAATAAGCAAAGAGACTATGTATAGGAAAAGACAAGAGGGAGGGATGGGACTCCCCAACTTAGCTAAATATAGACTTGCTTCATTCTTACAAAGAGTTATAGAATGGCATACGAAAAAGGAAGCGAATATGTGGGTAAAACTGGAGGGGGAACTTATAGGAAGAAAAGGGATAAGCAATCAATGTTGGGAAATCCCAAAGAATAGATCTACCAAGATAGAGAGTTATAGCATTATTAAAGAAACTGTTAAGATCTGGGACAAGATAATCAGGAAAAAAGGCAACATCTCAACTATTCCATCCCCCCTTCTAGATTTAGTAGAGAATAAAAAGTTCTTGGAGGGATATTTTAAAGGGGATAAGGAGGATAATAATTATAGAATAACAGACTTAATAGATAAAGGGAAATTACGGTCCCAGGAAGAACTGCAGGAGAAGGGACTTAGGGGGGTAACAGACTGGTTTACATATTCACAGGTTTACCATTATATAATGACAAATAAAGAGAAGGACAAGATCCTAAGACCATTAACAAAAATTGAGAATTTGTGTAATTCCAGAATGAACATAAAACATACCCTTTCCAAGTCTTATAGATTATTACAAGAAGGGGGTGAAGATCTCCCGGCATATATTAAAAATTGGCAATTAGAATTAGAACCAAAAGTCTGGAAAAATATATTCCAGCAGACGGCGAAATCCTCAATTTCAGCAAGAATGCTGAGACAAAATTTAAAGATTTTAACAAGATGGTATCTTACACCAACTAGAATAAAAAAAAATTCCCACATACACAAGATAGCTGTTGGAGACGGTGTGGGAATAAGGGGTCCCTATCTCAAATTATGTGGTTCTGCCCATATATAAAGGTTTTTTGGAAAAGTATATTACAAGTAGTTGATACTAGGGAGGATAAGATTAATCTGAATAACTTCCTTACGGCTATTTTAAATAATCTAAACCCTAACTGGGACAAACCTAGAGCATATTTATACCAAATTATGCTCAATAGTGCAAAGAACCTTATTCTTATTAAATGGAAAACACCAATAGTGCCTACAAGAGAAGAATGGCTCAATAAAGTGAATGATAATTTAATGAATGAAGAATATTTTTATTTGAAGAATAACAGGCAGGATATACCTCTAGAAGCTAAGGTAATTTGGGAAAAGTTAGCAAGGGAATCTCCATCCCCCCAGAGCAATACATGTGGGTAAGCGGCTATAGGAGCAGGGACAGGAAATACCTTATAGAATCAAGCAATTATTTAAAGAGTATTGTTGTGATTCTTATTGTGTTTGTATTGTTTTGTAGTTTGTTTTGTGTTCATGTATTTTGATAATAAAAAATAAATAAAAAAAATAAAAAGTTTGCGAGATAGACTACAAGTAGAAAGCGATTTTTTTTCTTAAAAGGTGTTGTTACACAACACATTTAGACAACAACTACAACATTAACATAGCTGTGGTTGTAATTCCTTTAAAGAAAAGAACTGTCTTTGTCTCCTTGTTTTATACATGTCTATTCATTTATATTAGAAATTAATTATATTTTTCTTACACGTTTACACACCCATTGTACATTGTACTGCCATTCTCCTCTGGTTACAGGAGTCTGGTCTGAGGCCACCCCTGCTCCATCATTGGCTAGGCCTCCCTCACAGTAATATTATCTTTGTCACCTGTGATGATATCGAGGACCTTAGGGCTTAGGCCTTGTAGTGAGAAGCAGTTAATTGCATTGTTTCTTTAAACTCTCTTCCCACCAGTAGCTTAGCTCACAAATAACAATCATTTTCATAATCAATAAGTGGTCAGTCAGTACAGTGATCTTGTTGGGTTTTGTCACCACACTCAACAACACAACCCATGCTGCTACTCCTCCTCCTAGGGAGCCTCCAGCAAGGCAGACAAGTTTACAGGGTTGGCTTAGTTTTGTCAGGTGCCTGATTACTGGGGTATCCTGTTACCAGACAGGAAAATGCTGAGACATCACCATGCCAAACTCTGGGTGTGCTATTGCGTGAATGTAAATTGTTACCTCCTCACACGTACAAGCGAACTTCTAAATGTAACCAAGGTAACTGTTTTGGCATGCCTCGCCATGGCCTAGTTGCAAAACATGTACACACATTGCCTGTGTGAGGTCACGCCCGAAACCAAGGTATCCAGTTACCAATAGGGATGAGCGAATATTTCTAAGAATTCAAAATTTAAAACAAATGTTGATACATTCGTTCGTTTTAATTGAATTTTGATTGTTTATATAACATTCTAACATTCTATTTTCGAATTTTCGTTTTTGAATTTTTCAATAAAATTCGAAAATATTTGTTTGACTAATAGAATGTTTAGCTATGTAATATTCGAATTTGAATGTAAGATTCAAATTCAAAATAGTATTTCTAGTCTACAACTGTGTTTAATAAATGTAATATTCGAATTTGAATGCTACATTCGAATTTGAATGTCACATTCGAATTCAAAATAGTATTTCTAGTCTAAGGGGTCAATTTATGAAGGTGCGGACGGACATGATACGCTGTATCGTATCATGTCCGCCGCACATCGATAAATGCCGACAGCATACGCTGTCTGCATTTATCATTACACCAGCAGTTCTGGTGAACAGCTGGTGCAATGCCGCCCCCTGCAGATTGGCGGCAAATCAGCCGCTAGCAGGGGGTGTCAATCAACCCGATCGTATTTGATTGGGCTGATTGCTGTCCGCCACCTTAGAGGCAGCGGACAAGTTAAGGAGCAGCGGTCTTAGGACCGCTGCTTCTTAACTTCCGCTTCAGGCAGACCTGATGCGGAGTGGGTCAGAAGCAGCGTCTGCTGCTTCATAAATCGACCCCTAATACTGTGTTTTATAAATGAAATATTCGAATGTGACATTTGAATTCGAATGTGACATTCAAATTCAAAATAGTATTTCTAGTCTAATACTGTGTTTTATAAATATAGTAATCGAATTTGAATGTGACATTCAAATTTGAATGTGACATTCAAATTCGAAATAGTATTTCTAGTCTACAACTGTGTTTTTTAAATGTAATATTCAAATTCAAATGTGACATTCGATAATAGAATTTTTAAGAATATTTGTTCTTAACATTCTATTATGTAAATTGAATTTCTACAATAACATTCGTTCTAACATTCAAATTTGAATATAAACACATTCGCCCATCCCTAGTTAACTGCAAGGGTCAGACCAAATCTGACGGCACCCAGCAGGCTTCCCACCACACACCTAGTGATATCACTGTGTCTGTGTGTGCTGCTAGACACACTATGGCCTAGATTTAGAGTTGGGCGGTAGCCGTGAAAACCAGCGTTAGAGGCTGCTAACGCTGGTTTTTAACGCCCTCTGGTATTTGGAGGCAGTCATTAAAGGGTCTAACGCTCACTTTCCAGCCGCGACTTTTCCATACCGCAGATCCCCTTACGTCAATTGCGTATCCTATCTTTTCAATGGGATCTTTCTAACTCCGGTATTTAGAGTCGTGTCTGGAGTGAGCGTTAGAAATCTAACGACAAAACTCCAGCCGCAGAAAAAAGTCAGTAGTTAAGAGCTTTCTGGGCTAACGCCGGTTTATAAAGCTCTTGACTTACTGTGCTCTAAAGTACACTAACACCCATAAACTACCTATGTGCCCCTAAACCGAGGTCCCCACACATCGCTGCCACTCTATTAAAAATTTTTAACCCCTAATCTGCCGACTGCCACCTACGTTATCCTTATGTACCCCTAATCTGCTGCCCCTAACACCGCCGACCCCTATATTATATTTATTAACCCCTAATCTGCCCCCCTCAAGGTCGCCTCCACCTGCCTACACTTATTAACCCCTAATCTGCCGAGCGGACAGCAGCGCTACTATAATAAAGTTATTAACCCCTAATCCGCCTCACTCCCGCCTCAATAACCCTATAATAAATAGTATTAACCCCTAATCTGCCCTCCCTAACATAGCCAACACCTAACTTCAAACATTAACCCCTAATCTGCCGACCGGAGCTCACCGCTATTCTAATAAATTTTTTAACCCCTAAAGCTAATGCTAACCCTAACCCTAACACCCCCCTAAGTTAAATATAATTTTATTCTAACGAAATAAATTAACTCTTATTAAATAAATTATTCCTATTTAAAGCTAAATACTTACCTGTAAAATAAACCCTAATATAGCTACAATATAAATTATAATTATATTGTAGCTATTTTAGGATTAATATTTATTTTACAGGCAACTTTGTATTTATTTTAACCAGGTACAATAGCTATTAAATAGTTAAGAACTATTTAATAGTTACCTAGTTAAAATAATTACAAAATCACCTGTAAAATAAATCCTAACCTAAGTTACAATTAAACCTAACACTACACTATCAATAAATTAATTAAATAAAATACCTACAATTATCTACAATTAAACCTAACACTACACTATCAATAAATTAATTAAATACAATATCTACAAATAAATACAATGAAATAAACTAACTAAAGTACAAAAAATAAAAAAGAACTAAGTTACAAAAAATAAAAAAATATTTACAAACATTAGAAAAATATTACAACAATTTTAAACTAATTACACCTACTCTAAGCCCCCTAATAAAATAACAAAGCCCCCCAAAATAAAAAAATTCCCTACCCTATTCTAAATTAAAAAAGTTCAAAGCTCTTTTACCTTACCAGCCCTGAACAGGGCTCTTTGCGGGGCATGCCCCAAATAATTCAGCTCTTTTGCCTGTAAAAAAAAACATACAATACCCCCCCCAACATTACAACCCACCACCCACATACCCCTAATCTAACCCAAACCCCCCTTAAATAAACCTAACACTAAGCCCCTGAAGATCTTCCTATCTTGTCTTCACCATGCCAGGTTCACCGATTGGTCCAGAGTCTTGATCCAAGCCCAGGCTGGGGGCTGAAGAGTGACGTCCATCCTCGGGCTGAAGTCTGGATCCAAGCGGCGGCTGAAAAAATCCATCATCAGACTGAAGTCGGAAGTCCATCATCGGGATGAAGTCTTCTATCAAGCCGCATTTTCAATCTTCTTTCTTCTGGAGCGGAGCGGAGCCATCTTCTTTCCAACCGACGCGGATCCAACCTCTTCAACGGACGCCTACTCACCGAATGAAGATTCCTTTAAGGGACGTCATCCAAGATGGCATCCCTCGAATTCTGATTGGCTGATAGGATTCTATCAGCCAATCGGAATTAAGGTAGGAAAATTCTGATTGACTGATGGAATCAGCCAATCAGAATCAAGTTCAATCCGATTAGCTGATCCGATCAGCCAATCAGATTGAGCTTGCATTCTATTGGCTGATCGGAGCATTCTATTGGCTGATCGGAATTGGCTGATTCCAATCGGAATTCGAGGGACGCCATCTTGGATGACGTCCCTTAAAGGAACCTTCATTCGGCGAGTAGGCGTCGGTTGAAGAGGTTGGATCCGCGTCGGTTGGAAAGAAGATGGCTCCGCTCCAGAAGAAAGAAGATTGAAGATGCGGCTTGATAGAAGACTTCATCCCGATGATGGACTTCCGACTTCAGCCCGATGATGGATTTCTTCAGACGCCGCTTGGATCCAGACTTCAGCCCGAGGATGGACGTCACTCTTCAGCCCCCCGCTTGGGCTTGGATCAAGACTCTGGACCGATCGGTGAACCTGGCATGGTGAAGACAAGGTAGGAAGATCTTCAGGGGCTTAGTGTTAGGTTTATTTAAGGGGGTTTGGGTTAGATTAGGGGTATGTGGGGGGTGGGTTGCAATGTTGGGGGGGTATTGTATGTTTTTTTTTACAGGCAAAAGAGCTGAATTATTTGGGGCATGCCCCGCAAAGGGCCCTGTTCAGGGCTGGTAAGGTAAAAGAGCTTTGAACTTTTGTAATTTAGAATAGGGTAGGGCATTTTTTTATTTTGGGGGGCTTTGTTATTTTATTAGGGGGCTTAGAGTAAGTGTAATTAGTTTAAAATTGTTGTAATATTTTTCTAATGTTTGTAAATATTTTTTTATTTTTTGTAACTTAGTTCTTTTTTATTTTTTGTACTTTAGTTAGTTTATTTCATTGTATTTATTTGTAGATATTGTATTTAATTAATTTATTGATAGTGTAGTGTTAGGTTTAATTGTAGATAATTGTAGGTATTTTAATTAATTTATTGATAGTGTAGTGTTAGGTTTAATTGTAACTTAGGTTAGGATTTATTTTACAGGTAATTTTGTTATTATTTTAACTAGGTAACTATTAAATAGTTCTTAACTATTTAATAGCTATTGTACCTGGTTAAAATAATTACAAAGTTGCCTGTAAAATAAATATTAATCCTAAAATAGCTACAATGTAATTATAATTTATATTGTAGCTATATTAGGCTTTATTTTACAGGTAAGTATTTAGCTTTAAATAGGAATAAGTTATTTAATAAGAGTTAATTTATTTCGTTAGAATAAAATTATATTTAACTTAGGGGGATGTTAGGGTTAGGGTTAGAATTAGCTTTAGGGGTTAAAAAATTTATTAGAGTAGCGGTGAGCTCCGATCGGCAGATTAGGGGTTAATACTTGAAGTTAGGTGTCGGCGATGTTAGGGAGGGCAGATTAGGGGTTAATACTTTTTATTATAGGGTTATTGAGGTGGGAGTGAGGCGGATTAGGGGTTAATAACTTTATTATAGTAGCGCTCAGGTCCGGTCGGCAGATTAGGGGTTAATAAGTGTAGTTAGGTGGAGGCGACGTTGGGGGCGGCATATTAGGGGTTAATAAATATAATATAGGGGTCAGCGGTGTTAGGGGCAGCAGATTAGGGGTACATAGGGATAATGTAAGTAGCGGCGGTTAACGGAGCGGTAGATTAGGGGTTAAAAAAAATATGCAGGTGTCAGCGATAGCGGGGGCGGCAGATTAGGGGTTAATAAGTGTAAGGTTAGGGGTGTTTAGACTCGGGGTACATGTTAGAGTGTTAGGTGCAGACGTAGGAAGTGTTTCCCCATAGGAAACAATGGGGCTGCGTTAGGAGCTGAACGCGGCTTTTTTGCAGGTGTTAGGTTTTTTTTCAGCTCAAACAGCCCCATTGTTTCCTATGGGGGAATCGTGCACGAGCACGTTTTTGAGGCTGGCCGCTTGCGTAAGCAACTCTGGTATCGAGAGTTGAAGCTGCGTTAAAAATGCTCTACGCTCCTTTTTTGGAGCCTAACACAGCCTTTTTGTGGACTCTCAATACCAGAGTTATTTTTATGGTGCGGCCAGAAAAAAGCCGGCGTTAGCTACGCGGGTTGTTACCGACAAAACTCTAAATCTAGGCCGTGTAAGGTTAGGGGTGTTTAGACTCGGGGTACATGTTAGAGTGTTAGGTGCAGACATAGGAAGTGTTTCCCCATAGGAAACAATGGGGCTGCGTTAGGAGCTGAACACAGCTTTTTTGCAGGTGTTAGGTTTTTTTTCAGCTCAAACAGCCCCATTGTTTCCTATGGGGGAATCGTGCACGAGCACGTTTTTGAGGCTGGCCGCGTCCGTAAGCACCGCTGGTATCTAGAGTTGCAGTGGCGTTAAATTATGCTCTACGCTCCCTTTTTGGAGCCTAACACACTGAAAACCCTGCCATTCTGTTAACTCTAAATACCAGCGGTATTTAAAAGGTGCGGCCAGAAAAAAGCATGCGTAGCTAACGCACCCCTTTGGCCGCAAAACTCTAAATCTAGGCGTATCTGTGTTAAGTTGGGGCTGTAAAACCGATCTTACGCCTAGATTTGGAGTTTTGCGGCCAAGGGGGTGCGTTAGCTACGCATGTTTTTTTCTGGCCGCACCTTTTAAATACCGCTGGTATTTAGAATTTACAGAATGGCAGGGTTTTCAGTGCGTTAGGCTCCAAAAAGGGAGCGTAGAGCATAATTTAACGCCACTGCAACTCTCGATACCAGCGGTGCTTACGGACGCGGCCAGCCTCAAAAACGTGCTCGTGCACGATTCCCCCATAGGAAACAATGGGGCTGTTTGAGCTGAAAAAAAACCTAACACCTGCAAAAAAGCCGCGTTCAGCTCCTAACGCAGCCCCATTGTTTCCTATGGGGAAACACTTCCTATGTCTGCACCTAACACTCTAACATGTACCCCGAGTCTAAACACCCCTAACCTTACACTTATTAACCCCTAATCTGCCACCCCCGCTATCGCTGACCCCTGCATATTATTTTTAACCCCTAATCTGCCGCTCCGTAAACCGCCGCTACTTACATTATCCCTATGTACCCCTAATCTGCTGCACCTAACACCGCCGACCCCTATATTATATTTATTAACCCGTAATCTGCCGCCCCCAATGTCGCCTCCACCTAACTACACTTATTAACCCCTAATCTGCCGACCGGACCTGAGTGCTACTATAATAAATGTATTAACCCCTAATCCGCCTCACTCCCGCCTCAATAACCCTATAAGAAATAGTATTAACCCCTAATCTGCCCTCCCTAACATTGCCGACACCTAACTTCAAGTATTAAACCCTAATCTGCCGATCGGAGCTCACCGCTACTCTAATACATTTTTTAACCCCTAAAGCTAATTCTAACCCTAACCCTAACACCCCCCAAAATTAAATATAATTTTATTCTTACGAAATAAATTAACTCTTATTAAATAACTTATTCCTATTTAAAGCTAAATACTTACCTGTAAAATAAAGCCTAATATAGCTACAATATAAATTATAATTACATTGTAGCTATTTTAGGATTAATATTTATTTTACAGGCAACTTTGTAATTATTTTAACCAGGTACAATAGCTATTAAATAGTTAAGAACTATTTAATAGTTACCTAGTTAAGATGTTAACAAAATTACCTGTAAAATAAATCCTAACCTAAGTTACAATTAAACCTAACACTACACTATCAATAAATTAATTAAATAAACTACCTACAATTATCTACAATTAAACCTAACACTACACTATCAATAAATAAATTAAATACAATTCCTACAAATAAATACAATTAAATAAACTAAATAAAGTACAAAAAATAAAAAAGAACTAAGTTACAAAAAATAAAAAAATATTTACAAACATTAGAAAAAAATTACAACAATTTTAAACTAATTACACCTACTCTAAGACCCCTAATAAAATAACAAAGACTCCCAAAATAAAAAAAATACCCTACCCTATTCTAAATTACAAAAGTTCAAAGCTCTTTTACCTTACCAGCCCTTAAAAGGGCCCTTTGCGGGGCATGCCCCAAAAAATTCAGCTCTTTTGCCTGTAAAAAAAAAACATACAATACCCCCCCCAACATTACAACCCACCACCCACATACCCCTAATCTAACCCAAACCCCCTTAAATAAACCTAACACTAAGCCCCTGAAGATCTTCCTACCTTGTCTTCACCATGCCAGGTTCACCGATCGGTCGAGAAGAGGGTCTGAAGTCTTGAACCAAGCCCAAGCGGGGGGCTGAAGAGTGACATCCATCCTCGGGCTGAAGTCTGGATCCAAGCGGCGGCTGAAGAAATCCATCATCGGGCTGAAGTCTTGATCCAAGCGGGCGCTGAAGAAGTCCATCATCGGGATAAAGTCTTCTATGAAGCAGCATCTTCAATCTTCTTTCTTCCGGAGCCATCATCTTCCAGACGACGCGGAACATCCTCTTCTACCGACGCCTACTCGCCGAATGATGGTTCCTTTAAATGACGTCATCCAAGATGGCGTCCGTTGAATTCTGATTGGCTGATAGGATTCTATCAGCCAATCGGAATTAAGGTAGGAAAATTCTGATTGGCTGATGGAATCAGCCAATCAGATTCAAGTTCAATCCGATTGGCTGATCTGATCAGCCAATCAGATTGAGCTTGCATTCTATTGGCTGATCGGAACAGCCAATAGAATGCGAGCTCAATCTGGTTGGCTGATCAGATCAGCCAATCGGATTGAACTTGAATCTGATTGGCTGATTCCATCAGCCAATCAGAATTTTCCTACCTTAATTCCGATTGGCTGATAGAATCCTATCAGCCAATCAGAATTCAAGGGACGCCATCTTGGATGACGTCCCTTAAAGGAACCTTCATTCTTCAGTTGGACGTCGGAAGGAAAAGATTGATCCGCGCTGGAGGTCTTCACGATGGAGCCGTTCCTCATCGGATGAAGATAGAAGATGCCGCTTGGATCAAGATGGTTGCCGGTCCGGATCGCCTCTTCTTCCCGGATAGGATGAAGACTTTGGAGCCTCTTCTGGACCTCTTCAGCCGCCATATTATGGATCGCCAGCCCCCGCTTGGGCTTGGATGAAGATTTTGGAGCCAGGACGGATCGGTGTGATACCCGGCGAGGTGAAGATAAGGTAGGAAGATCTTCATGGGCTTAGTGTTAGGTTTATTTAAGGGGGGTTTGGGTTAGATTAGGGGTATGTGGGTGGTGGGTTTTAATGTTGGGGGGGGTATTGTATGTGTTTTTTTACAGGCAAAAGAGCTGAATTATTTGGGCATGCCTCGAAAAATGGCCCTTTTCAGGGCTGGTAAGGTAAAAGAGCTTTGAACTTTTTTAATTTAGAATAGGGTAGGGCATTTTTTTATTTTGGGGGGCTTTGTTATTTTATTAGGGGGCTTAGAGTAGGTGTAATTAGTTTAAAATTGTTGTAAGATTATTCTTATGTTTGTAAATATTTTTTTATTTTTTGTAACTTAGTTCTTTTTTATTTTTTGTACTTTAGTTAGTTTATTTAAATGTATTTATTTGTAGGTATTGTATTTAATTAATTTATTGATAGTGTAGTGTTAGGTTTAATTGTAGGTAATTGGAGGTATTTTATTTAATTAATTTATTGATAGTGTAGTGTTAGGTTTAATTGTAATTTAGGTTAGGATTTATTTTACAGGTAATTTTGTAATTATTTTAACTAGGTAACTATTAAATAGTTATTAACTATTTAATAGCTTTTGTACCTGGTTAAAATAATAACAAAGTTGCCTGTAAAATAAATATTAATCCTAAAATAGCTACAATATAATTATTCGTTATATTGTAGCTATATTAGGGTTTATTTTACAGGTAAGTATTTAGCTTTAAATAGGAATAATTTATTTAATAATAGTTAATTTATTTTGTTAGATTTAAATTATATTTAAGTTAGGGGGTGTTAGGGTTAGGGTTAGACTTAGCTTTAGGGGTTAAAAAATTTATTAGAATAGCGGTGAGCTCCGGTCGGCAGATTAGGGGTTAATACTTGAAGTTAGGTGTCGGCGATGTTAGGGAGGGCAGATTAGGGGTTAATACTATTTATTATAGGGTTATTGAGGTGGGAGTGAGGCGGATTAGGGGTTAATAACTTTATTATAATAGCGGCGCGGTCCGGTCGGCAGATTAGGGGTTAATAAGTGTAGGCAGGTGGAGGCGACGTTGAGGGGGGCAGATTAGGGGTTAATAAATATAATATAGGGGTCGGCGGTGTTAGGGGCAGCAGATTAGGGGTACATAAGTATAATGTAGCTTGTGGCGTCATGCGGACGGCAGATTAGGGGTTAAAAAAATTTAATAGAGTGGCGGCGATATGGGGGGACCTCGGTTTAGGGGTACATAGGTAGTTTATGGGTGTTAGTGTACTTTAGAGCACAGTAGTTAAGAGCTTTATAAATCGGCGTTAGCCCAGAAAGCTCTTAACTACTGACTTTTTTCTGCGGCTGGAGTTTGGTCGTTAGATTTCTAACGCTCACATCAGCCACGACTCTAAATACTGGCGTTAGAAAGATCCCATTGAAAAGATAGGATACGCAATTGACGTAAGGGGATCTGCGGTATGGAAAAGTCGCGGCTGGAAAGTGAGCGTTAGACCCTTTAATGACTGACTCCAAATACCAGCGGGCGGTAAAAACCAGCGTTAGGAGCCTCTAACGCTGGTTTTGACGGCTACCGCCCAACTCTAAATCTAGGCGTTAATTAACTAAAAAGAACATGTTAATAATTAGAAATTTAAAAAAATAAACCTGCAATATAACTATAATTCTATTGCTAAAATTCATACATATAACATAAAAAAGTGTTAGAGGTTATTATTTTCATACCATTGCCTCATACCCCTGCAAAAAGCTGAACACATAGCTAAAATCCTGCTTGTGATCTTCTTTAGCGTATATACTTTTTTGAGGTTTACATTTTCCTGTTGCCAAAGCTATGGCTGAAGAAGACTGTTTCTTGTTCCATTAGAGATGACATGAATCCTAACATTTTTCTTTCATGAATCTGATAAAGAATATATTTTAAACAACTTTATGTGCAGCCACCAATCAGCAGCTCCTGAGCCTAATTAAGTATGCTTTTCAACAAAAAATACCATAAGAACGAAACAAATTAGATAATAGAAGTAAATTGGAAAGTTGTTTAAGACTGCATGCTCTCTCTGAATCACGAAAAAATTGTGTTTCATCTCCATTTCAGTCAATAATTTGTGCAAAGTACACATTGAGCCCATTTATGGCTCTTGGCTTGTCAAACATGGTTGTTAAAGAAGAAGTAAACACCCTGTAATTACAAGACATTTCTGTTGTATTGCTATAGAATAAGATATCGGCGAACTGTAAACAATTTTAATACAAATTAACAATTACTGCAATTGGTTTTCAATAGTGAAACTCCACCCACCATTTGCCTAATTTGGAGGAGCCAATCAGGGCTTGAGTCTGCAGACTACAAGGCTAGCCACAGCCATATTGTTAATATAAAATCCTTTGTTTTACAGTTGTTACATGTTGATGCCAGCAGGTTTAGCCTTGATAAGTCAGCAGGATGTGTTTCAGATTCTGAAAATTTTCAGAGCTAAATTAAATGAAAAAGGTGCAAAATAAATAATGAAAGTATATTGTAAATTTCTTTCATTACAAATAACTAAACATCTTTTATAAAAAAAAAATAATCTCAAACTGTTTACTGTCCCCTTAATGGGCTCAAAATGTTGTCAGTCTCTCCTAGGCATAAAGGCTCCTATGCTGAGGTGAAATGTGTCCCTCTGAACATTAAAATAAGAAAATATAATGTTTCTATCAAGCTAAACTGCTGTTTTATTACAAACACCATGAATAATTGAGGATACGTCTATGTGAATGAATAATATAACCTATTATGGACAATCATGAAAATATATCATGTTTGTGCTGATATGTCAATGTCAAAATTATTATGAAAAATACAGATAATAAAAAAATAACGTTTTCATGACATCTTATAACACATCAGTATATCAACTCAAATACAAAGTGGTTTTAGAACATTCAAAATGCGTTTTTCCATATCTAACACCAATTACAAAGAAACTCATCATGGGCCAGATTACAAGTGGAGCAGCATTTACTGCTCCCTCGCTAACTCTGCTAGAAGCAAGCTCTTTGCGCGGGTCAGGTAGCGCTCATAATTCAAGTTGAAAGTAAACTGTTTACTCACAACTGGTTAACTGATGAACGCAAAAAGCTGAACTTTGGATATCGCGCACATGTTAACATATTCCCAATAGAAGTCAATGGAGCAAAACAATGGGGGGAAAGTGAACAGCCTACTTGTGCACAAATCCGATTGCATATTCTCAAGTGCGCTAACCTGACATCAAAATAGGAATATTTCACATTCCATTGTTCTTTAGATAGGAGAATATGTTCTATGTATTCATAAAAACATATGTATACATACATCTGATGGTATTTTGGTACAAAATATATCTATACCTATATATATACTGTATATACAGTATATATATATATATATATATATATATATATATATACACATTTCCAATAAGATCTGCACTCACCAGCAACCACAACCACTCTCTGCACGGCCACTTCAATCAATCCAGAAGATAGGCAGCATGTAGAAAAGGATTCCGGTGAAAATCCCACAATATCCACAGCAGCACAAAAAGCCAGCACCAAAGATATTAAATATCACCTTTTATTGTAGAAAATTCATAACGTTTCAGCCCCAACCAGGAGGCCTTGGTCACATGAAACAAGTCTCCCAGGACAAGCTTGTCCTGGGAGACTTGTTTCATGTGACCAAGGCCTCCTGGTTGGGGCGAAACGTTATGAATTTTCTACAATAAAAGGTGATATTTAATATCTTTGGTACTGGCTTTTTGCGCTGCTGTGGAAATTGTGGGATTTACACCAGAATCCTTTTCTACATGCTGCCTATCTTATATATTTATATATACAGGTGGCCCTCGTTTTACAACGGTTCAATTTACACCGTTTCAGAATAACAACGTTTTTTTCTAGTCATGTGACTGCTATTGAAAAGCATTGAGAAGCAGTGCATTTATTAAAATAGCCAGTAGGTGGAGCTGTCCGCTTGTGTTGCAGCAAAGCCAAGCAAGCTGAAATTAATCAATTTAACCAGACCTGAGCTATCGAGCAGATTTCAAAGGAACAAGATCTTCCTGTCTATAAATCAGTCCAGATTGGAATGCCTAGAAAGAACTGTTTGCAGAAAAATCCAAGTGAAGTCTGTGTTGTGTGATTATTGTATTAGGTTTATAATGCTGTTTAGCAAATGTTTTTGTTCATTTAACTTAGTTTAATTTTATATTCTGTGTTGTGTGATTATTTTATTAGGTTTATAATGCTGTTTAGCATTTACAGTCTTCATTTCAAAGCTTTAAAAATAATGTATTAGGTGTTACTTATGACAATTTTGAGAGGGGCCTGGAACCTATCTCCCTCACTTCCCACTGACTTACATTATAAACTGGGTTTCAATTTACAACGGTTTCGATTTGCAACCATTCCTTCAGGAACCTAACCCCGGCGTAAACTGAGGGCTACCTATATATATATATATATATATATATATATATATATATATATATATATATATATATATATACAGATATCTATAGGAATATATATTTTGAAATACATATAACATATTCTGCTATGTGCAGAACATTGGAATGTTAAATATTTATAGTAAATACACTGTATAACACTTTATTAAATTTGAATATTGCATAAATATGCTTTTTTATGTTTTCATCTACTTAGCTGCAAAGGGCTCCAATGCACTTCTATATATGTCTATATATGTAAACATATATATTTATGTGTTTATATGTGTATACATGTCTGTAAATATATATATATATATATATATATATATAAACACACACACACACACACACACACACACACACACACACACACACACACATATATATATATATATATATATATATATATATATATATATATATATATATATATAGAAGTTAGCACAGAAGAAGGGCACTCTCAGGATTTGTAGAAAGCAGGATATTTTCTTTATTCACAGAACATTTAGTACATGGTCGACGTTTCGGCCCCCAATTGGGCCTTCATCAGGACAATTACAATCTGAAAAGACAAACAAATGGACATATGCTAGAAACATAAAACAATAGGGACAACACAAAACATGACACAGACTACCTATATAACCATCACCAAAAAATAATAATAAAAACAGACTGCATAGTCTGTAAATGGGATCTCCCAACCTTCAACAAAGGATACCCATAGAGCAAATCAGGAATGTGTAGGGCTAAGTTACAAAAGCAAATACTGAGATGTACAGGGAGTGCAGAATTATTAGGCAAATGAGTATTTTGACCACATCATCCTCTTTATGCATGTTGTCTTACTCCAAGCTGTATAGGCTCGAAAGCTTACTACCAATTAAGCATATAAGGTGATGTGCATCTCTGTAATGAGAAGGGGTGTGGTCTAATGACATCAACATCCTTTATCAGGTGTGCATAATTATTAGGCAACTTCCTTTCCTTTGGCAAAATGGGTCAAAAGAAGGACTTGACTGGCTCAGAAAAGTAAAAAATAGTGAGATATCTTGCAGAGGGATGCAGCACTCTTAAAATTGCAAAGCTTCTGAAGCGTGATCATCGAACAATCAAGCGTTTCATTCAAAATAGTCAACAGGGTCGCAAGAAGCGAATAACTGCCCATGAACTGAGAAAAGTCAAGCGTGCAGCTGCCAAGATGCCACTTGCCACCAGTTTGGCCATATTTCAGAGCTGCAACATCACTGGAGTGCCCAAAAGCACAAGGTGTGCAATACTCAGAGACATGGCCAAGGTAAGAAAGGCTGAAAGACGACCACCACTGAACAAGACACACAAGCTGAAACGTCAAGACTGGGCCAAGAAATATCTCAAGACTGATTTTTCTAAGGTTTTATGGACTGATGAAATGAGAGTGAGTCTTGATGGGCCAGATGGATGGGCCCGTGGCTGGATTGGTAAAGGGCAGAGAGCTCCAGTCCGACTCAGACGCCAGCAAGGTGGAGGTGGAGTACTGGTTTGGGCTGGTATCATCAAAGATGAGCTTGTGGGGCCTTTTCGGGTTGAGGATGGAGTCAAGCTCAACTCCCAGTCCTACTGCCAGTTTCTGGAAGACACCTTCTTCAAGCAGTGGTACAGGAAGAAGTCTGCATCCTTCAAGAAAAACATGATTTTCATGCAGGACAATGCTCCATCACACGCGTCCAAGTACTCCACAGCGTGGCTGGCAAGAAAAGGTATAAAAGAAGAAAATCTAATGACATGGCCTCCTTGTTCACCTGATCTGAACCCCATTGAGAACCTGTGGTCCATCATAAAATGTGAGATTTACAAGGAGAGAAAACAGTACACCTCTCAGAACAGTGTCTGGGAGGCTGTGGTTGCTGCTGCACGCAATGTTGATGGTGAACAGATCAAAACACTGACAGAATCCATGGATGGCAGGCTTTTGAGTGTCCTTGCAAAGAAAGGTGGCTATATTGGTCACTGATATGTTTTTGTTTTGTTTTTGAATGTCAGAAATGTATATTTGTGAATGTTGAGATGTTATATTGGTTTCACTGGTAAAAATAAATAATTGAAATGGGTATATATTTGTTTTTTGTTAAGTTGCTTAATAATTATGCACAGTAATAGTCACCTGCACACACAGATATCCCCCTAAAATAGCTATAACTAAAAACAAACTAAAAACTACTTCCAAAACTATTCAGCTTTGATATTAATGAGTTTTTTGGGTTCATTGAGAACATGGTTGTTGTTCAATAATAAAATGAATCCTCAAAAATACAACTTGCCTAATAATTCTGCACTCCCTGTAGTAGGAATAACACCAATAGTGGCAGCAACTGAGAGCTGCAAACACATTGCTGACAGAACTCATGCTGCTATACAACAAAGGATATCAAAGAACAAGTTGAGGGAATATATACCATAAATGTACAAAAGGAATAATATACAAAAAGAGAAGACAGTTCAGAAACAACGATAGTGTAGGTAAATCAAAGCTATGGTTATGTCAAGTCTCAGCAAACAAACTCACGATATGAATACCCAATCACAGTAGCATATATAACATAAAAGTCCATAGCAATAATACTACCAACTAAATTAAACCAACGCAAACAGCAATGAGAAATAGCATGAGCAAAGGTGGACATGGTGAAAATAAAATAATATATCTACAGACTAATACACAAACATATACGGCAGAAAAATGGTAGCATAATAATGGACAGTCTGCTACGTGATTAACAACTCATATAGACCAGAAACAACTACCAAGGCACAATGGGAATCAGCGTGTATCACAATGTTTATACACACACCTGGCAAATGTAAATAGACAAAACGGAACTACAGGTGATAGAGATACAGAGAACGGTCAAGGCCCATATTTCAACTAGTCAAAACAGCAAAGATATAAATGAGTATGCATTCATAATAAGGGCAAAGGAATCAATATATACATAACGCCAAACACCACCTACTCCGCGAATGTGCAGCACCTGTTACTAGGCCAAAACATATTATCAGAGTCGGCAAGCAGTAACAAATCGAGAGGTAAAGGGAACCAACCCCACCTAAAACATACGGTACAACGAGATAATGCAAGAGATAGCATTACATTACCTTAGGACTGCCGGGTGGCAATGAACATAGATTCAAAGTAGGCGGGTGGAGGTTGATGCAGGGCAACGCCTTAAATAGGGGTGGGCCAGAAAGGCATTCAGGCACTGATAGGATAAACCCGGCCACCACCTCCCGTAGTCATGGCAACCAGCCAGCTGACAGGAGGGGAATAATTTGCCTAATCAAAGTAATAGGAAAGCAAGGCACCAATAGCCGTGACTAACGTATTGGGGCAACTAGAAAGCAGGGCAAGCACGCAGCACATAAACAAACATAAACAAACAGGGGTGTGAGGCAGTGTATCACTCAAAAAGCACAACCACGTGCTTACCCAGCAGATGTAGCCGGAACATTAACAACAGCTGACCACAGCCATATGAAATCACAGTGCTCAAAAAAGATCGGTACTAGTGTAGCAGGAAAACATAAGCTAACTCATAGTGACAGCGCCATTATAGAAAACATGACTGTGATAGAGGCTGCAATTTGAACCAGCATCGGTGGGAGGGTACCTACACCAAATGGCCGATATGGAATAAAAAGCATATATACAATCAAAAGGTGGGGGGCAAACGGAAGTAATGCCTGTGTCTACAAGACGTATATCAGAGGGCAAAGGGCCGCACAGCTGGATGTAGATGTGGAAGCCCAGTAAGACATATATGTTAGTATAATTGGTAAGACCCAAACCGTAAGATCTAGAAGGGGGCAACATATGTATTCAAATAAAAAGACAAGCACTAAAGCCCAAGTCATAATGGCCAAGTATGGCACAAATGAATAAATACAGGAACCCCTATTGAGAAAGGCATATATATACATATCCTGACATCAGTGTACCATAGCCCAAAAATGGACAGGGACATCAACCCTAGTGGGCTACAACATAATCTAGACCTAGATAAAAACAGTCCTGACTGGCACCTAACACAGCAAATTGATCCGTCACCAGATAACCTTGTATACATCAATCTGAGTGGTTGATTAAGCCAAGCATGATACAACAAGCAAAGGGGGACCAAAGAGAGACATGTGGTACTCATACCCAAAGGATACACTTAAACTGCACTAGACAGCAAAATCACATAGGGTCAATCAGACAATTATAGAAGTGGAATAAAGATAAACAAAAAGCATACATAGAGACATAGAGAACATAAACAAGAACAAAGGTTCTGAGTCCAAAGACATAGCAGAATTTTTGAAATGTATAACAGAGAGGACATGAGTGAGTGTAGAGATTGTAGTACCACAGGACATCATCAGGGGTCGCAGCACCGCTGACCTATATGGGAGAAATGTAAAAGCAAACAACCAAAAATATAAAAACAGAAACAAAGGAACAAGCAGTATTATTTGGCTCAAAAAAATACAGAAAAATCCAAGTGGGTGTTCAGACCATTTGGGCTCAAAGTGTTCAATCTGTAAATCCATTTCGCCTCACATTTTAATAGTTCTTGGTTGCGGTCACCACCTCTCCTCAATGGAACCACTGTGTCAATCAGTATGGCAAGAAGACTGGCAATAGGGTGCTTATGCTCCAAAAAATGTCTAGGAACAGGTTGGTCAGCTTTATCATCCTTGAATGCGGTTCTAAGAGCGCTCTTGTGGTTGGCTAACCTTTCCCTAAATGTGGTACTGGTTTTTCCAATATAGTAAAGTCCACATGGACATGACAACAAGTACACCACATATTGCAATGTACATGTTAGTCTATGCCTGATAGTATACATTTTCGTTGAACCAGGATGATGGAATTTTTGGCCAGTGATAAGGGAATTGCATGTTACACAGATCCCACACTTGAAGCAGCCGGTCTTGGATGGAGCTAGCCAAGATCTACTTCTGCGCCATTTATCCGTTTGCATGAGTAATGTTTTGAGGCTAGAGCCACTTTTATGAACCACCCTGGGGGGTGGGGTGCTTACAAATGGAAGTGTACGATCATTGTTGATCAGATGCCAGTTAGACCTAATTACATCAGTGACCAGTTTGGTGGCTGGTGTGTAACTGGTGATGAAATTGATAGAGGACTTTGTTTCTGTTGAAGCATTCTAAGGTTTCCTTTGTAGTAAGGTAGATTGTTCGTGGCAACCGGCTTCTGTCAAAATGTCAGATATCATCTTTCGGCTGTAGCCCCGTTCAAGGAACCTTTTCCTCATGGATTCCACCTGAATTTCCCTTTGGTCGGGTTCTGAGGTGTTGCAAAGTACTCTCATAAACTGTGATTTAATAATCCCACATTTCAGTTGTGTTGGATGGTAACTGCTGTTTAAGAGGAGGGTCTTGCAATCTGTCGGTTTTGAGTAGAGGGTTGTTCGCAGCAGGCACCCATGGTCAGCATCACTTTTATAAATTCATAAATCCAAAAAGTGAATTTTTGCTTGATTCTATACAACTTATACATCTATTACAAGACCGGGTCTTCCCTAAAGACTGTATACTTGTGACACTTGATGTCAACAGCCTTTATACCGTTATTCCCCACCAGTTGGGGATTGAGGCCACTAGACAAGCTCTCATCGCAAGCCAGTCCTACGATGGTCCACCGGTTGAAATTCTCCTGGAGTGGCTATCTCTCTGCCTCCAACACAATTATTTCCGGTTTGAAGACTCCTTCTACCTCCAATTGGAGGGGACAGCCATGGGTTCCAGCATGGCCCCCTCATATGCCAACCTTTTCATGGCCTGGTTTGAGGGTGTACATATCTTTAAAGATAGAAATCCTCATGTCCTTCTTTACCGCAGGTATATTGATGATTTGTTGGTCATATGGGGGGGCTCGGAAACAGAACTATCATCTTGGATTAATCATCTAAATATGGCTGAACAATCCATTACCCTTAAAAGTGAATATGACCTCCAGAAAATTCACTTTTTGGATTTATGCATTTATAAAAGTGATGGTGACCAGGGGTGCCTGCTGCGAACAACCCTCTACTCAAAACCGACAGATCGCAACACCCTCCTCTTAAACAGCAGTTACCATCCAACACAACTGAAACGTGGGATTATTAAATAACAGTTTATGAGAGTACTTCGCAACACCTCAGAACCCGACCAAAGGGAAATTCAGGTGGAATCCATGAGGAAAAGGTTCCTTGAACGGGGCTACAGCCGAAAGATGATATCTGACATTTTGACAGAAGCCGGTTGCCACGAACAATCTACCTTACTACAAAGGAAACCTAAGAATGCTTCAACAGAAACAAAAGTCCTCTATCAATTTCATCACCAGTTACACACCAGCCACCAAACTGGTCACTGATGTAATTAGGTCTAACTGGCATCTGATCAACAATGATCGTACACTTCCATTTGTAAGCACCCCACCCCCCAGGGTGGTTCATAAAAGTGGCTCTAGCCTCAAAACATTACTCATGCAAACGGATCAATGGCGCAGAAGTAGATCTTGGCTAGCTCCATCCAAGACCGGCTGCTTCAAGTGTGGCAGCTGTGTAACGTGCAATTCCCTTATCACTGGCCAAAAATTCCATCATCCTGGTTCAACGAAAATGTATACTATCAGGCAGAGACTAACATGTACATTGCAATATGTGGTGTACTTGTTGTCATGTCCATGTGGACTTTACTATATTGGAAAAACCAGTACAACTTTTAGGGAAAGGTTAGCCAACCACAAGAGCGCTCTTAGAACCGCATTCAAGGATGATAAAGCTGACCAACCTGTTCCTAGACATTTTTTGGAGCATAAGCACCGTATTGCCAGTCTTCGTGCCATGCTGATTGACACAGTGATTCCATTGAGGAGAGGTGGTGACAGCAACCAAGAACTATTAAAATGTGAGGCGAAATGGATTTACAGATTGAACACTTTGAGCCCAAATGGTCTGAACACCCACTTGGATTTTTCTGTATTTTTTGAGCCAAATAATACTGCTTGTTCCTTTGTTTCTGTTTTTATATTTTTGGTTGTTTGCTTTTACATTTCTCCCATATAGGTCAGCAGTGCTGCGACCCCTGATGATGTCCTGTGGTACTACAATCTCTACACTCACTCATGTCCTCTCTGTTATACATTTCAAAAATTCTGCTATGTCCTTGGACTCAGAAACTTTGTTCTTGTTTATGTTCTCTATGTCTCTATGTATGTTTTTTGTTTATCTTTATTCCGCTTCTATAATTGTCTGATTGACCCTATGTGATTTTGCTGTCTAGTGCAGTTTAAGTGTATCCTTTGGGTATGAGTACCACATGTCTCTCTTTGGTCCCCCTTTGCTTGTTGTATCATGCTTGGCTTAATCAACCACTCAGATTGATGTATACAAGGTTATCTGGTGACGGATCAATTTGCTGTGTTAGGTGCCAGTCAGGACTGTTTTTATCTAGGTCTAGATTATGTTGTAGCCCACTAGGGTTGATGTCCCTGTCCATTTTTGGGCTATGGTACACTGATGTCAGGATATGTATATATATGCCTTTCTCAATAGGGGTTCCTGTATTTATTCATTTGTGCCATACTTGGCCATTATGACTTGGGCTTCAGTGCTTGTCTTTTTATTTGAATACATATGTTGCCCCCTTATAGATCTTACGGTTTGGGTCTTACCAATTATACTAACATATATGTCTTACTGGGCTTCCACATCTACGTCCAGCTGTGCGGCCCTTTGCCCTCTGATATACGTCTTGTAGACACAGGCATTAATTCCATTTGCCCCCCACCTTTTGATTGTATATATGCTTTTTATTCCATATCGGCCGTTTGGTGTAGGTACCCTCCCACCGATGCTGGTTCAAATTGCAGCCTCTATCACAGTCATGTTTTCTATAACAGCGCTGTCACTATGAGTTAGCTTATGTTTTCCTGCTACACTAGTACCGATCTTTTTTGAGCACTGTGATTTCATATGGCTGTGGTCAGCTGTTGTTAATGTTCCGGCTACATCTGCTGGGTAAGCCTGTGGTTGTGCTTTTTGAGTGATACACTGCCTCACACCCCTGTTTGTTTATGTTTGTTTATGAGCTGCATGCCTGCCCTGCTTTCTAGTTGCCCCAATACGTTAGTCACGGCTATTGGTGCCTTGCTTTCCTATTACTTTGATTAGGCAAATTATTCCCCTCCTGTCAGCTGGCTGGTTGCCATGACTACGGGAGGTGGTGGCCGGGTTTATCCTATCAGTGCCTGAATGCCTTTCTGGCCCACCCCTATTTAAGGCGTTGCCCTGCATCAACCTCCACCCGCCTACTTTGGATCTATGTTCATTGCCACCCGGCAGTCCTAAGGTAATGTAATGCTATCTCTTGCATTATCTCGTTGTACCGTATGTTTTAGGTGGGGTTGGTTCCCTTTACCTCTCGATTTGTTACTGCTTGCCGACTCTAATAATATGTTTTGGGCTAGTAACAGGTGCTGCACATTCGTGGAGTAGGTGGTGTTTGGCGTTATGTATATATTGATTCATTTGCCCTTAATATCAATGCATACTCATTTATATCTTTGCTGTATTGACTAGTTGAAATATGGGCCTTGAACGTTCTCTGTATCTCTATCACCTGTAGTTCCGTTTTGTCTATTTACATTTGCCAGGTGTGTGTATAAACATTGTGATACACGCTGATTCCCATTGTGCATTGGTAGTTGTTTCTGGTCTATATGAGTTGTTAATCACGTAGCAGACTGTCCATTATTATGCTACCATTTTTCTGCCGTATATGTTTGTGTATTAGTCCACCTTTGCGCATGCTATTTCTCATTGCTGTTTGCGTGGGTTTAATTTAGTTGGTAGTATTATTGCTATGGACTTATATGTTATGTATGCTACTGTGATTAGGTATTCATACCGTGAGTTTGTTTGCTTAGACTTGACATTACCATAGCTTTGATTTACCTACACTATCGTTGTTTCTGAAGTGTCTTCTCTTTTTGTATATTATTCCTTTTGTACATTTATGGTATATATGCCCTCGACTTGTTCTTTGATATCCTTTGTTGTATAGCAGCATGAGTTCTGTCAGCAATGTGTTTGCAGCTCTCAGTTGCTTCCACTATTGGTGTTATTCCTACTACATCTCAGTATTTGCTTTTGTAACTTAACCCTACACATTCCTGATTTGCTCTATGGGTATCCTTTGTTGAAGGTTTGGAGAACCCCTTTACAGACTATGCAGTCTGTTTTTATTATTATTTTTTGGTGATGGTTATATAGGTAGTCTGTGTCATGTTTTGTGTTGTCCCTATTGTTTTATGTTTCTAGCATATGTCCATTTGTTTGTCTTTTCAGATTGTAATTGTCCTGATGAAGGCCCAATTGGGGGCCGAAACATCGACCATGTACTAAATGTTCTGTAAATAAAGAAAACATTCTGCTTTCTACAAATCCTGAGAGTGCCCTTCTTCTGTGCTAACTTCTATAATTATCTCCTATAAGGACTGCACCCAGGTCATGACTGCTCCACCTGGTTGGAGTGCTGGTCTACAAGCTATTTGACTTTCTGATATATATATATATATATATATATATATATATATATATATATATATATATATATATATATATATATATATATACATACACACACACACATATCCATCTTTAGACATGTATATTAGGGATGGATGAATATGCTGAAAGTGTAATTCGTTAGGTAGAACTAATAGTCCTGTGGACATTCGTTTTTGACATTCCAATGTTGATAAGAATAAACATCGAATAAAGTTTGGTAATTGAATGTTACTTTCATTTTCAAATGTTCATAATTAAATCGAATATCCACATTAGAAATTTCAAATGTAACATTCGATTTAGCAAATACTATTCAGATGTTCAATAGTTCATGTAGTAGGGAATTCAGTAAATTAATACATAATAGATCAATTTGAATGTTTCTATTTAGAATATTGCTTAATTTGATTATTAGATTTAAAGAGAGCATTGGAAATACTATTACAAATGTAAAGATGAAAATTTTTCTAATTCGAATATTGCATAATTCAAATCGAATTATTAGAAAATTTCAAATTGAATATTACATTTAAAGAAAGTATTATAAATACTATTAAGTTAAATTAAAGTTAGAATGTTGTGCAAACATTCTAAATTTGAAACAAACAAATGTGTTAAAATTTGTTTCAGTTTTTTTCAATGTTGCAAAACATTCGCCCATCCCTAATGTGTAAGTCATTGTTTTCTAACACCTGAGACCTCATATCTTTGAGCACTTACCTTATAAAAAATGTTTGCAATATTTTTTTTTATCAGACAGTGTTATTACGAGTGTAACTGTACTTTGTAATGTTTTGTGACACTTTTTTGTTTTGCAAAACAGTTAACCAGAGCTCTGAGCTATCTCTATGTGCAATAACTTCAATTGTGCTCAAGTGATCATGTTTACTTTCAACTTATAATACGAGCGATAAACTCAATGTGTGCCTGCAGGTACCTGAAGGAGAGTTGTTGCAATGTCAGCATTAGAATGTAGAGAAAGTTACAACATTGTGGCAGTCATGACTACAGGGAGGTGGGGAATTACCTCAATACTAGGCTTGTAAAACATACAGTATATACGGCTAGATTACGAGTTGTGCATTAGTGTAAAAAAGCAGCGTTAAGAGGTCCTAACGCTGCTTTTTCCCTACCGCTGCTATTACGAGTCTTGAAAGTTTAGGGTCACCGCACACTTCTTCGGCCTTACCGCAAAACGACTTACATAAACGTTGTAAAGTCTTTTTTCTATGGGACTTCCATAGCGCCGGTATTACGAGTCTGTCCTGGGAGGCCAAAAAGTGAGCGGTACACCCTACCCTGTCAAGAGTCCTAACGCATTTAAAAGTCAGTAGTTAAAAGTTTTATGGTACAACGCCATAACATAAAACTCATAACTAAAGTGCTACAAAGTACACTAACACCCATAAACTACCTATTAACCCCTAAACCAAGGCCCTCTCACATCACAAACACTATAATACAATTTTTAACCCCTAATCTGCCGCTCCGGACACCGCCGCCACCTACATTATATTTATCAACCCCTAATCTGCTGCCCCCAACATCGCCAACACCTACATTATATTTATTAACCCCTAATCTGCCGCCCCCAATGTTGCTGCAACCTACCTACACTTATTAAACCCTAATCTGCCGCCCCCAACATCGCCGCCACTATAATAAACATATTAACCCCTAAACCGACGCACTCCCGCCTCGCAAACATTAGTTAAATATTATTAACCCCTAATCTGCCGTCCCTAACATCGCCGCCACCTACCTACACTTATTAACCCCTAATCTGCCGCCCCAACGTCACCACCACTATACTAAATGTATTAACCCCTAAACCTAAGTCTAACCCTAAACCTAACACCCCCTAACTTAATTATAATTTAAATAAATCTAAATAAACTTACTTTCATTAACTAAATTATTCCTATTTAAAACTAAATACTTACCAATAAAATAAACCCTTAGCTAGCTACAATATAACTAATAGTTACATTGTAGCTAGCTTAGGGTTTAATTTTAATTTACAGGCAAGTTTGTATTTATTTTAACTAGGTACAATAGTTATTAAATAGTTATTAACTATTTAATAACTACCTAGCTAAAATAAATACAAAAGTACCTGTAAAATAAAACCTAACCTAAGTTACAATAACACCAATGATTGGAACAGCCAATAGAATGCGAGCTCAATCCTATTGGCTGATTCAATCAGCCAATAGGATTGAACTTCAATCCTATTGGCTGATTGCATCAGCCTATAGGATTTTTCTACCTTAATTCCGATTGGCTGATAGGATTCTATCAGCCAATCGGAATCTAAGGGACGCCATCTTGGATGATGTCACTTAAAGGTACCTTCATTCATCTTTAGTCGTTGAATGAAGAGGATGCTCCGTGTCAGATGTCTTGAAGATGGACCCGCTCCGTCCCGCATGGATGAAGATAGAAGATGCCGTCTGGATGAAGACTTCTTCCCGTCTGGAGGACCACTTCACCCGGCTTGGATGAAGACTTCTCCTAGCTTCATTGAGGACTTCGCCCGGCTTGGATGAAGACTTCTCCCGGTAAGTCGATCTTCAGGGAATTAGTGTTAGGTTTTTTTAAGGGTGTATTGGGTGGGTTTATTTTTTAGATTAGGGGTTTGGGCTTGCAAAAGAGCTAACTGCCTTTTAAGGGCAATGCCCATTCAAATGCCCTTTTCAGGGCAATGGGGAGCTTAGGTTTTTTTAGATAGAATTGTATTTGGGGGGTTGGTTGTGTGGGTGGTGGGTTTTACTGTTGGCGGGGTTGTTTGTGTTTTTTTTACAGGTAAAAGAGCTGATTACTTTGGGGCAATGCCCCGAAAAAGGCCCTTTTAAGGGCTATTGGTAGTTTAGTTTAGGCTAGGGTTTTTTTTTATTTTGGGGGGACTTTTTTATTTTGATAAGGCTATTAGATTAGGTGTAATTAGTTTAAATATCTGTAATTTGTTTATTATTTTCTGTAATTTAGTGTTGTTGTTTTTTGTACTTTAGCTAATTTAATTTAATTTAGGTAATTGTATTTAATTTAGGAAATTTATTTAATTATAGTGTAGTGTTAGGTGTTATTGTAAATTAGGTTAGGTTTTATTTTACAGATACTTTTGTATTTATTTTAGCTAGGAAGTTATTAAATAGTTAATAACTATTTAATAACTATTGTACCTAGTTAAAATAAATACAAACTTGCCTGTAAAATAAAAATAAACCCTAAGCTAGATACAATGTAACTATTAGTTATATTGTAGCTATCTTAGGGTTTATTTTATAGGTAAGTATTTAGTTTTAAATAGGAATAATGTAGTTAATGATAGTAATTGTATTTAGATTTATTTAAATTATATTTAAGTTAGGGGGTTAGACTTAGGTTTAGGGGTTAATAACTTTAATATAGTGGTGGTTATGTTGGGGGCAGCAGATTAAGGGTTAATAAGTGTAGGTAGGTAGATGGCGGCGACATTGGGGGCGTCAGATTAGGGGTTAATAAATATAATGTAGGTGTCAGCGATGTTGGGGGCAGCAGATTAGGGGTTCATAAGTATAATGTAGGTGGCGGCGGTGTCCAGAGCGGCAGATTAGGGGTTAATAAATATAATGCAGGTGTCAGCGATGTCGGGGGCGGCATATTAGGGGTTAATAAATGTAAGATTAGGGGTGTTTAGACTTGGGGTTCTTGTTAGGGTGTTAGGTGTAAACATAATTTTTATTTCCCCATAAGAATCAATGGGGCTGCGTTATGGAGTTTTACGCTGCTTTTTTGCAGGTGTTAGACTTTTTCTCAGCCGGCTCTCCCTGTTGATTCCTATGGGAAAATCGTGCACGAGCACGTACGACCAGCTCACCCCTGACTTAAGCAGCGCTGGTATTGGAGTGCGGTAATGAGCAAAATTTTGCTCAACGCTCACTTTTTGTCTTTTAACGACGGGTTTGTAAAAACCCGTAATACCAGCGCTGTAGGTAAGTGAGCGGTGAGAGAAAATTGCTCGTTATCACCACATAGCCTCTAACGCAAAACTCGTAATCTAGCCGATAGTGTTTTATGTCCCTTTAAGAAAACCTGTACATATCTCATGACATTAAAACACTTCACATACATATGCACTCTTGTTACAATTAAATGAACATCAACCTTTATTTCCAAAGTTTTTCACATTAAAAAATTGCTTAATTTCTGTGATTGCATTCCTGGATTTGTCAAGTTCCTACATCATCATCATCAAAACAAGGGGTCACAATTTTAAACTAAGAGTGTAGCAGATTCAGCAGAAATTTGAGGAAGCATTTTTTTAAAGAAAGGGGGTGGATTCATGGAATAAACCTCCAATAGAGGTGGTAAACACTGGAACTGTAAAACTATTAAAAAATGCCTGGAACACACAAAAGGGTATCCTAAGAAAATAGTAACATGTAATATGGGTAGAATTGATTGGCCTTTTGGTTCTTATCTACCGTCAAAGTCTAAGTTTCTATGTTTTTATTTGTCAAATCATCTTAATTCAAAAAATATATTTTAGCTTAGCACCAAATCTCTTTTTAGTTGTATGATCATTATCCAAGACATATGGAAGGTAATTGGATTAATTTTAAACACATGGGCGCCGATTTATCAATGCTTTTACTGATAATACGCTGGAATTGCGTCAAATTAGATGCAAAGTTGATCCGCCGTAGTTAAAAGTGTCAAGATCGTCAAATATTGACATGTGGGACGTAATATACGCTCCCGCGATATCAATCTGATGCAGATCAATGCTTGTGTTATTCGAGCGGAATACTGATTATCCGCGTTCATATTCCACTCTATTCAAGCGTAATACTGATGATCTGCATTCACATTCAACTCTATTTGAACCTCTTGCCAATTTATCAAACATTCAACAGGTACGCTTGAGTCTATTCCAATGCAACAAACCTATCTTTCAAACCGCCACCTTTGAGGCCGCGAATGCCATATAAAAATCAATGGTAGTCTGAAATCGCAGAAAGGTTTTGCTCTAATGATTTGTCGTTGCAGATATTTAAGAATGAGCATTCAGAATATCTTTAAATTTGCAAGATTTTTTTGACGCAGGAGGATATTAATGAACTATCAGAATCATGAAGTATAATAAAAATAATTAATGTCTCTTTGATCTTTTGTGATACAAAAATATATTAACATGGTTAACCGCTGTTCTCCTGATACAATTATAGATGTCTGAAAATATTATTTGTAGGTCACACCCTGATTCCTAGACATTTTTCAGCAAAGGATAGCAAGAGAAGGAAGCATTTTAGATAATAAAAGTCAACTATAAAGTAGAATAAAATAGTTTTCTCTCTCTAAATCATGTTTGGAAATGTTCATAAACAACATTGTTCTTTCATACAGTGATGTTTGTGAGTAAGAAAATTCAAATATGAGTTACCTCCACTGTAATAAAAATAAATTAAACAATATATATAAAATTGATAAAATTAAAGATTAAGACATATCAATAACCAGAATCATTCACCAACTTTTTAATAAATAACTTTAGAGCTTACACCATCCACTATTCCCCAAATTGGTCTATACTTAAATTTAAATTTGTGGTGCATAATTAATTAATCAATGGAAAGGGAGGTTACTGCATTATAAAAGGGTGTGGCTATCAACACAGAAAGGTTCAGTTATATGCAGTTTGTATTGTGAGATAGAGATGCTAAATGTGTTTGCGTTTACCTTCCTTCATCGACACAGAAGCTGTTGGAATGAGTCAGGTAAGCTTCTCCAGGCATTTAAATGTGGTTCTAAATGCCTTGCACCAACGGCTGTACATGATATTAGGCTGTGTCACTAATGAGGAGAAGCTGTGGCAGAATAATTACAGTCTCATCTCTTGCAGGTAATGCCTGTGTGGCAGCAGCAGCAGCAGCACTAGTGGATGCTGTAAAACATATAGGTTTAAAAGATAAAATTAACATTACTTAATATATTGTAAGGAAAAAAAGGCCTAAACATTATTTAAACTTCAATCATGTGATCATTTAAATCAGCCAATCGTAAAGTAATATACGTATTTTAATCAATTACCAATCACATTACTCTATACTTGGATAATTAGTGACGCAGATATTATATTATAAAATTCTCATATGGTGCGGCATTAGTGACGCAGATTATATATACTATATGGGGCGTCATTTTTGACGCATATAATATTATAGAAATGGGCATAATCATGATATGATGTCATTTTGGGACAACTTTGACGTCTTTGGTGACGCATATAATATGTTATATGTTGAAATAATTGCAATTAAAAATAAAACCACAATCTAGTACATTTTCATGCACTTTTTATTTATATATTAAATCATGTTATCATTTCAATTACCTAATATTAATTTAATTTAATAGACATATTTTAATTTAATAGACATAAAATATAGCATTTTCAGCGTTAAAACAGCAACACAGCTATTAAAAGTGTTGTCGGTATAGCTGTAGCGCACACCTTTTAGCCTGTACCGCAACGTCAGTCCTGCACACGTAAAAATGAAGTTTTTTCATGGGATTCCCATAGCGTCGGTATTACGAGTTTTGCGGTACGGCTAAAAAATGAGCGTTACAGCCTAAAACAACAAGATCTGTACCGCCATCTAAAGTCAGTAGTTATGAGTTTTACGCTACAAAGCTGTAACATAAAACTCATAACTAAACTGTTACAAAGTACACTAAACACCCATAAACTACCTATTAACCCCTAAACCGAGGCCCTCCCGCATCGCAAACACTATAATAAAGTTATTAACCCCTATTCCACCGCTCCCTGACATCGTCATCACTATACTAAAGTTATTAACCCCTAAACCACCACCCTCCTGCATCAAAAACACTATTTAAATATTATTAACCCCTAATCTGCCGTCCGCCCACACTGCCGCGATAATAAACCTATTAACCCCTAAACCGCAAGCCCCCCACAACTAAATATACAAAAATTAACTATAACCCCTAAACCGAAAGCCCCCCACAATGAAATAAACTGATTTAAAATAACCCCTAAACCTAATGACCACCTAACTTTATATTAAAATTACAATTTCCCTAGCTTAAATTAAATTAAAATGTACCTGTCAAATTTAAAAAAAAATTTTTAAACTAACAATTAAACTATTATAATTATTAAACTAAAATTAAACTAACTACCAATTAAATTAAACTGAACTACCAATAAAAAAATCCTAACACTACTCTAAAAATTACAAAAAGTATCTAATTACAAAAAATAAAAACTAACTAAATTACAAAAAACCCCCACTAAATTACAAAAAATAACAAATGATCAAAAATAAAAAAGCATTACACCTAATCTAATAGCCCTATCAAAATAAAAAAGCCCACCCAAAATAAAAATAAAAAATAGCGTACAATAAACTACCAATGGCCCTTAAAAGGGCCTTTTGTGGGTCATTGCCCAAAAGACATCAGCTCTTTTACTTGTAAAAAAAAATACAAACACCCCCCCAACAGTAAAACCCACCACCCAACCAACCCCCTCAAATAAAAAAATATCTAAAATAACCTTAGATAACCATTGCCCTAATAAAGGGCATTTGGATGGGCATTGCCCTTAAAAGGGCATTTAGCTCTTTTACTGCCCAGACCCTAAACTAAAAAAAAAAAAAAAAAAAACCCTTAAAAAAACCTAACACTAACACCCGACGATCCACTTACAGTTTTTGAAGTCCCGCTTGAAGGATCCATCCAGCTGGCGAAGTCCTCATCCATGCGGCAAGAAGTCTTCATTCGGGTGGCCTCTTCCATCTTCATCCATATGGAGAAGTCCTCATCCAGGCGGCAAGAAGTCTTCATCCAGATGGCATCTTCTATCTTCATCCATCCAGCATTCTCTTTATATGGTTGCCGCTGTAAACTGGAACTTCAATGTAACTTCAATGCAAGTGACGCCATCCAAGATGGCGTACCTTGCATTCCTATTGGCTGAAAATTTTGAATCAGCCAATAGAAATTAGGGCTGCTAAAATCCTATTGGCTATTCAAATCAGCCAATAGGATTTAAGCAGTTCTCATTCTATTGCTAATTCAAATTAGCCAATAGAATGAGAGCTGCTTAAATCAGGAATGCATGGGACACCATCTTGAATCGTGTCCCTTGCATTGAAGCTTCAGTTTACGGCGGCGACCGTAAAAAGAGGAGCTCTGTGTCAGATGGCTTCAGGATGGACCCACTCTGCGCTGGCTATATGAAGATCAAAGAGGCCGCCTGGATGAAGACTTCTTGCCGCATAGATGAGGACTTCGCCGGCTGGATGAAGATAGAAGAGGCCACCTGGATGAAGACTTCTTGCCGCATGGATGGGGACTTCACCAGCTGGATGGCTCCTTCAAGCGGGACTTCAACAACTGTAAGTGGATCGTCTTGGGGTTAGTGTTAGGTTTTTTAAGGGTTTTTTGGGTGTTTTTTTTTTTAGTTTAGGGTCTGGGCAGTAAAAGAGCTAAATGTCATTTTAAGGGCAAGGCCCATACAAATGCCCTTTTCAGGGCAATGGTCAGCTTAGGCTATTATAGAGTTAGGTTTTTTATGTGGGGGTTGGTTGGGTGGTGGGTTTTACTGTTGGGGGGCTTGTTACAGGTAAAAGAGCTGATATCTTTGGGGCAATGCCCCACAAATGGCCCTTTTAAGGGCCATTGGTTGTTTATTGTAGGCTGGTTTAGTGGGCTTTTTTATTTTGTTAGGGCTATTAGATTAGGTGTAATTCTTTTTTATTTTTAATAATTTATTTGTTATTTTGTGTAATGTATATTTTTAGAGGGTGTTTTTTTTTAAAAGTAAAAGAGCTGTTTATCTCAGGGCAATGCCCTACAAAAGGGCCTTTTAAGGGCACTTGGTAGTTTGGGTGGGTGGGGGTTTGTATAGTGTTAGGGGGTGTTTGTATTCTTTTTTAAAGTAAAAGAGCTGTTTACCTCAAGGCATAGCCTTACAAAAGGCCCTTTTAAGGGCCCTTGGTAGTTTGGGGGGTGGGGTTTGTATAGTGTTAGAGGGTGTTTGTATTATTTTTAAAGTAAAACAGCTGTTTATCTCAGGGCAATGCCCTACAAAAGGCCCTTTTAAGGGCACACCAAAAGGCCCTTTTAAGGGCACTTGGTAGGGTTTTTTATTTTGAGGTGGTTTTTTAAGGGTATTAGTATAGGGTTACTCTTTATTTATTTTTTATAATATTTTTTTATTTTTTTGTAATGATAGGTTTTTTATTTTTTGTAATAGTAGTTTTTTTTATAGGTTTTAGTGTAAGGCAGGTTAGGTTTTATTTCACAGGTAATTTTGTATTTATTTTAACTAGGTAGTTAGTAAATAGTTAATAACTATTTACTAACTAGTCTACCTAGTTAAAATAAATACAAACTTACCTGTAAAATAAAAATAAAACCTAAGCTAGCTACAATGTAACTATTAGTTATATTATAGCTAGCTTAGGTTTTATTTCACAGGTAAGTATGTATTTAGATTTAAATAGGAATTATTTAGTTAATAAATGTAAATTTAATTTAGATCTAATTTAATTATGTTAAAGTTAGGGGGTTAGGTTTAGGGTTAGGGTTAGGTTTAGGGGTTAAAATAGTTTAATTTAGCTTGTTGCAATGTGGGGGGGCTGGCGGTTTAAGGGTTAATAGCTTTATTTAGTTAATAATTGTAAATTTAATTTAGCTATATTTTTATTATGGGGTGTTAGGGTTAGAGTTACGTTAGGGTTAGGTTTAGGGTTAGAGTTACGTTAGGGTTAGGTATAGGGGTTTATATAGTTTAATTTAGCTTGTTGCGATGTGGGGGGCTGGCTGTTTAGGGGTTAATAACTTTATAGTGGTGGCGATATCGGGAGCGGCAGATTAGGGGCTAATAATTTTATTTATGTGGTTGCGATATTGGGGACGGCAGATAGGGGTTAATAACTAAAAACAGGCGTCAGCGATGTTGGGAGCAGCAGATTAGGGGTGTTTAGACGTAGGGTTTATGTTAGGGTGTTAGGTTTAAACAGTATTTTAATTTCCCCATCAATGGGGCTGCGTTACAGATCTTTTATTTCCGCTAACGCAGGTGTTAGTTTTTTTTTTGCCGGCTCTCCCCATTGATGTCTATCAATGAGAAAACCCTACATTCACTAGCAAGCTCACAGCTAAGATTTAAAAGCAAAAAGGGAAAGGCTAGCCACCGCATCTGGCTAAATGGGACAAACCCAGGCACCACGTCAAGGTCCCCTCCAAAACCCCGGACCCCAAAACAGCCACACAATGCAAGCTCTCAAATCCAAACAAACTGGGAACAAGGGAAGTGTGCACAAGCTGGATTTGAGAGCTCGCATTGTGTGGCTGTTTTGGGGTCCCAGGTTTTGGAGGGGACCTTGACATGGTGCCTGGGCTTGTCCCATTTGGCCAGATGCGGTGGCTAACCTTTCCATTTTTGCTTTTAAATCTTAGCTGTGAGCTTGCTAGTGAGTGCAGGGTTTTCTCTGTATGTTGTATTAATTTGTTTTGTAATTTCCCCTATGTTTCTTGCACCCAGACCTGTCTGGGGTTAACTGCCTGTGACTCTGGTGACAGCACAGCTTCTTGTGAGTGCCACTGAGCACCCAGGGCTGAGCATGTTGCAGGATCATGGGATGTGTACCCGGTCCGGTCTAGGATTGCATTCCCCTTCTGTGTTTTGTATATATATATATATATATATATATATACGTATATATATTTATTTATATATATATATATTTATATGTTTGTTAAAGGGGTGGGATAGCGCTAGAAAAGGTTGTTCTTAATGTAAAATACAGCAAAGATTTACATATAAAAATATTGGCAAATAACAATTGTCACAGTATTAAACAAAAAAAACCCCATAATAATCCAATATAACACTATCCCCAAAGGGTGTTATGCTCACATTTAGCAACCTCAATAGAATATGAGGTAATTGTTTGGCACTAAAATGTAAAAATCCTGGCTCTTGATTAAATCTTCTGTTGATCACCAGAAAATATTAAACAGCTTCAGGTACATATGGGGGATGATGATGTTAAATAGTCCATACATATGAGGGTATATAGTAACTCGTTTTGCAAACAATTTTTACAAGCAAATTTAAAATACTGTATAAAAACGATGATACATAAGAATAAATAAAAATAAAATAAAATATCACATGAAATCGTGACCCTATCACCTAACGTGTTTTGAAGGAGTATTTTCAATATTGTCCTTCATCAGAGGTTAAAAATTAAATGTGGTTTTCGTTTATTTAAACCAGAGGTTGCGGTAAGCTTCCAGTAAGACAAAGTGTGCTATTGGTTATTTGCAGTCACATGTTGTGTGACTAAGAAAAAATAAATCTGATTAGTTTAGCTCTATCATAGGATTTCGAATTTGTTCTGTAAGTGTCAATCGTGTTTACTGATTCTTTCACAAATTGATTGCTAACAATCCTAACAAACTCTCTATACTCCTGGTGCTTATATAGGGTGTCGTAAATAACAAAAGAATATATTTTCAACAAGTTTGGCTGATACAGGATTGATGTTGCTTATATGTTGTTATGGCAACCATCAAACACTACCTACTTGAATCTGATAGGTTTCGGGTCCGCTTTAGAAATGTATTGCGGTTGGTTGAATTGTATTACACCCATTTTGGTATGCTTCTATCAGCAGAATCAAAACTAACAGAACATACTATGTTCTATATAATGAATATAGTTACAAGTTTCCTTAGATTTTATTGAATATATGTACATAAAAAGTCTAGCTAGTGTTATGAGAGGCTAGCTAAATGTATACTAATTAATCGTCTGACAGGTACAACTAGTGGAAATAATCTATTCTATAGCTATATTAGCTTCCCGTGTCTGGTCGTGAACGTTATTGAATATACAGTATGTTATATATGTCCTGAAATTGTAAAAAACTTTATGCTATTAGAACTTAAATGTGCATATATTATAGATCTTTCTAATATTTGAAATCTGTAATTATAGTGAGCTCCAAATATGAACAAACCTTCATGTTTATTATGTAGCTTAAGCTTCACTGGCTTCATATACCAAGTCCTAAATTTGATGGACTCGCTAACTAGTTAGATGTTTTAATATGTTATGAAATGGGTTTTTAATTATATAAATGGAGACTAAAAAAACCTTTAGAACAGGTTAAAACATATCCATAGAAAGAAAATAACGTAATGTCGTCCACAAACTGAATGAATAAAGAGCTATGTGAGTGCAAGGGTATTTAAGTGCATGCTACAGCAACTCCTATTAACAAAAATGGGGAAAGTACATTTAGCTGTCTCCCTATATATTCATGTTGTCTAAACTAAGAAGGCTGCTAAGTCTATAGCCTTGTTTAGGCCTCTAGGAATAAGAGTGACTAAAGTATGGATCCAGTATGATTCTCTCTGATGGAGTTTTAGAGTTCTCTCACCACCTCTCTTGTTAATAGAGATGTGTTCGAAAATGGTTCCTTTTAAATATTTTGGATCCATATTGTGGAATTTTTATAATGTAAAGAAAGGTTGTGTGATTTCAAACTTGATTTTATATTGTTGATGTGTTCGACCAATCTTTTTTTGTATGGGCGGGTGGTTCTTCCTACATATTGGAGATTGCAGCTGCACTTGAGTAGATAAACCACATAATCAGTTCTGCAATTGCATTGACATGTTAATTCAAAAGACTTATTAAAGGTTGTGGAAGTAAAAGACTTTGTGGGCGGCCAATCGGTGTGTGGTATTCACTGCACTGACGTCACAGCCCCATTTCTCGAACCGGGGGAACGACGTGTGAGGTGACGTCAGCACGCAGCGCGGCGAAGTGAATCACAGAGCCGCACGGAGGAAGAATGCCGGCGAGGTGCCTAAAGAAGCAAGGAGACGAAATAGCGGCGGATATCAGGCCGTGTCTCCAGTCCTGAACTAGGAAAGTGCACTGATGACTGGACACCGGGAATACTAGCCCGGTCCAGCAAAAAGTGCCCCCGAGAACGCCAGGCAGAAAGTGGAGGTGGTACATCTTAGAAAAGCTGCAATCACCAAACACGTGAAAGGTCTAGGGGAGTGCTGGGAGTAGGAGCCCCGACCTAAAGTGCAGGGACCAGGAGCTGGAGCGGAAGGTGGAACCTGGACTGCAGTTTAACCTCACAAAGAGGTTTTCACCCCCGGATGGCAGGTCTACATAGGAGATGGACACAAGAAGTGAGGTAACTGACCCCAGTATTGGGTATTAACGTTATACTGGTCTTCATAACTGTTGAAACACATAAGTACTATTTGAAAACCTGCTTCATATAAAATCCTTCTCTCACACAAGATTATATTTGATTTTACTAAGGAGGAGGGGGAAAATGGAATTATAAGGCTAACTGTTTCCTTACTATATCTTGCACGGGCTGTATATGCAAACTTTAAAGCGCTACAAAATAAATGATAGAATAACAGGACACCTAAAGGCAGGTGCTTTAATTTGCCTAAATTAAAGAAGTAAAAGTCTGGGGTCCAAAGTGTATAACGGTGGCTGGAGACCCCCTTAATTTTCTCAGTCCTATTTAATGGATAAATACCTCCTACATCAAAAAATGTCACCCAAGTTAAAAACTGCAGATAAGAAAATCAATAAATCTATAATCTCCCCTAATAAATCCTCTGTGGAAGAGAAAATACCAGAAGTCCTGGATGCCGCAACAATTGCTATGCAGGTATCTGCATTGATTATACCCAAAATTGAAGAACTAAATATACGGCTGGATACTATCATGGGGGAGATAAGAGCTCAAAATGATAGAATGAATCATCTAGAGCAAAGGATATCAGACTCAGAGGACACCCAGAATACAATGAGTGTAAAATTGGAAGCTGTACTCTCGCAGAATAAAATACTCACTAACAAAATGGAAGAAATTGAGAATAGAGCGAGGCGCAATAACCTGCGAATAATTGGTTTGCCTGAAACAGTGAAATCTCAGGAACTAAAGAAGTTCGTAGAGGAAACTCTTCCAAATCTTATGGCTATTCAACAACAGAAAGCACTGTTCACTGTGGAAAGAGTCCATAGACTGGGCAGAGAGCAAGAGGGTATGGATCAAGGTATGAAGAAACCGCGCCCAGTAATTGCTAAGTTCTTCAATTACCAAGGAAAGAATGAACTCATTCAAGCGTTCAGGAAACAACAACCCCTACAGTTTAATGGAGCCAGAATCCTAATATTCCAGGACTTTTCAGCAGAGACATCATTTAAAAGGAGAAAATTTGCCTCAATCTGCTCCCAGTTAGTGCAAGAAAAGAGATTTTTTTCTTTACTTTACCCGGCTAAACTTAGAATTAAGTCGGGGCCAAATTTTTTTGTGTTTGAAACCCCTGAAGATGCACAACGATTCTTAGATAATGAATCAAAAGAATACGTTTAGATTAATGAGAGTCCTTGATCCGTTGACATGTTTTTTTTTTTTTTTTTTTTTTCTCCCTCAAGATCTACATACGTTAGAAATTGAAGATTGTAGTATAATTTCAATGGAGAACAATATGTATGTACTATTCCAGTTTCTTGAATCTGATTCAATTAGGTTCCGCATTGATAAGAATAGATTAAAAATTGAATATTATTTTTTCTTTATAATATTTTTATGTATTTGTCACTTGATTGTTCTGTCTATTATAGTTAGGAATATGTATTTTTTAGTTAGAAGGGTAAACTTTTACACATTTGTGAAATTGATTCAAATTTTTTTACTTGATAGGAATGGGTTAAGTGTGAAACACTATCTTTTCATATTATGTTTATATCTATAACTGATTTTTACACGCACAAAGAGATTTATAACTTAGAAATTAAAATATATATCACAGGTTTAATTGATGAAAGCATAGGCACATTGCTCCATTTCTCCGAATTTAAAAGATGTACGTTTTATGATAGAAATGGCTTAAGGTTTAAACACTATTTTTTTTCTTTTGTTTTTGTTTGTTTTATATCACTATTTTGGTGTTTATTTTTAATAGGTAAAGGTGACTCTTTAATAATTGTATATATTTGGTCCCTATTGAATCTTATTGATACTCTGATAATTAAAAAGTATATATATATATTTTTTTTCTTCTCTCCCTCCTCGTATCCCTTCCCCACCCCTCCGGTGTCCCCGTCCGAGTTATTCACTATTTCTATATTTAGGGGTAAAGTCCATTTTTGAATCTTGCTCCAAAAAATAGTTAGAAGATAAAGTTGATTTCATGGAACGTGGGAGGGATCCACTCCCCCATTAAAAGGAAAGCGGTGGTAAACTTCTTAAGTAAAAAGGCTCTTGACATAATCTGCCTACAGGAGACTCACCTCTCCGAGGCTGAACATAACAAATTTAAGGTACGTGGGTTCTCACAAACCTTCTTCTCCTCATATGGGAAAGCAGCTAGGGGGGTTATAATTTTGATCCACAAAAATCTTGGTAATGAGGTTATTAAGGTAGTGAAAGATAGAGAGGCAAGATATATAATGGTTAGAATAAAGATTCAAAACCAGAGTTATCTAATAGTTAATTTGTACGGTCCTAATAGCCCAGATGTAGTATTCTGGACTCGGCTACTCAAGAATATCTTGAAAGGATAAGATAATTATAACAGGGGATTTCAATATAACCCCAAATTCAAATATTGATAGAATCAGACTGGGCTTAAGTAAAAAAACAAAGAACTATACAAAGTCTCAACTTATGTATGAAGAAAAAATCTTTATTTGTTAATAGAAAGAGAAAATCAAGTAATGGCGCACAGCTGATTACTATTGATCAATAAATTGAAGTATTGTCAATATCAATGTATTGCTGATTGATATGTAAAGTAAAAATAAAGTGCATATGTCCATAAAATTGGTTTTGAGCTCAAGTTATTTCTTATGCTTCAACAGTTTTTATCCTTCTAGGGTAAGTAAGATGTGCTTACCAGAAAGTACCTCAATCCTATGAGGTAAGGTGTCAGCCTTTTTTGGGGGTTTACAGATGGTTCTTGGACTCTTGTCGAGATGAAAAAAACTTTTCTTTTCTTTTGAATTGTGTAATCTTGCAATTTCTGCAGTATGCCTTTAATGGAAATCCTGGACTCTCTTGTGAAGATGTTACAGCTGGATGTAATTTGACAAACAGTAATGGAGACTCCTGGACTCTTTTCTTTTCTTTTCCTTATGGTGGTAAGGATCTTTATCTTGTATCAGATCATTCCATGGATCTTAGATGGTCCCAGTTTAGCACTGATGATGAGGTTGGACTGTGACACCCAGTGAAAGGGGCTGGTAAAGCAGGGAGAGCAGATCTTCCCACCTTTCCTATAGGATGCTGGGGGAACAGAGCACACAGAGGCGTATAGTGTTCATTTTGAAAGACAACAATTTCTTGTCTTATTTTGGGCTTCTGACAAGAGTCCAGTCGGATAATCTTTTGCAATAAATGTATTAGTTAGTTCCTGGGCCGCCGATTGGACTCTTGTCAGAAGCCAAAAATAAGGCAAGAAATTTAATTTTGAAAGACAAGTCGAAGCTCCCTAAAAACCAACAGATAGGCAATTCAAAAGCCAAAACCATAACTACCTTCATCAAAACCTACAATGAGGGAGCAGGAGAAATCAAAAACATACTCACAAAACATTGGCACATCCTGAAACATGATCTCCTTTTAAAAGATGTTACAGAAAAAGGCCCCACAGTAGTATATAAAAGAAATAAAAACCCATACTAGCTCAAAGTAAACTAAAGTCCACCCATCCAACACAAGAGAGCTGGTTGGGTACTAAGTCAAAAGGTTTTTTTTAAATGTAATAGGCTAAATTGTGAGGCCTTTATTTTCACCATTGTAATGGAAACAAGCCCACAAAGTATTTTACTTCTACCACCTTTAATACGTCTTTTGAATTAACATGTCAATGCAATTGCAGAACTGATTATGTGGTTTATATACTCAAGTGCAGCTGCAATCTCCAATATGTAGGAAGAACCACCCGCCTATACAAAAAAAGATTGGTCGAACTGGTTGAACACATCAACAATATAAAATCAGGTTTGAAATCACACAACCTTTCTTTACATTATAAAAAAGTCCACAATATGGATCCAAAATGTTTAGAAAGAACCCTTTTGGAACATATCTCTATTAACAAGTGAGGTGGGAATAGAACTCTAAAACTCCATCAAAGAGAATCATACTGGATCCATACTTTAGGCACTCTTATTCCTAGAGGTCTAAACAAGGATATAGACTTAGCAGCCTTCTTAGTTTAGACAACATGAATATATAGTAAGACAGCTAAATATAATTCTTTACTTTCCCCATTTTTGTTAATAGGAGTTGCTGTAGCATGCACTTATATACCCTTTCACTCACAAAGCTCTTTATTCATTCAGTTTGTGGAAGACATTATGTTCATTTCTTTCTATGCATATGTTCTAACCTGTTCTAAAGATTTTTTTAGTCTCAATTTATATAATTGAAAACACATTTCATAACATCTTAAAACATCTAACTAGTTAGTGAGTCCATCAAATTTAGAACTTGGCATATGAAGCCAGTGAAACTTAAGCTACATAATATACATGAAGGTGTTTGTTCATATTTGGAGCTTACTATAATTACTGATTTCAAATATTAGAGCGATCTATAATATATGCACATTTAGGTTCTAATAGCATAAAGTTTTTTACAATTTCAGGACATATATAACATATATTCAATAACTTACACAACTAGACACGGAAGCTAATATAGCTATAGAATAGATTATTTCCGCTAGATGTACCTGTCAGATGAATAATTAGTATACATTTAGCTAGCCTCTTGTAACACTAGCTAGACTTTTTATGTACATATATTCAATAAAAACTAAGGAAACTTGTAACTATATTCATTATATAGAACATAGTATGTTCTGTTAGTTTTGATTCTGCTGATAGAAGCATACCGAAATGGGTGTAATACAATTCAACCGACCGCAATACATTTCTAAAGTGGACCCGAACCTATCATATTCAAGTAGGTAGCATTTGATGGTTGCCATAACAACATATAGGCAATATCAATCCTGTATCAGCCAAACTTGTTCAAATTAGATTCTTTTGTTATTTACGACACCCTATATAAGCACCAGGAGTATGGAGAGTTAGTTAGGATTGTTAGCAATCAATTTGTGAAAGAATCGATAAACACGATTGACACTTACAGAACAAATACAAAATCCTATGATAGAGCTAAATGAATCAGATACATTTTTTATTAGTCACACAACATGTGACCGCAAATAACCAATAGCACACTTTGTCTTACTGGAGGCTTGCCACAACCTCCAGTTTAAATACACGAACACCACATTCAATTTTTAACCTCTGATGAAGAAGGACACTATTGAAAATACTCCTTCGAAACGCGTTAGGTGATAGGGTCACTTTTTCATGTGACCTTTTATTTTATTTGTATCTATTCTTATCTATCATTGTTTTTATACAGTATTTTATATTTGCTTGTAAAAATTGTTTGCACAACGTTTTACTATATACTCTCATGTGTATGGACTACTTAACATCATCATCCCCCAAATGTACCTGAAGCTGTTTAATATTTTCTGGTGATCAACAGAAGATCTAATCGGGAGCCAGGATTTTTACATTTTAGTGCCAAACAATTACCTCATATTCTATTGAGATTGCTAAATGTAAGCATAATACCCTTTGGGGTAGTGTTATATTGAATTTTTATACATCATTAAATATACAGTACTGCACTATTGTGTCTGTTTTCTGTTTTTTTCTACATATCCATTACAACTGAATGGAGGAAAGTTTCTAGTGCTATCATCCAACTCCAGGAAACACAGAAGGCTGAGCACAGAGTCTACACTCATATCCAGCGGCGGATACTCCACACACCTACCTGAGTCTTTTCAGGGCTGCCATCTACTTACCTCATATCGATTAAGGTTAATTCCTGTAAGTAGGAATTTCACACTTTGGTTTTTATCTCTGCATTTATTCAGACAGAACTCCAATTATTTGGGTTTGGAACGTTTGCCACTATTATATGCATACTCCAGCAAGTTTTTGTGTGTGAGAGAACACAAATATATCACAAACTAATTTTAAACTCATATTAAAACTATATGATTATTATGTATTTTTTTGTTTTATATTGTGACAATTGTTATTTGACAATATTTTTATATGTAAATCTTTGTTGAATTTTTTTATATATATACTTTTTTGCTGCCGTTCTGCATTAGGTACAACCTTTTCTAGCGCTATCCCACCCCTTTAACAAACATTGTTTAACCGCCAGGTATAGTAGGGTAAGGGATCCCTCTATACTCAGCATAGAGATTTAGCTGCAGGTTTAGGTTGACACTTTTTTGCTGTATTAGAAGTGTACTCTCAATCCTATATCTGGTTTGAAGCGCTAGTCAGTCCTTTCACAAACATATATTTATATATATATATATATATATATATATATATATATATATTTATATATATATTTACATATATATATATAATGTATATATATATATATATATATATATATATATATATATAAATTAATATATAACAATCAAGAGAAAACAATCAGAATGATTCAGCGCACACAAATGATAGTCCTTTTCAAGATAATGGCCCCTATTTATGAAAGTCTGGCGGACATGATCTGACAGTGCGGATCAGGTCCGCCAGACCTCGCTGAATATGGCGAGCAATACGCTCGCCGTATTCAGCATTGCACCAGCAGCTCACAAGAGCTGCTGGTGCAACGCCGCCCCCTGCAGACTCGCGGCCAATGGACCGCCAGCAGGGGGGTGTCAATCAACCCGATCGTACTCGATCAGGTTGATTTCCGGCGATGTCTGTCCGCCTGCTCAGAGCAGGCGGACAGGTTATGGAGCAGCAGTCTTTGTGACCGCTGCTTCATAACTGCTGTTTCTGGTGAGCCTGCAGGCTCACAAGAAACACAGGGCATCACGCTCCATACGGAGCTTGATAAATATGCCCCATAGTATTAAATTCTAAAATTCCAAAAGATAGGATTTTTTGGTAAATACAAGTGAGCAATGGAAAATGAATGCCTTCTTACCAGAAGTTACCCCAATCATATGAGGTAATGTGAACACACGGGATGTACCCAAGATATGAAGGTTCTCTGTTCTGTAGTGATTCCCCTCCTATGATTTATTTGCTTGTTAATTCATATGGGACACTTTAAACCAGTGGATGCACCTTTCTGGTAGAAACTTCCTGTTTTCCAAGCTTGTATCTTTGTATCTGCAATTCCACGTGTAAAAATACCATTAATGTTTCCATAGAGAGACTTACTGGCATGTCAGATCTGTAGGAACCAGTTGCTTCCACCATGGTGGACAGAACTGGTTCCTACAGATCTGACATGCCAGTAATTCTCTCTATGGAAATATTAATGGTATTTTTACACATGGAATTTCAGATACAAAGATACAAGCTTGGAAAACAGGAAGTTTCTACCAGAAAGAAGGTAAGAAGGCATTAATTTACCATTGCTCACTTGTATTTACCAAAAAATCCTTTCTTTTGGAATTTTAGAATTTAATACTATATCTTGAAAAGGACTATCATTTGTGTGCGCTGAATCATTCTGATTGTTTTCTCTTGATTGTTGTATTTTTAGCAGTGTTAAGGGTACACTGAATCGGTTATTTCATGCTGCACGACATATGATATACCATATATCAACATAATATATTTATTTATATTTATTTGATCTAAGTTTTAGCACTGGTATTACATCTTAACTTATATAAATTAATATATATATATATATATATATATATATCCACAGATATATGTGCAATGGTATAAATACATTTTGAATAAGAAGACTAAAATGTCTTGATTTCATAGACACTCAGGTTAGATCATTTGATACATAAGGATATCCGCGACATCAATTACTCTTATTTATCAAAAGTCCAATGCTCATCACGCTGTACTTGACGAGCGTGTTTTTGACAGACTTTTTAATAAATAAGGCAGTCATATGTAGATTCACAGCAGCGATGTCTGGCGAGCAGATTGACTCCAGCGAATGCGCCGAGATTGACGCTTTGATAAATCGGCCCCATGGACTGAAAACAATTGATGTATTAAAGGGAATTGAAATCCAAAATGTTTCTTTCATGATTCAGATATTGCATGCAATATTAAACAACTTTCCTATTTGCTTCTATTATCAGCTTTGTTTCATTCTCTTGCTATCCTTTGTTGCAAAGAATACCCATATTTGGCTGCACCTGTGTTCAGATACATCCCAGTAGTGCATTGCTGCTCTTTCAATGGGAGAACCCAAAAGAACAAAGCAAATTTGATAATAGAAGTAAGTAAGAATGCTGTTTAAAATTGTATGCTCTATCTGAATAATAAAAGAAAAAGATTGGGTGATATGTCCCTTTAAGAGAAGAAGGCTCAGATCATTCACTTGTTGTTCATACACCCCCTAGGATAGTACTTGTCCCAAATATCCCAGGGGTCAATGGCAGAAATTTGTGCTAAAATGTTAGCTCTAGATAAAGTATAGATAAAGTTTAACAATGGGGAATTAATATGTTTAATTTTGGTAGCTAAATCTTATTTGAATCCTAAAATGATTTACCAGTATATGTTACATTTTATGTAACCTATATTTCTCTGTTTCATTTCAGATTAATAATCAGGTGTTTGCACAACCAATTAAGGTCAATAAATTATTGCTATTTCTAATAGCATATGTTGTTTTTTTCCTTGATCATTACACATATTGACTTACTATATGAGATTCATTATTAAGCCCCAGAAATAGCATGAGTCATTTGAAATGATGCATTTATAATCAATCCTTTTAGACCACATTCACAGATATATTTATAACATAGAGCATCAAGAGCAGGAAAACAAGATTGCAAACTATCTGACTATGTTTATTTGTTTATACAGCCAAAATAAACAGCTCTTCCTTGCTTTTTAAAGGGACAGTCAACTTTCATGTTTCAAATAGGACATGTAATTTTAAACAACTTTCCAATTTACCTTTATTGCCAATTTTGCTTTGTTCTCGTGGTATTCTTAGTTGAAAGCTAAACCTAAGAGGTTCATATGCTAATGTCTTAGACCTTGAAGGCCGCCTCTAATCTAAATGCATTTTGATAGTTTTTCACCACTAGAGGGCATTAGTTCACGTGTTTCATATAGATAACATTAAGCTCATGCACGTGAATTTACCCATGGAGACAGCTCTGATTGGCTAAAATGCAAGGCTGTCAAAAGAACTGAAATAAGGTGGCAGTCTGCTGAGGCTTAGATACAAGGTAATTACAGAGGTAAAACATGTATAATTATAACTGTGTTGGTTATGCAAAACTGGGGAATTGGTAATTAAGGGATTATCTATCTTTTAAAACAACAAAAATTCTGGTGTTGACTGTCCCTTTAAAGCATTTGCTCAAGGCACCATTAAAAGATACATGCTGACAGGTAATCATAGCTTACATTAGCATTACAGATGCCCAGTTAGTTACTAATGTATGATTGATACATTATTTAAGACAATATATATTATATGTACCACCCATTATCGTTGATGACATTTAAAATATTTGCTTAGAAATGTTTAGAAAATATATAAAACACTCAAAATGTACACTAGATAAGAAGAAACTGTGCCCTGTTTTGGGTCATGGTGAAGGAGACTAAAACCTGGGCAGTGTATTACCTGGTGCACAGTTGTACAGCTTGGGTATTAGTATGGGAGTTAGAGGCCCCCTGCTAGGCATCTATGGGTGTTTTCTGTAAAACACCTATCACTTTTGCTTCAATAGTAGTTTTGTATAGCCCAGTAGGAACCACTGGTAGTAGGAAATGTTATAGCTTCAACATAAGGAGGCTCTGCATGAAATTATACATCATAGGCATCACAGAAAGTGACATTATTAGTGTTGGAGATACTTGACCTAGCCTCATCGATGGTGGGCAGATTTCTGGTGGCATAATAGTAGGAAGCAGAGGAGGAGTTTTAATTTGAACAGGTGGATGCCTTGCAGGTGAGACAGCTGGAATGGTTTGTGGGTCAGGAGACATTTGATTTCCTTTATAGATGTCTACCCTGGCTGAAGACAAATCACATGAATATTCTGAAACATGTTGTGGTACAAAGGGTGACTTACCTGCATCTTGCTCAGAGGAATCATTTATGCACAGCCATTTTTTTCATACTGACTGTTGAGACATACAGGGAGTGCAGAATTATTAGGCAAATGAGTATTTTGACCACATCATCCTCTTTATGCATGTTGTCTTACTCCAAGCTGTATAGGCTCGAAAGCCTACTACCAATTAAGCATATTAGGTGATGTGCATCTCTGTAATGAGAAGGGGTGTGGTCTAATGACATCAACACCCTATATCAGGTGTGCATAATTATTAGGCAACTTCCTTTGATTGGCAAAATGGGTCAAAAGAAGGACTTGACAGGCTCAGAAAAGTCAAAAATAGTGAGATATCTTGCATAGGGATGCAGCACTCTTAAAATTGCAAAGCTTCTGAAGCGTGATCATCGAACAATCAAGCGTTTCATTCAAAATAGTCAACAGGGTCGCAAGAAGCATGTGGAAACACCAAGGCGCAAAATAACTGCCCATGAACTGAGAAAAGTCAAGCGTGCAGCTGCCAAGATGCCACTTGCCACCAGTTTGGCCATATTTCAGAGCTGCAACATCACTGGAGTGCCCAAAAGCACAAGGTGTGCAATACTCAGAGACATGGCCAAGGTAAGAAAGGCTGAAAGACGACCACCACTGAACAAGACACACAAGCTGAAACGTCAAGACTGGGCCAAGAAATATCTCAAGACTGATTTTTCTAAGGTTTTATGGACTGATGAAATGAGAGTGAGTCTTGATGGGCCAGATGGATGGGCCCGTGGCTGGATTGGTAAAGGGCAGAGAGCTCCAGTCCGACTCAGACGCCAGCAAGGTGGAGGTGGAGTACTGGTTTGGGCTGGTATCATCAAAGATGAGCTTGTGGGGCCTTTTCGGTTTGAGGATGGAGTCAAGCTCAACTCCCAGTCTTACTGCCAGTTTCTGGAAGACACCTTCTTCAAGCAGTGGCACAGGAAGAAGTCTGCATCCTTCAAGAAAAACATGATTTTCATGCAGGACAATGCTCCATCACACGCGTCCAAGTACTCTACAGCGTGGCTGGCAAGAAAGGGTATAAAAGAAGAAAATCTAATGACATGGCCTCCTTGTTCACCTGATCTGAACCCTATTGAGAACCTGTGGTCCATCATCAAATGTGAGATTTACAAGGAGGGAAAACAGTACACCTCTCTGAACAGTGTCTGGGAGGCTGTGGTTGCTGCTGCACGCAATGTTGATGGTGAACAGATCAAAACACTGACAGAATCCATGGATGGCAGGCTTTTGAGTGTCTTGCAAAGAAAGGTGGCTATATTGGTCACTGATTTGTTTTTGTTTTGTTTTTGAATGTCAGAAATGTATATTTGTGAATGTTGAGATGCTATATTGGTTATATATATATATATAACTAAAAACAAACTAAAAACTACTTCCAAAACTATTCAGCTTTGATATTAATGAGTTTTTTGGGTTCATTGAGAACATGGTTGTTGTTCAATAATAAAATTAATCCTTAAAAATACAACTTGCCTAATAATTCTGCACTTTCTGTATATGTGATGGTTTTGCAAAACACCAGGAACATTTTCATGTGCTTGTACAACAGAAAAGAAACATATTTATATCTGGTGCAAGACAGAAAACCACATCACTTATAGGGACCACTAAACACAGTAGAATTGCATAATCAATACATGCACAATAAAGAGACAATTCAAATGAGTAGTAGATTTTTTTTGCTGACAAATGTCAAACAGCTAGATTACGAGTTTGGCGTTATGAGTCAATCAGCAGCGTTGTGGCCCACGCCACATAATTTTCCCTAACGCAGCCATTACGAGTCTTGTCGGTATGGGTGTACCGCAAGCCTTTTAGCCTGTAACGCAACTTCAGTACCGCACTCTTAAACATTACATTTTTTTGGGGGGGGATTCCAATAGCGCTGGTATTACGGGTTTTGCGTTCTGGCTAAAAATACAGCGTTACACTCTAAAACGACAAGATCCGTAACGCCATCTAAAGTCAGTAGTTATGAGTTTTACACTACAAAGCTGTAACATAAAAATCATAACTAAAGTGTTGCAAAGTACACTAAACACCCATAAACTACCTATTAACCCCTAAGCCGAGGCCCTCCCGCATCGTAAACACTATAATACATTTATTAACCCCTAATCTGCCGCTCCCAACATCGCCGCCACTATTTTTTTTATTAACCCTTATTTTGCCACTCCCCCACATCGTCACCACTATACTAAAGTTATTAACCCCTAAACCGCCACCCTCCTGCATCGCAAACACTATTTAAATATTATTAACCCCTAATCTGCCGTCCGACCACATCGCCCCCACTGTACTAAAGTTATTAAGCCCTACACCGCCGCCAATATAATAAACCTATTGACCCCTAAACCGAAAGCCCCCACAACAAAAATAAAAAATATATAAATTAAACTATTAACCCCTAAACCGAAAGCCCCCACATTGCAATAAACTAAATTAAACTAGTAACCCGCCCCCTAACTTTATATTAAAATTACAATTTCCCTAGCTTAAATTAAATTAAAACTTACCTGTCAAATTATAAAAACTAAGTTTAAACTAACAATTAAACTAATATAATTATTAAACTAAAATTAAACTAACTACCAATTAAATAAACTAAAATACACATTAAAAAAAATTCTAACACTACTCTAAAAATTACAAAGTATCTAATTACAAAAAAAAAAACAAAAAAAAAAAAACACTAAATTACGGAAAATAACAAACAAAAGTATCAAAAATAAAAAAGAATTACACCTAATCTAATAGTACTATCAAAATAAAAAAGCCTACCCAAATTAAAAAAAAAAATAGCCTACAATAAACTACCAATGGCCCTTAAAAGGGCCTTTTGTGGGGCATTACCCCAAAGATAATAGCTCTTTTACCTGTAAAAAAAAATACAAAGACCCCCCCCAACAGTTAAACCCACCACCCAACCATCCCCCCAAAATAAAAAACCTAAATCTAAAAAAACCTAAGCTACCCATTGCCCTGGAAAGGGCATTTGGATGGAAATTTAGCTCTTTTACTGCCCAAACCCTAATCTAAAAATAAAACTCACCCAAAAAAACCCTTAAAAAGAACTAACACTAACCCCAAAAGGATCCACTTACAATTTTTGAAGTCCCGGTGGAGAAGTTCTCATCCAGACGGCAAGAAGTCTTCATCCAGACGGCCTCTTCAATCTTCATCCCGGCGGAGAAGTCCTCCTCCAAGTGGCAAAAAGTCTTCATCCAGACGGCCTCTTAAACCTTCATCCAGGCTGAATCTTCTATCTTGATCCCGGGAGCGCAGAGCGGGTCCATCCTGAAGACATCCGGTGTGGAGCATCTTCTTCATATGGTCGCCGCCGTATACTGAATCTTCAATACAAGGTATGCGATTCAAAATGGTGTTCCTTGCATTCCTATTGGCTGAAAGATTTTAATCAGCCAATAGAATAAGAGCTGCTAAAATCCTATTGGCTGTTCAAATCAGCCAATAGGATTTAAGCAGCTCTAATTCTATTGGATGATGAATCAGTCAATAGAATGAGAGCTGCTAAAATCCTATTGGCTGTTCAAATCAGCCAATATACCATCCAAATGCCCTTTTCAGGGCAATGGGTACCTTAGTTTTTTAAATATTTTTTTTTTATTTTGTGGGTTTGGGGGGGTTGTTATTGTATATATATATATATATATATAGTGGGTATTTTTATATATATATATATATATATATATATATATATATATATATATATATATATATATATATATATATATATTTATTTATTTAATTTTTTTTTTTTTTTTTCAAAAAAAGAGCTGATATCTTTAGGGCAATGCCCTACAAAAGGCCCTTTTAAGGGCCATTGGTAGTTTATTCTAGATTAGGTTTTATATTTTGGGGTGTTTTTTTTTTTGTAAATGGGTATTAGAATAGGAATAATTTTTATTATTTTTGATAATTTGTTTGTTATTTTGTGTAATGTATTTTTTAGGGGGTGTTTGTTTTTCTTTTGTAGGAAAAGAGCTATTATCTTTAGGGCAATGCCCTACAAAGGCCCTTTTAAGGTGTGGGGGTTTGCATACTGTTAGGGGGTGTTTTTTTGTTTTTTTTTAGCAAAAGAGCTGTTTAACTTAGGGCAATGCCCTACAAAAGGCCCTTTAAAAGGCCCTTGGTAGTTTATTCTAGATTAGTCTTTTAGGGTTACGTTAGGGTTAGGGGGCTAATAGTTTAATTTAGATTTTTGCAATGTGGGGAGCTGGCGGTTTAGGGGTTAATAAGTTTATTTAGTTAATAATTGTAAGTTTAATTTAGCTCTATTTTAATTATGTTAAAGTTAGGGGTGTTAGGGTTAGGGTTACGTTAGGGTTCGGGGTTAATAGTTTAATTTAGGTTGTTGCGATGTGGGGGACTGGCAGTTTAGGGGTTAATAGGTTTATTTAGTGGTAGTGATGTGGGAGGCCAGAGGTTTAGGGGTTAATAGCTTTATTTAGGTGGCGGCAATATCAGGAGAGGCATATTAGGGGTTAATAACTGTAGGCAGGCGTAGGCGATGTTAGGGGCAGCAGATTAGAGGTGTTTAGACATGGGGTTTATGTTAGGGTGTTAGGTTTAAACCGTATTTTCTTTTTCCCCATAGACATCAATGGGGCTGCGTTACGGAGCTTTTCTTTCCACGATTGCAGGTGTTAGACTTTTTTTTGACCCGCTCTCCCCATTGATGTCTAAACCGTATTTTCTTTTTCCCCATAGACATCAATGGGGCTGCGTTACGGAGCTTTTCTTTCCACGATTGCAGGTGTTAGACTTTTTTTTGACCCGCTCTCCCCATTGATGTCTATGGGGAAAGAGTGCACGAGCACGTCAAATCAGCTCTTGTTTTTGGTGCGGTATGGAGCTTAAAAAGTTTTTTTTTTTAATCAAAAATTTTTATTGAGACAAATGCACAGGTAAAACAATAGTGCTGTATCAAGATCACGAGTACAAGTCATTAATAAATCAGTTTAACAAATAAACTAGTAAACAAGTATGAACCACTGAAAAATGAGATATAAGAATATGCACAATATATAAAACCAAGGGTCTCTTTTTTTTTAGGGGTTTAGCGTAAGATATATTGCAAGTAGCTTTTTCAATAATAGGTGGTGAGGCAATAGTAAGGGGAGTTATTTAAAGAGAAAATGGGCATGGGCGAGTCAGACTTAGGGGGGGGCGGGAGAGGGAGGGGGGGGATAGTAGAAGAAAAAAAAATATATATATATATATATATATATATATATATATATATTAAGGTAAGGGAGGGGAGGTGAACGGAGTCTTTTAAGAGATATGTTGGGGTCTGATGTCCCACTGTGGGAATTTTGTAATCCAGAGGGACCAGATCCCAAAAAAGGAGTCAACCTGATCTAGAACCTTGTAAGAGTACTGTTCCATTTGTCCCACAAAGTGTACAATGGAAATCACCTGAGAGAGAGAGGAAGGCCCAACCTGTTTCCAAGCTCTGGCGAGTGCCAATTTAGTAGCCATAAAAACATAGATTGTAAGCGCTTCCCCCGGGGGGGATAGGTTAGGCATATGCATGTGAAGGAGGGCTACTTCTGGAGTATACGGAGGAGTGAGATTGAGTGAAAGAAGGAGTGCATAGATTTTCCTCCACAGGGGTTGGATTATAGGACATGCCCACCAGATATGGAGTGCTGTGCCGATGTCTCCGCAATTTCTCCAACAATAAGGAGAGCTAGAACGGTATATTCTGTGTAGAGTGACTGGGACCAAGTGCCAGCGAACTAGCACTTTATAGTAAAGCTCCCATAAGGTGGCGCAATGCAGGAGTTGTTTGGTTGTCATAATTCTAAGGTGCCAGACATCTATTGTTACTGTGAACCCAATCTCTCTCTCCCAGGCGCGGTGTTGCGGAATTTTGTGGGTAATGTGTGTATTAGTAAGGAGATTGTAATGGAAGGACATTAGGTGTTTTAGGTCATGTATTCTCTGCCAAGCCTTCTCCCATGTTGTCATGGGTCGTAATGAAGACTTTGGGTAACCCCAGGTGCGCAAGCGCGTGCTCAGGCGGAACCCCTCAAATATAAGCCTGGGAGGAAGTTGAAGTTTGGTGCAGAGTGCAGGGTGGGAAAGCCAAACATTGTTCTCATAGAAGTCCATGACTAAAAGTGTATGTGGGTTAGGCCATAAATCATAATGGGAGTCTGGAAGACAGAAGAGTGCAGCAGAGATTGTAAGCAAAGGGGAAGGATAAGGGGAGATAGCGGGGTTGTGTCTAATCTGGTCCCAGAATCGTAGTGCGTGCTTAAAGATAGGGTGTAGGGCGTCAATGTCATGTCTGTGGTGGAGAGGGATCCAAAGTAGGTCAGATAGGGATAGACCAGAAGGCAGCAATGAGGATTCAAGGGTGAACCAACCTAGGTGTCTTTCAGGGTTATTCCAGAGGATAATATGCGACAACCTGGCTGCATTATAATAGGAGATTATGTTTGGTAAGGCTAGGCCTCCCTGTGGGATCGGTTTTTCTAATGTACGACCAGAAGTTCTGGGTCTTCGATCTTTCCATACATATGTAGTTATTAGGCTTTGAAGTCTATTAAGGAGCGCTCTAGGAATATTATATGGGATGGATCGGAATAGATATGTAATCTTGGGAAGGAAGGACATTTTGATGGCTGCGATGCGACCTGTCCATGAAATCTCTCTGAACTCCCAAGTCTCAAGGAGCCTTCTATATTCCGGAAGCCTGTCTGAGTAGTTTAGAGCTATGACCGTCGCGGGGTCTGGGGTCAGGTGAACCCCTAAGACCTTGAGAGAAGCAGTTTTCCATTGGAAGCGGAATGTGGATTGTAAGAGAGTGAGAGTATCGGGGGGGACATTTATGGGTAGAACCTCCGTTTATAGAAGCTCAAGTCTCCGAACTGTTGAAGGGTAGTGAATACTGCAGGGAGGGATTCCTCTGGGGATGTCAGGAATAGGGTGATGTCGTCGGCATATAGGGAGATTTTGTGTATGGAGGCGCCAATGGGGAGGCCTCTAATCGTAGGATCTTGTCGAATGGATTGGGCTAAGGGTTCTATAGATAGAGCGAACAGGAGAGGGGACAAAGGGCACCCCTGCCTAGTGCCGTTTGAGATCATGAACTTGGGAGATTGGAACCCAACCCCCCGTACAATGGCCGAGGGGTTGTTGTAGAGGGCCTTAACCGCCGCAATGAAAGCAGTGGGGAACCGGAAAATTCTCATGGTTTCCCATAGGTAATCCCACCTGACCCTGTCGAATGCTTTTTCGGCATCTAGTGACAGGGCCAGGAAGGGAGAAGTGCCTTGTGATGCAGTATGTAGGACATCAAGAATTCTTCTGGTTGCATCGGAACCCTCTCTATTTGGGATGAACCCTACTTGGTCATTGGCTATGAGGGGAGGGACTATTTTAGCAGCTCTACTAGCTAAAGGTTTGGCATAAATCTTGGTGTCTATATTAATCAATGAAATGGGACGGTAACTACTACAGAAATCGGGTGGTTTACCGGGCTTCAAGATTGTGATTATAACTGCTTCTAGAAATTCTGCTTTAAACGTAGCTCCGGAAAATATCTCTTGGAAGAATCTGTGAAGTACGGGAGTTAGGAGGGGGAGAAAGGTTTTATAGAATCTGGCTGTAAAGCCATCTGGGCCTGGGGCCTTACCTAGTTTTAGATTTTGGATAGTTTTCTTAACTTCCTCAATTGTCAGTGGGGAGGAGAGGGAGGAGATAGCCTCTTCAGAAAGTGAAGGGAGTGAGAGAGAGTTAAGGAATGTAGATATCTTTTCCAGAGTGGCAGGTGGGGTATCTAAATTGGCTTCAATGTTGTAGAGTGAACAGTAATACTGTTTAAAAGAGTTTCCTATATCTGTCGGGGCAGATACATTCATCCCAGATGGGGTTTGAATGGACCGGATTCGTGCTTGGGCTGTACGATGTCTAAGCTTAGTGGCCAGGAGAGTGGAAGCTTTATTACCTTGATGATAATATATTTTTTTAAATTTTTCCAACATATTATGGACCCTTTTAAGTTCTAGGGTTTGAATTTGTTTCAGGACTTTAGAAATTTCGTCATTTATGACCTGGGAGTAGGAGTGGGAGAGTTCTGCCTTTAATTTTCGGAGTTGGATGGTCAAGGCTGGTAAAGTGGCACTGTGTTTTAAACGGGCTTCAGATTCATACTGCATGAGATGCCCCCTCATCACTGCCTTCAAGGTGGCCCACAAGTTCTGTGAGGATGTCTGATTATCGTCGTTAAGGGCAAGGAAGTCAGTTATGTGCGTCTGCAGAGCTGTCTTGATATTTGGGTCTGTGATAGTCCAATCCTGCATACGCCAAATACGGGGGGAGGGGCTAGGGGACGGGCCTAAGTGAAGGTGTATAGAGTCATGGTCAGACCAAGAAACTGAAGTGATGAGTATGGAGTGAATGTTCGCTAAGAAGGTAGCCTCAGAAAAAAAGTAATCAATACGTGTGTGTGACTTATGTGGGAAGGAGTAGAATGTATATTCCCTATCTTGTGGGTGTAGGGCCCGCCAAACATCGTAAAGATTGTATTGTGACATTAGGAGTTGAAAGGCGGAGGAAAGGGAATGAATAGCTCTATCGCTACTGGAGAGCGGGGGTCCCAATCTGTCTAACTTAATATCCCATATCAGATTGCAGTCGCCTCCTAGAATGAAATCACCCTGCTTGATTGCTGCTACTGTCTTGAGAAGCGATCTAAAAATTTTTATTTGTCTAATATTTGGGGCATAAACATTGAGCATTGTGACTAATTGGGAGTTCAATTTACAAACAGCAATAATAATTCTGGCCTGAGGGTCAGATTCAATGTGGATCAGGTCAAAAGTTACATTTTTACCTATATATATGGCTACACCTCTGGACTTTGAGGTAAATGTTGCTTCCAATAGTGTAGGGAAATGTCTGGATGTACGGGTAATTTCCGGAGTGTGAGTCCAATGTGTCTCTTGAATGAATGCTATGTCTATGTGATTTTTATGGAGAAAAGAAAATAGGAGGCTTCGTTTGGTCGGGGAGTTAAGTCCCTGTACGTTGAGGGTGAGGAGATGGAGCCCGTCCATGAAAATAGAGAGGGGAAAAAAAAAAAAAAAAAAAAGAGGGAGGGAGGGTGTAGGAGGATGTAGGAGTAGGGGAAGAAGGGTAGGGTGAGCGCTTAGTCTGAATCTATTATCTTTACCCCAAAAGACTTTGAGTGAGGAGGAGAGAAATCGAGGTTTCAGCTACTTGCAAAAAGGGTTGAGTGTTATTATGTTGTGGGAAAAGGGGGATGGCAGCGGGCCAGAGCCGCTTAGGTTAAAAACAAAACGGTAGAGGATCAAGAGATAGTAGTAGTATGTCAAAAATATCTGTATAGTGAATTGTATTAGAGGAGATGAGAAGCTTGGTGGGGAGGATGGAAGGGGAGAGGAGAAGGGGGCGGAGCCAATAAGGTGTCGCCCACAATAAGATGGGCGTGAGGATCAACTAAAGGGTAAAGGAAGAGTAGATAGGAGTTTCTGTATAAAGAGAGTAAGTAATCAATAGGAGCTAGGGAAAATGAGAGTGAAGTATAGGATGTGATAGAGGTGAGAGGTGTCATATACGACACCCCCCCCAGTGACAATAGGTGAGTTAGTCGGACAAGAGCAGGGAGGTATGGGTTCGCTGGTGTACTTACAAGGGGGTGTGGATGAGGAAGAGAAGAATAAGTATGCAAAGAAAAAAGATAATAGGAGGTCAATTATGGGGACAGATAATATGAAGAGGGTATATAAATGGTATCAGGAGGTATCTAACAGTTGTCACAAATATTTTCTATGAATAACAGACCATTACATAGTTAGCTAGGAAGAAACCTGGAAATGAGACTAAATCTCTATACATTGTTGACCTCGTACACCTGCTGTTCAGTAAAGAGGTAAGTGTCCATATTGAAGGTTGTCTTCTCAGACATCTGAGGAACACTAGATTCTAAGGTTCAGTATAAGGAAGGAAAAATAAAGTAAGGCACATAATAATAACAACAAGTACAACTTTAAACACTGTGTATGAGGAAAAGGAGAAAAACAGAACAATAAACATATAAGTGTAGAACCAAGAGCTAAAGTAGGGTAAGATAAGTACCCGTTTGTGAGCTCTCAGTTTACCTGTAAGGAGACTGACTTAAAGGATATCTTGCTGGTGAGGAGTGAGGAGAGAGGAGTGAAGAGAGAGTAAGATATGTACCCGTTAGTGCACTCCTCTCTTCCTTGTATGTCTCCAGTCTATTAAAGTCACAGACTTCTAAGCAAAAGAGCGGAGTAACCAGACCATGGTATGAGTAAAGAGGGACCAGTGTCCTGTTAGGTCTGTTCTGACTCCTGGTGTTGAGAGGTTAAATTCTGAGAGTGCCATGTTGGGGTTAATGTGTTAAAGCCACTTATGTTTCCTTGGGTCTTGGAGAGTGAGTCAGGAGCCCTCGAAAGTTCCAGGGTGTTCAGCAGCTTCATGCCCTGTTCCAAGGAAGAGATTATGTGGGTGCGGTCCTGGAGTTGGACAAAAAGCTTAACGGGAAATCCCCATCTGTATTTAATTTTGTGGTGTCTGAGGGCTAAGGTGAACTGGTGAAAAATTCTCCTCTTAGCTAGCGTGTGTACAGAAAGATTTGTAAATCTTGGTAGGGTTCCTTGAGGGGTTTGTTGGTGAAGGAAGCTCGCATAATTTTCTCCTTTGTGGTATAGTAATGTAGACGTATAATAACATCTCTGGAGGTGTCAGGAGTAGAGTTGCGGGGACGCGTGGCTCTGTGAGCTCTATCAATTAGGAGGTCTTGATCAGCTGTTGTGTTTAGGAGAGTCTTGAATAGAGAGGTCAGGTAGTTCTGAAGATCTGAGGAGGCTACACTTTCAGGTATGCCTCTAATCCGAAGATTATTGCGGCGAGACCTGTCTTCTAGATCAGCAAGTTGGTCTCCAGGTCTGAGATTTGTTCCGCCAGGCTCTGTGAGTAAGATAAGAGGTTGGAGTGGTCAGTAGCTAGATCTTCATGCTTTTTCTCTAAAATCTCTGTCCTCTCACCAAGTGAGGAGATTTCTCGCTTCAATTCACTCACTGACTGGCGTAATTCCTGTCTGAGAGATGAGTAGTGAGTGTCCATTTTATCAGTTAGTATTTTAATGGTTTCCAGGAATGTAGACTGTGATAGAGCTGCTTTGTCTTTGCGGGAGACATCTGGCCTAGTATGTTCTGAGGTCAGAACTGTTGAGTCTCTGGAATCCTCCTCCAACAGATCTGGGTCTGACTGTTGTTTGCTATGGAAGTGGTCAGTGAGAGTCCTCTTGGGATTTTCTTGGTGTTTCGGTTTCCTTTTGACTGAGTGTGCCATGATGTAAGGAATCAAATATCAGGATTCTAGGGATGAGTGTTCCTGTTATGGTTGGCAGCTGGGGGGGTGAGAGGTCGACACCTCTATGGCATAGAGCCTTAGCCCTCCATTATTTCTCTAGGTTTTTGACTGAAATTGAGTATAAGTATTAGATTTTTAGAAAGTAGAGTATACCAGCAAAGAGAATCTCAATAGATATATAAATGGATGACAGCCCCTCTCCTGGGGCGATGCCACCTCTGGGCGAGACCGGTAAAAGGAGAGTGGATATGACCCGCAGCAAGTTGCCTGCGGGAAAGGGAGGAGAGGTGTCTCTGTCACATCAGTCACTGGAATATTAATCAGCAGCCTGCTATGGAGCTGTATACTTGGTCAGTTTGTGGGTATAGGGCCTCTGCACGAAGAATGCAAGATAGTCCTTGGGGTCTCCAATTATAATCTTTCTTTTGACTTTCTAATCCTCCAAGGTATGGTTAGGGAAGAATGTTATGTCTGGTCTTAGGCTGCAGTTATGGATTGTATGGGTATGGTCTCCTGTGGGGTCTGGGTAATAATGAGGGTAGTCCCAGAAGTACAGGTGTACAGACTATGTGGAGCAAAAAAAAAAAAAAAAACTTGGTTCAGCAGCCCTCCTGTGTGAGGAAATACGTTCTGAGAGCTGCTTCTGGTCAATGCTGTATAGGCCACTATAAAGATAAGCAGTTATCTGAGGCTGTAATGGTGCCCATATTACAAATATGCTGCTGGGTTTTTATGGCAAAGTTCTAAGAAGCCTGCAGAATATATGAGAGTCCCCAACACAGAATATTAAACACTTATTGTAGAGTCTCAATTGTGGCTTCTAGCCTGCATAGTAGATCTCTCTTACCCAGGTCTTAGGATCGTCAGCCGGACCCACAGGAGAGTCAAAGGTCAGAGAAGCGAGCAGAGGACTTCAGGTGGCCCCTAAGGAGAGGCGCTGAGGTGAGAGGAATCCTCCGAGTAGCAGAAGGACACCCGGATCACGCTGCGGTGCTGTGTAAGGTACGGCTGTGAATCCAAGATGGCCGCCGTTCGCGGGTTTTCTCTCAGCAGCGCAGCAAGTCTCCGAGTATCCCAGGTGGTATGCTGCAATCACTCCGGTCCCCGGCCAGCTACCGGAGGTACCGGAGAGTCTGAGGAAACAGGTATGGATTGGCACTCTGCGATACTGCGTTGTTGCTTCGCTGCTTCCTAGGAGCAGTGCTGAGGGTATATATGAGTAGCGGACAAAACGGTGGAAAAAAAAGATAATTAAAAAAGAAAAAAAAGAATAAGCTAAAGGGGCTGTATGACTAAGGGGGCAAATGGGATAAATTTGAGGGGGTTTATCTAATTGTAAAAGGGATTTTAAGTGGAAATAGGCTGGTTAGTAGTGGGAGCTCCAGATCCACACATCCAGCCGGCTCTGCAGTTGGCTCCGCCCCCCGCCTGTTTTTTTTAAACTTGTAATGGCAGCGCTATAGGGGATTAAATGACACCACTTTTGTTGCGTTCGTTAATTTCCATATAGCGCTCAAAACTCGTAATCTAGGTGATAGTTACATTTACCTTCCTAATGCATCATGTGACAGCCATCAACCAATCAAAAAATGTATACACATTTATTCTGTGAATCTTGCACATGCTCAGTTGGAACTTGTGCCTCAGAAAAGATGATTATGAAATGTGCACATTTAGATAATGAAAGTTAATTGTAAAGTTGTTTACATTTGTGTGCTCTATCTGAAAGCTTAATTTTGACTTGATTGTCCCTTTACAATTAACTAAAGCTGAAATTTAACACCACCACTGTGAACTTGGATACAGTTTGCAAAGGACAAAATTGTTTGCATTTTCTTTACATTCTATATATGTTGTATGTAACATTTTTATATAAACAACAATCAAGCATATACATTTTATACATATATATATGTATATATATATATATATATATATATATATATATATATATATATATATATATATATATATATATATATATATTGCACTTTAGGTTATCAGTCCTTGTATCATATTCTGGCATTCCTTATGCCAGCTGCTAAAGATACATGCTATGATTTCTTGTGCAAGAATAATGTGACAGTTTGCATGTTTATTAATAAAATATATTTCTGATGAAGGCTGTAGTTTATCAGATTTTCCAGTGCTTGGCAATTACCATACTCAATGTAATGCAAAGGTCTGGTTCTAAACTCTTTATGACGTCACTTATGGGAAAAAAAAATAACTGCATGAACATTTCTATAGGGCGTACATTTTAGTAACTATAAACCACTTGTTTATGTTATTTTTTATTTTACTTATCAGAAGCTTAATTTCAAAATATAGATATTATTTATCACATTGTAATTCAGATCTGAACACGTGCGCATAAAAATGCTACTCTCAGCTTTTACAAAGTTGTAGTGGTGCTTAACCCAGCAATTCTTCTTCTTCTTCATATAAATATTTATATATATATATTGTAAATGTCCAAATTCACTGGAAGAGTAGGGGTACATAATGACACTGAATCATGGTAAAAAGATATATCTGTCTGTCTGTCTGTATCTATCTATCTATATTATACACTATATAAACTAGACTAAAAACAAATAAAAACAGGTAAAGGACACCGATTCAATATAATAATCTATAAACTCGAATGTTAAAAGCCCCATACAAAGCAATAATGTCGTATATAATTGTTTTCCCTAAATGACTGTAAAAATGTTTTTTCCCTTATGAATTTCACATATCTTGTTATACCAGCTGCAAAGTATAAAATGTATGAGAATTTGCTTCTTTAGGTTTATTGTTCCTGCTTTTCATGCTCTATTGAAGTCTATGGGGCCGGTTCTAAAGCCAGCTTTTCCATAACTTGTCTGCCTGCTCTGAGGCAGCGGACAGCAATCAAGCCGATCAGATACAATTGGGTTGATTGACACCCCCCTGCTAGCGGCTGATTGGCCGCAAATCTGCAGTGGGCGGCATTGCACAAGCAGTTCTGGTGAACTGCTGGTGCAATGATAATAAATGCCAACAGTGTATGCTGTCCGCTCGCACTATAATAAATATACCCCTATGAGGAAATATGTTAACGTGGTCACAATATTGTAATTTCAGCTTTTTGTGTGCGTCAGGTTAATGTGCAAGCAAAATCTTTTTTTTTTTTAACTTGTAATACATGCAGTATCCAACGCGCGCAAAAAGCTGAAGTCAAGTGTAGTTAGTGCTCGAGCAGGAGTAATAAATAGCAGTCAACTCGTAATCTAGCCCTGTATTGGGTTGTGGTTTCAATTAGCAGAAACAGTTATTTCATGTACAAAAATTATATACCTAAAAGAACAATTTCCTATACATGTTAAACTCTGCAGCTGGTAAAACAATAATTCTAAACAGAAAAGGGACGCCTCATAGTGAAATCTATATGTGATATAGTCAAAGAGAAGGTAGAATATAACTCACAATTTGTGATGGAACTTGTGCAGTGTAAACGAGCAGGCTGATGCTTGCAGTAGTCAGCTAACTGGAAACTTATCCCGTATCAAGGCGGAACTTGCATTTGGTCTGTCAGCGTCCAAACGGCATCCAAACAGCAGACAGTAGTCAGTGGAAAGCTGAATAAAATCATTGAAGTTATGACTATTACTTTTCTGCCTGATGAAACGACCATAACACTAGGTCGAGAAAACGTGTTGCAATTTATTAACCCCTTAAGGACAAGGCCATTTTTCAATTTCTTTCCCTTAAGGACCAGGGCTATTTTTACATTTCTGCGGTGTTTGTGTTTAGCTGCAATTTTCCTCTTACTCATTTACTGTACCCACACATATTATATACAGTTTTTCTCACCATTAAATGGACTTTCTAAAGATACCATTATTTTTATCATATCTTATAATTTCTATAATTTTTTTTATAAAATATGAGGAAAAAATGGAAAAAAACACACTTTTTCTAACTTTGACCCCCAAAATCTGTTACACATCTACAACCACCAAAAAACACCCATGCTAAATAGTTTCTAAATTTTGTCCTGAGTTTAGAAATACCCAATATTTACATGTTCTTTGCTTTTTTGCAAGTTATAGGGCAATAAGTACAAGTAGCACTTTTCTATTTCCAAACCACTTTTTTTCAAAATTAGCGCTAGTTACATTGGGACACTGATATCTTTCAGGAATCCCTGAATATCCCTTGACATGTATATATTTTTTTTTAGAAGACATCCCAAAGTATTGATCTAGGCCCATTTTGGTATATTTCATGCCACCATTTCACTGCCAAATGAGATCAAATTAAAAAAAATGTTCACTTTTTCACAAATTTTTTCACAAACTTTAGGTTTCTCACTGAAATTATTTGCAAACAACTTGTGCAATTATGGCATAAATGGTTGTAAATGCTTCTCTGGGATCCCCTTTGTTCAGAAATAGCAGACATATATGGCTTTGGCGTTGCTTTTTGGTAATTAGAAGGCCGCTAAATGCCACTGTGCACCACACGTGAATTATGCCCAGCAGTGAAGGGGTTAATTAGGGAGCATGTAGGGAGCTTCTAGGGTTAATTTTAGCTTTAGTGTAGTGTAGTAGACAACCCCAAGTATTGATCTAGGCCCATCTTGGTATATTTCATGCCACCATTTCACCGCCAAATGCGATCAAATGAAAAAAAAACTTAAATTTTTTCACAATTTTAGGTTTCTCACTGAAATTATTTACAAACAGCTTATGCAATTATGGCACAACTGGTTGTAAAAGTTTCTATGGGATCCCCTTTGTTCAGAAATAGCAGACATATATGGCTTTGGCGTTGTTTCTTGGTAATTAGAAGGCCGCTAAATGCAGCTGCGCACCACACGTGTATTATGCCCAGCAGTGAAGGGGTTAATTAGGGAGCTTGTAGGGAGCTTGTAGGGTTAATTTTAGCTTTAGTGTAGTGTAGTAGACAACCCAAAGTATTGATCTAGGCCCATTTTGGTATATTTCATGCCACCATTTCTCCGCCAAATGCGATAAAATAAAAAAAAACTTTCACTTTTTCACAATTTTTTTCACAAACTTTAGGTTTCTCACTGAAATTATTTATAATTAGCTTGTGCAATTATGGCACATATGGTTGTAAAAGCTTCTCTGGGATCCCCTTTGTTCAGAAATAGCAGACATATATGGCTTTGGCGTTGCTTTTTGGTAATTAGAAGGCCGCTAAATACCGCCGCGCATCACACGTGAATTATGTCTAGCAGTGAAGGGGTTAATTAGGTAGCTTGTAGGGAGCTTGCAGGGTTAATTTTAGCTTTAATGTAGAGATCATCCTCCCACCTGACACATCACACCCCCTGATCCCTCCCAAACAGCTCTCTTCCCTCCCCCACCCCACAATTGTTCCTGCCATCTTAAGTACTGGCAGAAAAACTTTTTTTTAGCATATTTACATATGCTGGTGATTAGGATCCCCCCTTAGCCCCCAACCTCCCTGATCCCCCCCAAATAGCTCTCTATCCCTCCCCCTCTACCTTATTGGCAGCCATCTTGGGTACTGGCAGCTGTCTGCCAGTACCCAGTTTACTAAAATAAAACTGCTTTTTTATATATATATATATTTTTTTTTTCTGTAGTGTAGCTTCCCCCAGCCAAAGAGCAACCCCCCACCCCCTCCCAGATCCCTTAGATGTCTCTTTGAAATGATTTATAATTATTTGATCCCACTTATTATTTTTACATTTCTGTAGTGTAACCGTTCCCACCCGCTTCCACCCTGTGCACATGCCCGCCCACCGCCCTCCCGTGAACGTGCGCAAGCATCCATGTGCACCCCCCGACTGTCACGCCCACGATCCCACCCCCCTCCATGTCATAGCACACACCGATGGCCGCCCACCTGCCTCCCACTGCAGCTCCCACCCACCAACGATACCGGCCATCGATGTCCGGTGCAGAGATGGCCACAGAGTGGCTCTCTATGCATCGGATGGCCAAGGGGTGTTATTGCAGGATGCCTCAATATCGAGGCATCACTGCAATAACAGGAAAGTGGCTGGAAGCGAGCAGGATCGCTTCCAGCCGCTTTAAACCCCTAATGTCGTACAGGGTAGGTCGCTGGTCTTTAAAGACTAGGTTGTGTGCGACGTACCCTGTACGACATGCGTCGTTAAGGGGTTAAAGCCCAGTTTGTACTATCTTCATGGAGGTGTCTGCTTTTTAATATACTTCTACGGAAGAAATTGCACTTTATCACTTCAGTGATTTTATTCAGCTTTCTGCTGACTACTGTCTGCTGTTTGGATGCTGTTTGGACGCTGACAGACCAAAAACAAATTCAGTCTTAATACGGGATAAGTATCCAGTTAGCTGACTACTGCAAGCATCAGCCTGCTCGTTTGCACTGCACAAGTGCCATAACAAATTTTGAGTTATATTCTACCTATTCTTTGACCATATCACATATGGATTTCACTATGAGGAGACCCTTTTCTCTTTGATTTAGATCTTCAAGGTGAATTGACATAGTTCCCCTCAAGCGGAGCAGCCTCACACACATTTGACATTCATTTTCAAATTCGGAATTTATCTGAACTCTTATTTTAACTGTCAACCCTTTGGATTTTAATTGGTTATATATCTTTTTTTATTATATTTGTTTTTATATTTGATATTCGTTTTTTGCTCTCAAACATTTTGCAAAAGCATAGTTAACTGTTTACAATGCGCCACCTTTCTAGGGTTGTTTTCACCTAGTACTCAGAATAATTCTAAACAAAATAAGGAAAAAACTATTTTACAGTACACCTTACCTTCAAATTGTTGCTAATCTGCAAAACCTTGTAAACTGTGCAAACAAAATAAAAGTTTAAAATTATTTTGATTTTAAAAAAATGCAATATTTACTTCATGATATATGTTATGCATATTTGTTGACATTTATATGTTATGCATATTTATTGACATTTAATTGCTCTATAATATGTATGTACAATCATAGAGAAAGTATAAAAAATATTCTTTCCTGTTGCAGGTATCAGTTTGACAAAACTTCTGTGGGATTAAGTTTTGGCATCTGAACCTCTTGTTTCTCAATAGTGGTTTAGCTTTATGCCAAATGTATATTCCAAATCTTTTTTCCAATAAATACCATAACAAGTTGGCAATACCATATACTACACATACTTAAAAGAGTAAAGTAAACGCGACCACGTCATGGGCATCTGCTTATGTTTTTTAAGACCACAATCATATAACCAATTTATCCTTAAAAAAAATTATATATATATATATATATATATATATATATATATATATATATATACAGAAGAAGGGAGGGGCGCACAAAGATTTGAGATCTGGGTGTAGTAGGTTCAGATTCCACAATTATCAGCTACTTAATTGCAAAATTTGAACTCACTTGTTGGAACCTCAAACTATATGAGGTATGGAAAATTCATGGAGGCTATTATCAGCCCTGATGGTCTCCTTAGATGCTATTGATATCGGAGTAGACTTTCTGTTCTGTGTACTTCAGCCCTTCCACACAAACTCCCAGGTTCTTGATTGGTGTTACCAAGCACATCTTTATGTTGATTGTTCAGCTTTATGTTCAAGAATGCCTGTATGTATGATCCCGCAAATCCCAAACACAATGCGAGTGGTTACCATGGCAACAGACGTCCCCAAACAAATACCTGGGAAATGAGAATGCGGGATCATGAATACAGTCATTAACACTATTGTACACATTCAAAAGTGCCTTTCCTTATACAAAAGTGAAAGGACCTACAAGGGAAACGTAAACCCCACTGTGTAGAAACCAGAACCAAAATAGCTCATACTATAGAAAATTTATATGTGCATAAACCTCTCGAATACCACCGAAAGGGGTACATTCCAAGAGGTTTTTGGATAAGAAATATACCCACTATAGGGAGGAACAAGCCCACATTCTGCGAGCGCTGGTGCAGCATAGAGAACAAGTGCTCCCTAGATCTTGTTCTCTTAGTAATCCAGGAGGTGGGACGACTACTGACATCATTAAAAGTAGAAATTGCAACCTACGAACAGCCCAATTTATCTAAATTGGAGACGGATACCAATGAGATTTGGCTAAATAAATTGCAAGATCAAATTAATAAATACGAATCAGACCTGATTGATTTCAAAAATAAGAAATTGGAAGCTGTTATTAGAGATTATAGGGAAAAACGGGTTTACCTGTGGCAACTTTCTGCCCAGGAAAGACACAGACAACATCAATACCCTAGAAGGCGACCCATATATCAAAAACCAAAGGATTTGAATACACTGGAGAGTTCAGCATCAGGGTCAGAAGATGAGCAGGCTGGGGGACTAGGTCAAGCTTCACAACAGTCAGTAGGAGTTATTACACGCTCAAAAAACTCCACCGGCAAAGAGCAAGAACAAGGCGGGGGGGGGGGGAGTATAAAGAAAAAGCCACCCCTTATCCCACAGAAATGAAAAAAGAAAACATAATGGTTAATTTGAGAGGATTATCCACTGAATGTTTTAGAAACCACAATATTAAATAAGGGCCTCACCTTTATACCAACCTGTAAGACCGACCCTTTTGAACTTTTCATTGATATGAAAAAATTCCAACGCCAATTGTGCCTGAAAGAGAAATTCAGTGACATGACATCGGAGCAGAAACAGTTCCACAAAAAATCCACGTATACCCCACAATCGCAGAATGCCAGCATCAACACTTTCACAAGATTAACTTTGGATGATATGAATGATTTGGTCAAAGTGCATGGCAATGAAATGTTTAACAACTTTACTTTGGTGGAATGGATAGCGCTACAGAAACTGGCGAACAATAAGACAATTATTATCCACAAAGCGGATAAGGGAGGGGCAGTGGTCCTGTTAAATTATACGGACTACAGGGACAAAATAATATCACAGCTCTCCGATAATACAACTTATAAACTACTAAAGCAAGATCCGACATCAGTTTATAAACAACAGCTTGATCGCTATGTCCTATCGGCCTACGAACAAGGGTTCCTGGATAAAGATACAGTATCCTTCTTGACAGTGACACAACCCCGGATTCCGGTATTCTATACCTTAACGAAAATCCACAAGCAGCTTATACATCCTTGAGGGAGACCCATAGTTTTGGCTATTGGGTCCCTACAACAACCTATTGCCACCTTTTTGGATGCATTTCTACAACCATTGGTCCAGCACATGCCCTCATATTTGAGGGATTCAGCGACTCTACTTGCCCTACTCTCTGGAATGGAAGAGATAGGAAATGATGTCCTCCTAGTCATGTTAGACGTGACGAGCCTGTATACAGTGATTCCTCATCAACTAGGCCTGCAGGCTATTGCCTTTCAGCTGGCCAGATACCCATATGTGGGACCACCCCCAGACTTTCTATTATATCTCCTGGAAGTTTGTTTAACGATCGAACACGGTTTCTACTTACAACTTACAGGGACGGCAAAGGGGTCCAATGTGGCTACGCTAATTTGTTTATGTCTTGCTTTGAGGAGTTTTAGACAGAACTGTTGAAGGTACATGAAATCACATTTTTCAAGAGATATATAGATGATCTGTTTTTGCTGTGGATAGGGACTTTAGAAGATCTAGAAAAATGGTTCCAGGTTTTGAACTCTGCTAACCCTGCATTGAAGTTTAAAATGCAATATAACAAAACGCAGATTGATTTCCTTGATGTTCGGCGCTAAAAGAAGGGGGGCCGGCTACATTCCACCCTCTTCCGTAAGGAAACAGACAGGAACGCATTGCTGCACTTTTCCAGCTGCCACCCACCCGCGCTCAAAAGAGCTCTACCAAAGTCACAACTATTAAGGGTGTTAAGGAACAGCACTGAAGAAACAAACAGGGATGAACAACTCAAGGATATGATACAACATTATTTTTTTTATTTATTTTTTTTATTATTTTTTATTGAGGTAAAAGGAAAACTTAACATACAGGAGTCCAACTGCACAGGTTAGGTAGATGATACAATGCCATAACAGAAGTTAACAACAATAGGTATATAGGTATACATGTATATATAGATATAAATTATCCTATTCAGAAGCGAACGTTCACTAGTAATAGAAAAATAATGATAATATTGAAAAACAACCTGTGCAAAGGTATAAAAGACCTCTTTTTTCATTTCGTAATCCAAACACTAACAAGTATAACACCATATGTCAGAGTGGGTAGCGGTGCGGATTAAGGGGGGATGGGGGAGTCAGTGGTCCAGAGCCACTCTTGATGTGGGGGGGAGGGGGGAGGCAGGCTAATATAGTAGAAAATGACTTGGAATAAAGAGCTATCAACTGTAAGGCTCAGTATGTAAGGTATCCAGAGAGAAAGGTGCTTGTCAAATAATCAACAAATAGGCAACCCCGGGAGGATGAGTGAGCCTAGGAGCTTACCCAGTTTAGTTGAGTGTCATACATAAGGATCCTATATGTTCTTTTAAGTACAGCCTCGAACTTTAGCTAGTCTAGGGTCAAACTTCTGATATAGTAATAGTAAGGGTGCTAAAGATTGCAAGAGATTGCTGTGAGAGCGTGCTGGCCAGTAAATAAAGAATATAATATAAGAAAAATCAATGGGACAATTTGAAGGTCGGTAGGTTCCATTGGACAGTGATAAGCCTGGGAGGTCGGATGCAGTGTGTAGGATTAAAGATAGGGTAATGGTAACTTCTCACTAAGACTACTAGGCTGATCTACACATAGGCTTGGGGTACTGATAAATAAGAGTGGGCTTACTAAATATGTATCTTAGAGTCCCGAGACATGGCTAAAGGATACAGCATATATTAATATAGACAAATATAGGTAAGAAATAAGTAGTTATTTTGCTTCATATACAATATGGATATAGACACCCTTTTTTTTTGTTTGATATTGATGCACAAACCTATATTTATTTTAAACCTGAGGACGATTCTACGTGCGGGTAAGTCAGATGGAGGAGTATATGGGACGTATGTCTGTAGATTCTGAGAGAAATTGGTTAGCTCCGCTAGGGATTAAATAACTTATTTTATTGTAACTATACCATGATTCAACACTGCCAAATCACTGTTAACTTATTATAAACTTGGGGGACTATTTGTGATAGACATATTACAGGGAGAAACATATTTTACTCTAAGGAGGAGTTACTAATACAAATGGGGCACTATTTGGGGCAAAGGGAAATTCTCTTCTGCCTAGATGTTTCCTCCTGGAGTAGAAATTACTGTAAGTTATACACATTACAGAGATAGATGATAGCTACATATTATAATACAATTTGAATATTAGGTAAAGAAACAGTCGCAGTCCAGATATACCCATATATGAGCGGCTGAATATTGGTGGGGAATCGTGTTGATTTAACTGGAGGTGTGTGCTTTAAATACAGTACTAGTATTATCCACCTTAAGTAGACAGGAAAGTGGCAGTTTATTTACACTAAGCGAGCAAAAGGCGTAAGTTTAAACCCTTACGTTCTGACTGGTGGAAGTAGGGATGCAGGATATTAAAGCATGTAGTATAACATATAATGTAAAACTGTACACAATAACCCCTAGTACACATTCTTATAGTTTCATTCACAGCTATGAAGTCTTAAAGGAACCCTCATACCTTATCAGATTGTCAAATAAGTAGAAAAATCAGAGGGGTAGGTTGAGGAGGTTAGAAGGTGGACATAGAAGCTTTAGGGTATGTGTAGGATATGTCAGGCATCCTTGTGAAAAAGTAAGCTATGATTTGGGATTCTAATTATTTAATTTATCCTGTGCTTTAGTTACCACTCAGAGCTGAGTTTAGTGGATCCCAGTATCTCGGCCGTTAACAGAGGAGTCACCTGAGTCTAAACCAGAAACATGTAAAAGGAACAGCCAATAGAATGCAAGCTCAATCTGATTGGCTGATCGAATCAGCCAATCGGATTGAACTTGATTCTGATTGGCTGATTCCATCAGCCAATCAGAATATTCCTACCTTAATTCCGATTGGCTGATAGAATCCTTAAAGGAATAGGATAGGGACCCTTAAAGGAACCGTCATTCGGCTAGTAGGTGTCGGGAGAAGAGGATGTTCCGCGTCGGAGGTCTGCAAGATGGATCCGGAAGAAAGAAGATTGAAGATGCCGTTGATAGAAGACTTCATCCGGATCATGGACCTCTTCAGCTCCCGCTTGGATGGAGACTTCAGCCGGATCATGGACCTCTTCAGCCCCCCGCTTGGGCTTGGATCAGGACATCGGAGGAGCTCTTCAGGACGGATCGGTGAACCTGGTAGGGTGAAGACAAGGTAGGAAGATCTTCAGGGGCTTAGTGTTAGGTTTATTTAAGGGGGGTTTGGGTTAGATTAGGGGTATGTGGGTGGTGGGTTGTAATGTTGGCGGGGGGGTATTGTATGTTTTTTTTTACAGGCAAAAGAGCTGAATTTCTTGGGGCATGCCCCGCAAAGGGCCCTGTTCAGGGCTGGTAAGGTAAAAGAGCTTTGAAATGTAGTAATTTAGAATAGGGTAGGGCATTTTGTTATTTTGGGGGTCTTTGTTATTTTATTAGGGGGCTTAGAGTAGGTGTAATTAGTTTAAAATTGTTGTAATATTTTTCTTATGTTTGTAAATATTTTTTTTATTTTTTGTAACTTAGTTCTTTTTTATTTTTTGTACTTTAGATAGTTTATTTCATTGTAGTTATTTGTAGGTATTGTATTTAATTTATTTATTGATAGTGTAGTGGTAGGTTTAATTGTAGATAATTATAGGTATTTTATTTAATTAATTTATTGATAGTGTAGTGTTAGTTTTAATTGTAACTTAGGTTAGGATTTATTTTACAGGTAATTTTGTTATTATTTTAACTAGGTAACTATTAAATAGTTCTTAACTATTTAATAGCTATTGTACCTGGTTAAAATAATTACAAAGTTGCCTGTAAAATAAATATTAATCCTAAAATAGCTACAATGTAATTATAATTTATATTGTAGCTATATTAGGATTTATTTTATAGGTAAGTATTTAGCTTTAAATAGGAATAATTTATTTAATAAGAGTTAATTAATTTCGTTAGATTAAAATTATATTTAACTTAGGGGGGTGTTAGTGTTAGGGTTAGACTTAGCTTTAGGGGTTAATACATTTATTATAGTAGCGGTGAGCTCCGGTCGGCAGATTAGGGGTTAATGTTTGAAGTTAGGTGTCGGCGATGTTAGGGAGGGCAGATTAGGGGTTAATACTATTTATTATAGGGTTAGTGATGCGGATTAGGGGTTAATAACTTTATTATAGTAGCGCTCAGGTCCGGTCGGCAGATTAGGGGTTAATAAGTGTAGGCAGGTGGAGGCGACGTTGTGGGGGGCAGATTAGGGGTTAATAAATATAATATAGGGGTCGGCGGTGTTAGGGGCAGCAGATTAGGGGTACATAGGGATAATGTAAGTAGCGGCGGTTTACGGAGCGGCAGATTAGGGGTTAATAATAATATGCAGGGGTCAGCGATAGCGGGGGCGGTAGATTAGGGGTTAATAAGTGTAAGGCTAGGGGTGTTTAGACTCGGGGTACATGTTAGGGTGTTAGGTGCAGACGTAGGAAGTGTTTCCCCATAGCAAACAATGGGGCTGCGTTAGGAGCTGAACGCGGCTTTTTTGCAGGTGTTAGGTTTTTTTTCAGCTCAAACAGCCCCATTGTTTCCTATGGGGGAATCGTGCACGAGCACGTTTTTGAGGCTGGCCGCTTGCGTAAGCAACTCTGGTATCGAGAGTTGAAGCTGCGTTAAAAATGCTCTACTCTCCTTTTTTGGAGCCTAACGCAGCCTTTTTGTGGACTCTCAATACCAGAGTTATTTTTATGGTGCGGCCAGAAAAAAGCCGGCGTTAGCTACGCGGGTCAATACCGACAAAACTCTAAATCTAGGCCTTAGTATTAAAAAAAACAGAAACATTTGCAGTCTATACTATACTATTTGGAGGTAAGTACAGTGTGAAATATGAGTGTTCTCATAGCAAGGAATGAGGTATATTAATGCTGAGTGAGCCTGACAGACACAGGCCTGATAGTAAATGTAATTAGATTACACTAGCAAAATATATATATATTTTTTTTTTTTAAATTTAAAATAATGTTATAAACGGATATTAACACAATGAACCAGAGTATATGCTGTGTGACACAAGCCTGATAGAAAATGAAAACAAATTACACTAGCAAAATAATAAAATTTTTTGGTTAGTTAAATTTAAACTAATGTTGTTAGGGAGATATCAGTGGTGGCAGTAATCACAGCATATGCTGTGAGCCTTAAACACACAGCCTGAAAGCCAGGCAAATGCTAATTAAAAAAAAAAAAACGGCATGAAATATAGCCCTAAAAAGGGCTTTTTGGGGTGCTGTGCTTGCAGCAGAGATGAGTGGAGTCCTTCTGGACTGTAAATACACTAGCCTAGCTATGTTTTTCTTATTAATGTCAGGAGCAAAAACACAACACGTCCTCTCATTAAGAAAGCAAGGTCGTTATGAGTCTAAAATGGCGGATTCCGAATAGCTGGGAGGGTCTGTGAGGGAGTGTCTGATGTTGATTGGCTCTAATGTGTCAGGCGGCTGTGACATAAAGGGTCAAAGTTTCCTCAATGATGACACATAGGGGCGGACCGAACATCGCCATGTGTTCGCCCACAAACGCAAACGCAAACAAGCTATGTTCGCTGTGAACCGTTCGCGGGCGAACAGTTCGGGACATCACTACTCACAAGTAAGATATCCTTGAAAACTTTGCTCAAGTGGTCAAGTATTAGCTGGCTAAGTAGCCTATAATGTCTTATAAATATAATTGGGACCAGGAGCTCTACCCAAACGTGTCCTGCTGCTTCAAGAGCTGGCTCCGCCCCCCATGATACAACATTTTAAAACACACAGTTATCCATCAAAACTTCTGGAAAACCAGCGGAATTTAATTTTTGGAGAACAACAACCTCCCAGAATTCCAGAACCAAACAGAATGACATTTTTCACGACCTATACTAGTGACAAGAGAACACTGACAGATACAATTAACAAACACTGGAACATTATTCAAACAGATAAAGCATTACCTCTATCACAGATGACATCCCCAAGAATTGGTTATAAGAGGGCAAGATCTTTATGGGACTTTCTGGTCAAAAAGGACCCCATCCAGTGCTATAAACAAACCACATGGTTAGTCACCAGAAAACCAGGTGACTTTCAGTGTTTGGGATGTACAACCTGTGGGGGGCAAATAACGGCCCCTCATTTACCCATCCTCATAAGAGAAAGATCTACAAGCACCGATACTGTCTAACATGCACCACAATGCACTGGAACAACCGGTGGCATGGCACTTTCAGGAATCCCAACACAACTAACCTAACATAACTGACCTCAAATACACAATTATTGATCATGTCCCCCTCTGAATAGAGGGGGTGACCATAACAAGATACTGTTACAGAGGGAAGCCAAGTGGACCTACCATCTTGACACTTTAGTGCCTAAGGGTCTTAATACCCATTTGGACTTTCAGATCTTTCTATAATGGGCCCTGCAGTCTTGAGATCCTCTATTCAGTCAACTTTTTGTATATGCCCCCATTGATAACCACTAGAGATTTTATATCCCTGACTCTTAGTACATATGTATCAATATTGAAGATATTCACTGTCTCTGACATTGTCCAGCCTAGATGCATATATATATAACTCCCCATATATGCTGTTTGGATAAATACTGGGGTTTGTTGCCTTAGTTATTGCACAGAATGTTCTTTTTTATGTGGTGATATATGAATATGTGTCTCTAGCACATTCAATCATACATTATTTGCAAGTTCCCTTAATGCATGTTGAATATTGGCAGTGCTTTATGCACATATAAATTTTCTATAGTATGTGCTATTTTGGTTCTGGTTTCTACACAGTGGGGTTTACATTTCCCTTGTAGGTCCTGTCACTTTTGTATAAGGAAAGGCTCTTTTGAATGTGTACAATAGTGTTGATGCCTGTATTCCTAATCCCGCATTCTCATTTCCCAGATATTTGTTTGGGGACGTCTGTTACTCACATTGTATTTGGGATTTGCGGGATCATACATACAGGCATTCTTTAATGATGTAATGTTGACTTGCTTCCCTTTACTATGCTTCCTCTCCCTTCCTATATAGTGACATGCTGTTATTTATGAAATTTATCATACTTTGTTTTTGCTATTGTTTTTTCACATAGGAATTGTATCACTTGACACATGTTGCCTTGGGTGATGACGCCCATGTTGGGGGCGTGTCTACTGAGGAGAGCATGCTGTTCAGTTTGAATCTTGTTATATTTTGGGTGGTGGGTAAGTGCAACTGTACACTGTCTGTCTGAGGACGGGTCATTATTGACTCGAAAACGTTCACATATTAGATTGACCTTTTTTGAAAGACCTTTGGAGTGCGCTTATCTTGTGCTTTATATTTATCCTTTGCTGCACCCAAGGCAGTTGGATTACAAATCTGAAGTGCACATTGTCTGGTTTATATATATATATATACACAAGATGTGAAGAGATGGCGCTGCGTGAGTAAGGTAGTAAATATAATAGCCTGTTAGGGGCTATAGGAAATGTATAATTAAATACTAGAGAGTGGCTTATGTTCATACAATTTGCCCATAAAATGCTGCACAGAAAAAAGGATTGCTTAAAAGTATTGCAAGTTAAGACACTTTGTTCAGGAAGTACACAATGGCTGAACCTATGTATTTATAAGACAATAAAAGTTCCTTAATGTGTCACAGATAGATGGCAAATGAAAAATTCAGACTCAGTCTTCTTCCAATCTTGTATGTATCCCCCTATGGGTATGCACTTACATTAGATACCCTCAATCGAATGAGGTAAGGATGATTCAATAATGCTGGACAAGGATGTAGCCTCTTGGATATACAGTCACTGGCAGATGAAACTTTCTTTGCTTATGGGATGCTTGTGCCCTTCTTGGTGTCCTGGTAGATGGAAACTTCTGATCTCAATCACCATACCATGTAAGAATGTCAGAGAAGAATATATAGTGTAATACAGTTTAATAATATTACATATATATATATACAAACAGACAAATGCAAACTCACATTTAAAAACCCCAACAAATGAGGTATGACAAAGGCAAATATAAATAACATGTCCAATGTACAGATGGTACTATTACAGTCCAAACAGCTGTGGGTGTGCTCTTCTTATCAAAAGTTCATAATCAAAGTGCCAGTGTGCATAGAGGGCAATCCTCGCCCTGTATAATACCTGACGCGTTTACAAGGGTTAAATCTGTTTTATTCCCTTCTTCATCAGAGGTTATGTTATACAATAGGATCCTACCTTATATAGGGCACTCCATTAAGCATTACAAATCATCCTAATTCAATTTCCTGTATGTGTCTTTCATATCCGGATATGATACAAGTCACTTCCGGTTTAAACGTTCATATTTAGGTGTAGTACTCAATTCCATCCTACTTCAATGTTATGTATGGTCTCTTCCGGAACCAGAGACGTATAGCGTCACTTCCGGTTTCAAGTATTAGATATATAGCCTATTGTTACGGCCCTACTAACTATGGAACGCACAAGGACTTTCGGTATAGTGACACGCATAACGTTACTTCCGGTAAATCTCTTGCTGAAGCCCAGCGTTCATTTTGAGTGTGGTTTAATGTTGGGGATACAAAATTGTCAGAATTCTAAAAGACCTAATTTAAGGATAGTATTAGTAAGGAAATGTATAGACAAATGCAAACTCACATTTAAAAACCCCAACAAATGAGGTATGACAAAGGCAAATATAAATAAAATGTCCAATGTACAGATGGTACTATTACAGTCCAAACAGCTGTGGGTGTGCACTTCTTATCAAAACCTCGTAATCAAAGTGCCAGTGTGCATAGAGGGCAATCCTCGCCCTGTATAATACCTGGCGCGATTCCAAGGGTTAAATCTGTTTTATTCCCTTCTTCATCAGAGGTTATGTTATACAATAGGATCCTACCTTATATAGGGCACTCCATTAAGCATTACAAATCATCCTAATTCAATTTCCTGTATGTGTCTTTCATATCCGGATATGATACAAGTCACTTACAGTTTAAACGTTCCTATTTAGTTGTAGTACTCAATTCCATCCTACTTCAATATTACGTATGGTCTCTTCCGGAACCAGAGACGTATAGCGTCACTTCCGGTTTCAAGTATTAGATATATAGCCTATTGTTATGGCCCTACTCACTATGGAACGCACAAGGACTTCCGGTATAGTGACACGCATAACGTCACTTCCGGTAAATCTCTTGCTGAAGCCCAGCATTCATTTTGAGTGTGGTTTAATGTTGGGGATACAAAATTGTCAGAATAATAAAAGACCTAATTTAAGGATAGTATTAGTAAGGAAATGTATAGACCTTTTGGTATAATAACAACATATACGTGATCAGGGCCGCCACTAGAAATTTTGGGGCCCCTGACTTAACCGTTGATCAGGGCCCCCCCCCTCCTTTGACATGTGCAATTTTTGACCAAGTGACTAAAACGTATATGCACTTTATTCTTAAGTGTCAATTTAAACTTGTAAATGTTGTAAAGGTAGTAACATACACTGAAACACACACACACACTTACACATAAGGATTCACATATAGACACTCTAGCAGACATGCAAAGAAACTCAGACACAGACACCCAAACAGACACTCAGCACTTGTTTACATTGACCTGACAAGTAATGAGGTAAACTACAGTTTTGTAAAAAAAGGAGATTTAGAAAACAAAATATGGAGTTCTGATTATCTTTTTGTAAAGGAAGATGCCCACTAAATGATGACAACAGCATGCAGTGGCTGAAAGGAAGGGCCCTGAACTGCCTAAACAATAATTTAAAGGTTAAATGGTAGATTGGTGACTTCCGATAAGGTCTCATTAGTCTCAAAGTCTGTAGAAAGATGTGATTAATCAGTAGTAAGGTCAAAATGTCCTAAAAAGGAACAGACAATGGACACACACACACAAACTCAAACGTGCACATACACCCAAGGAAACACCAACAGAGACAGCCTCAGAAAACACACAAAGGCATACACACACACACACACACACAGAGAGAGACACCCACAGAAAACACAGAAAGACATACACACACAGAGGGACAACCACATAAAACACAGAAAGACATACATACACACACCCTCACTGAGACATCCACAGAAAACACACAAAGACATACACACACCCTCACAGAGACACCCACAGAAAATACACACCCTCACAGAGACATCCACAGAAAACACAGACATACATACACACACACACACCCTCACAGAGACATCCACAGAAAACACAGACATACACACCCACCCTCACAGAGTCATCCAGAGAAAATACACAAAGACAAACACATGCCCACCCTCACAGAGACACCCATAGAAAAAGCTCAAAGACATATGCACACACCCTCACAGACATCCACAGAAAATGCACAAAGACATACACACCCACCCTCACAGAGATACCAACAGAAAAAAAATACATACACACTGATAGAGACACAAACCAAAGCACAGAGACATAAACAAAGACACCCACAGAAACACTCAACAGTGTGTGACATGCATGATAAAAAAAACGCAGAACTTAAGAGATCACTTTTTAAAGAATCATATTTGTAAATGTGCAAACAAAAATAATTCTGTGAATTCAAAATTGTACATTAATGATCTGGGTAGATGGCTAGATGAAGAAAAGTACTTTTAAAAGGTTGACATATGTTTGTTTGATATTTTTCCCATTTTCCCCAACCAAGAGCACCACTTCAAATATAGTGTACAAATGTTCCCATCTGTCAGCTGTACTTGTGGATTTTGAAAATGCTGTACTCTATATTGTCTTGGTGGAACCATAAGCTGTGGTACTTCTACCATTAGATCTGGTTAAATGCAGGATTTGAGCTTGTTGGTATGCATTTCAAAATTAAGTCAGCTGTAGTGTAAACTGAACAGTTTTAAGTTAACCTGTCTCATTTCCAACACTGAGCAATCTTAGTCTGAGAGTATAACATATTATGCAGATGTAAAAATCTTAGATAAAATGCCTCCTTGTATCTGGACAGTCCTTGCATAAAGGGGCAGTAAACTGGAATGTAATATATATCATTTGTGTATTGAGGAGGAAACATTTCTGCATGGTTTTAAATATAGAATTTCTACAGCATTGTCAAATAATCATAAATACACTGCTGCTAAAAAAATGTGTTTTTATGGACCCCTGGCCCCACCACACAACTACTACCACACTGAAGTTACAAACTTAAATTGCACAAAGAAATAAAAAACATTTGCTAAGTAATTCCTACCTCCTCTGCAAATGAAAGTGATCAGCCGTCTGACTCAGGCACACACTGTACAAACAAAGTGCCAAGTCTGTCTCACGCTGTGCATAGTGGTTTAGTGCACACTCAGATATCCTCTCAAATGCTAATACTTTACTCCTTGTAATAACATTTCCCATGCTCAATTAGCACTTTGCTGTAGTACCCACTGGTGGCTGCCAAAAATTTTTTTTTTTAATTTTTTTTTTTTTAATTTTTTTTTTATAGTTCTTGCCTCATGGGGCCCCCCTAGCCCATTGGGCCCCTGACAGGAGTCACCCCTGTCACCCCCTGATGGCGGCCCTGTACGTGATCATCATAAAAAGCAACATATTATTACTAAAATATAGTTTAAACCTTTTACGGTTCTTATATATATATATATATATATATATATATATATATATATATATATATATATATATATATATATATATATGAGGATAAGGTTAAATCCATTAACATAAAATTTTTATATATACAATTGTACACAAATTAAAAAAAAAATATATATATATATATATATATATTATATTATATTAAAAAAAGGGGATTGAGATAAAATACATGATAAAATCTAAAAATAGGGATAAAACATATAACACATTTTATATTGACCCAAGTATAATAAAATTCATACTAAAAGCAAGTTCATGTCCACAGTTCATTAAAAACAAGTTAATGTCCACTGTTCATTAGAATACTACGCGTAATCAGTACCCTTGGAATATTTTGGGGAATGGTACAATTTCTATCTAATTTTATAATACCACATACAAAAATTATTGGTTCCTGTATTTTATGCAATGTATATACATATATATATATATATATATATATATATATATATATATATATATACACACATACATGCCTATACATTTACATAATACGAGTTAGGGAGGTTTAAAAGGGTGAAACAATAAATTAGGAGCTAGGAAAAATTCCCACTGTTAGTAGGTAAAGTTTATATATGGAACTATATTAGTTTATCATAGAAAAGCTGCTATATCGATATCGACATTGAGACCTGCTGGACATCTGGTTCCAAATGCATGACGCTATACGTCTCTGGTTCCGGAAGAGACCATACGTAACATTGAAGTAGGATGGAATTGAGTACTACACCTAAATAGGAACGTTTAAACCTGAAGTGACTTGTATCATATCCGGATATGAAAGACACATACAGGAAATTGAATTAAGATGATTTGTAATGCTTAATGGAGTGCCCTATATAAGGTAGGATCCTATTGTATAACATAAGGGAAGAAGAAGGGAATAAAACAGATTTAACCCTTGTAAAAGCGTCAGGTATTATACAGGACAAGGATTGCCCTCTATGCACACTGGCACTTTGATTACGAACTTTTGATAAGAAGTGCACACCCACAGCTGTTTGGACTGTAATAGTACCATCTGTATATTGGACATTTTATTTATATTTGCCTTTGTCATACCTCATTTGTTGGGGTTTTTAAATGTGAGTTTGCATTTGTCTGTTTGTGTATATATATGTAATATTATTAAACTGTATTACACTATATATTCTTCTCTGACATTCTTACATGGTATGGTGATTGAGATCGGAAGTTTCCATCTACCAGGACACCAAGAAGGGCACAAGCATCCCATAAGCAAAGAAAGTTTCATCTGCCAGTGACTGTATATCCAAGAGGCTACATCCTTGTCCAGCATTATTGAATCATCCTTACCTCATTCGATTGAGGGTATCTAATGTAAGTGCATACCCATAGGGGGATACATACAAGATTGGAAGAAGATTGAGTCTGAATTTTTCATTTGCCATCTATCTGTGACACATTAAGGAACTTTTATTGTCTTATAAATACATAGGTTCAGCCATTGTGTACTTCCTGAACAAAGTGTCTTAACTTGCAATACTTTTAAGCAATCCTTATTTCTGTGCAGCACTTTATGGGCAAATTGTATGAACATAAGCCACTCTCTAGTATTTAATTATACATTTCCTATAGCCCCTAACAGGCTATTATATTTACTACCTTACTCACGCAGCGCCATCTCTACACATCTTGTGTATATTTATTCTTTTGGGAGGTATTGGGAACTCCTCCGACTTCTTGGAGACTGGCAGCTAGTGTGAGATTATAGGTGTATATCTACTTATATAGGGGTACTTGAGAACTGCAAGTACTTGTCTCTAGACCTTAGGAGCGCTGTGGGGTAGCTAGAGGGGTGTCTTCCTAATAGCTTTCTGTCTTTCTTACCACACATATATATATATAGTTGCTTAATAATGGGGGGAAGGGTGGGGAGGGTTCTATAATTTTAACGGAACTATTACTCTACCCCAAAATAGGGTATACAGGGCATTGATTCCAATTAGAGGTTTTCCTTAAAACAATATTACAATCTCATCTCACCCAAACCTACTGCATTATCCCTTTGTATCCACTCAGGGTTTAGCAACATTGTAATTCACTGTATCAAGTCTCTTCCAATGGAGTTGTGTTTTTAATGTTTTCTTTTTGGCACGCTAAAATAATTAATTCCCACATTATTATTGAAGCTGTAATTTTTTGTAATCTCTAGTAAAAGTTACATTTTAACCTGGGTTTATTAATTATAGTGCCCTATTTCTTATATAGGGTTTCTTTTTGAGTACATAAATTATAATGTGGTTTAATGGGAGAAAATGTAAATACCTGGGGCTCCATGTATTAAGCAGTGAATGCTGCCTTGGAGTATGTGTGGAGCAGGATTACTGCTTTCGGCAAAGTAAGATGCAGCGGTCATCTTACCATCTCTGCCACCTCTAAACTGGCAGATAGAAATCACCCTGAACCCATTTGTTCAGGAAAATTAACAGGCCCTCATTTTAGTGTGTAATGATACCCGTTTGATGCAAAGTTGGGAACCTTGTTCGCACTGGCTTCATATATGGGGCCTCTGATCTTAGAATATGTAATGATGAAAGAAAGAAAGAAAGAAAGAAAGAAAGAAAGAAAGAAAGAAAGAAAGAAAGAAAGAAAGAAAGAAAGAAAGAAAGAAAGAAAGAAAGAAAGAAAGAAAGAAAGAAAGAAAGAAAGAAAGAAAGGAAAGTGTTTTACAAGACTAAATAAAATATGTCTTAACACAATAATAAATAATTATTTTAACAAGAATATTTAAGTCACTAATTTTACAGCAAAATACTAGGTACTGTCATAAATAGTATATTGTATTGTGTGCTGACATAAAAATAGATTATATTATCTTCAAGATTAAAAATGGATCTCAACTCATATATTTCCCAAGATAATCTCATGTTGTGCAGTATTTGATCAATCTTTCTCTTACTTTTATTACTATTGATGGAACTGCAAATTAGTCTCAGCAGTGAATTATGTTATACATCAGTATGAGAATGATTTTTTGTAGATCTTGACCCTTGCTATTTTACCCATTGAATTTTATAATCCAATATATTGGACCTAAGGTGTTCACTGTAAATATAGTTGATATGTCAGATTTACATACAACATATTTTTTGTATTATTTTGTCTGTTTTTTTTTTTAAAATTCAGTATATACAAAAGGGAATTTGTACAACACCAGTTTAGGGGATTGTGGTAGTTACAAGGCTCTTTATTCTAGAAGGCCAAAAGTAGATATATGACCATTTTTAGTGCTCCAGTTCTAAGATTTTCAGCTTTTAGATAAAGTTTTTTTCCTCCTTAAAGTGATAGTAAATCCTATTGTTTGTGAAAATAAAATACTTAATGCTAAAAGTTCCTTTATTTGATTAAAGCGTTCGCCGCACAGCTGCTCAAGCAGCCCACGGCAGAAAGCTATTTTCCTGAGTGGTGACGTTAACTCCTCTTAGCAAATAAACGTGCAGGCCAGCTGGCACCATGCTGGATAGCTAGCATGCTATTGGCTAAGAGGTGGAAATGTCACCTCTTAGCAAAATAGCGTTCTACCATTGACTGCCTAAGGATCTATGTGCGGCGATTGCTTCAAACAAACAAAGGAACTTTTAACAAGAAATTTTGTATACTTTGTCATGAGATGCAGGACACAGAATAGAGGGTACAGCATTATTTTATTGCAGAGCATAGAAGTAAACAGCTTGTACAACACATCTAACTTAGTAAGTGCGACATAGACTATAACGGCTATAAGCCATGCCACCATTTAGTGATGTCACCTCCCACTCTCATCACATCTTCAACTTTTTCAAAGGACAAATCATACAACAAATAACAAGGTATACAATAAGCGTACACAAATAGTTTTGTTTAGTGTACAACAAATAACAAGTTAAAGAGAATATATATGAACAACAAGAAATACAATCCTGACTTGAACATTGGGGTAGACTACCCTAGTCCACAGTGACCATGGGGTTATTCTGCCCATTCTTCTGGTCACTGCTCTAACTACAGTGCTAATCCTGGTAGCGGGCTGGAAGTTTCATAACTCTTCCACTTGACGTCATTTTACATGAACTGTCCTCTGATACAGAAGAAGGTGATTGAGAGTCTGCTGGAAGCAAAGAAGTATCCCTGCTGTGGTCTTGCTAAGGGGAAGGTAACCCTATTTAAAAAAGGGGATCCCACCGGCTGTGGCTCTGAGGCATCCAGTCCCAAACTCTCAGGTACTGGCTGAAGATGTCTTCTATTTCAATGTGTGACTGTCCCTCCTTCAGTAAGGACTACATAAGACCTTGGTTCTGGAGAGTGTCCTATTACTGTAGCAGGCATCTTCCATTTCTTCTCATCATCCAGCTTAACTCTGATATTTTGGCCCACATTCAGTTCCTGTCGTAAAAGAATCGGTATCCCCTTTTTGCCTCTTCATCCCTCCTAAGGACCTCGTCCCGAGGAACAGAGCGGACTTGTTGGAAAACACCCACAGAGGGTAGTGTAGTGCCGATCTGTCGTCCTAGCATCAACTGTGAGGGCTAAAGCCTGTGGCTTGGATGGGAGTCGTCCTATAGGCCAAGAGAGCTAGGTACGGCTCAGAAATTAACTTTGTTGTTTGAACTGCCCTTTCAGCCATTCCATTGGCCTGCGGGTAATGTGGACTTGACGTAGAATGGATGAAATCATATTCACTGCTGAAGGAACTGAACTCCATGGAAGCAAACTGCATTCCGTTATCACTCACTAACTCCATTGGTATGTCCCACCTGGCGAACAAACTCTTGAGACGAGTGATAACGGCTTGACTGGTGAGGTGATCTTATTCAAGAGTGCAATCTCCAAATACCTGGAATAGTAGTCAATCACTAATATGTATAAGTATTTTTCCCATGCAGTTCGCACAAATCTGCAGCTATTTTCTGCCATGGGCCTGCAGGCAGGGGGGTAGAAATCAAGGTCTCCCTTCTCTGAGTCGACCGGCGTTCCTGACAAAAGGCACATTTTGACACGTGGCTTGCAATGTCGGAACTGATCTCATTCCACCATACCGCCGTAGCTGCCCTTTCTCCAACATAGGTGTGTCCGGTCCACGGCGTCATCCTTACTTGTGGGATATTCTCTTCCCCAACAGGAAATGGCAAAGAGTCCCAGCAAAGCTGGTCACATGATCCCTCCTAGGCTCCGCCCACCCCAGTCATTCTCTTTGCCGTTGCACAGGCAACATCTCCACGGAGATGGTTAAGAGTTTTTTGGTGTTTAAATGTAGTTTTTATTCTTCAATCAAGTGTTTGTTATTTTAAAATAGTGCTGGTATGTACTATTTACTCTGAAACAGAAAAAAGATGAAGATTTCTGTTTGTAAGAGGAAGATGATTTTAGCAGAAGTTACTAAAATCGATTGCTGTTTCCACACAGGACTGTTGAGATGAAGTAACTTCAGTTGGGGGAAACAGTTGGCAGACTTTTCTGCTTAAGGTATGACTGGCCATATTTCTAACAAGACTATGTAATGCTGGAAGGCTGTCATTTCCCCTTATGGGGACCGGTAAGCCATTTTCTTAGTTAAATAAAAGAATAAAGGGCTTCATAAGGGCTTAAAAAACTGGTAGACATTTTTCTGGGCTAAAACGATTGCTTTGCTAGGCATATTTTGCAGATTCTAACTATTAATGGTTATTATAATCTTGGGGATTGTTTAGAAAAACGGCAGGCACTGTGTTGGACACCTTTTTCTGATGGGGGCCTTTTCTAGTTATAGACAGAGCCTCATTTTCGCGCCACTAATGCGCAGTTGTTTTTGGAGAGCAAGGCATGCAGATTCATGTGTGAGGAGCTAAGAATCACTGAAAAAGCTTATAGAAGGCATCATTTGGTATCGTATTCCCCTCTGGGCTTGGTTGGGTCTCAGCAAAGCATATAGCTGGGACTGTATAGGGGTTAAATGTAAAAATGGCTCCGGTTCCGTTATTTTAAGGGTTAAAGCTCTGAAATTTGGTGTGCAATACTTTTAATGCCTTAAGACACTGTGGTGAAATTTTGGTGAATTTTGAACAATTCCTTCATACTTTTTCACATATTCAGTAATAAAGTGTTTTCAGTTTGAAATTTAAAGTGACAGTAACGGTTTTATTTTAAAACGTTTTTTGTGCTTTGTTGACAAGTTTAAGCCTGTTTAACATGTCTGTACCATCAGATAAGCTATGTTCTATATGTATGAAAGCCAAGGTGTCTCCCCATTTAAATTTATGTGATAATTGTGCCATAGTGTCCAAACAAAGTAGGGACAGCAATGCCACAGATAATGATATTGCCCAAGATGATTCCTAAAATGAGGGGAGTAAACATGATACTACATCATCCCCTTCTGTGTCTACACCAGTTTTGCCCACACAAGAGGCCCCTAGTACATCTAGTGCGCCAATTCTTATTACCATGCAACAATTAACGGCTGTAATGGATAACTCTATAGCAAACATTTTATCCAAAATGCCTACTTATCAGAGAAAGCGCGATTGCTCTGTTTTAAACACTGAAGAGCAAGAGGACGCTGATGATAACTGTTCTGACATACCCTCACACCAATCTGAAGGGGCCATGAGGGAGGTTTTGTCTGAGGGAGAAATTTCAGATTCAGGAAAAATTTCTCAACAAGCTGAACCTGATGTTGTGACATTTAAATTTAAATTAGAACATCTCCGCGCACTGCTTAAGGAGGTATTATCTACTCTGGATGATTGTGACAATTTGGTCATTCCAGAGAAATTATGTAAGATGGACAAGTTCCTAGAGGTTCCGGTGCCCCCCGACGCTTTTCCTATACCCATGCGGGTGGCGGACATAGTAAATAAAGAGTGGGAAAGGCCCGGCATACCTTTTGTCCCCCCCCCCTATATTTAAGAAATTATTTCCTATAGTCGACCCCAGAAAGGACTTATGGCAGACAGTCCCCAAGGTCGAGGGGGCGGTTTCTACTCGAAACAAACGCACTACTATTCCTATCGAAGATAGTTGTGCTTTCAAAGTTCCTATGGATAAAAAATTAGAGGGTTTGCTTAAAAAGATTTTTGTTCAGCAAGGTTACCTTCTACAACCAATTTCATGCATTGTTCCTGTCACTACGGCAGCGTGTTTCTGGTTCGAGGAACTAGAAAAGTCGCTCAATAAAGAATCTTCGTATGAGGAGGTTATGGAGTTCAAGCACTTAAATTGGCTAACTCTTTTATTTTAGATGCCGCTTTGCAATTAGCTAGATTAGCGGCGAAAAATTCAGGGTTTGCTATCGTGGCGTGCAGAGCGCTTTGGCTAAAGTCTTGGTCAGCGGATGTGTCTTCCAAGACAAAATTGCTTAACATCCCTTTCAAGGGTAAAACATTATTTGGACCTGATTTGAAAGAGATTATTTCAGACATCACTGGGGGAAAGGGCCACGCCCTCCCACAGGATAGGTCTTTTAAGGCTAAAAATAAGCCTAATTTTCGTCCCTTTCGCAGAAACGGACCAGCCTCTAATTCTACATCCTCTAAGCAAGAGGGTAATACTTCACAACCCAAACCAGCCTGGAGACCAATGCAAGGCTGGAACAAGGGTAAGCAGGCCAAGAAGCCTACCACTGCTACCAAAACAGCATGAAGGGATGGCCCCCGATCCGGGACCGGATCTGGTGGGGGGCAGACTTTCTCTCTTTGCTCAGGCTTGGGCAAGAGATGTTCAGGATCCTTGGGCGCTAGAAATAGTTTCTCAAGGTTATCTCCTGGAATTCAAGGAACTACCCCCAAGGGGAAGGTTCCACAGGTCTCAATTATCTTCAAACCAAATAAAAAGACAGGCATTCTTACATTGTGTAGAAGACCTGTTAAAGATGGGAGTGATTCATCCAGTTCCAATAAGAGAACAAGGGATGGGTTTTTATTCCAACCTGTTCATAGTTCCCAAAAAAGAGGGAACATTCAGACCAATTTTGGATCTCAAGATCCTAAACAAATTTCTCAAGGTTCCATCGTTCAAAATGGAAACTATTCGAACGATCCTACCTACTATCCAGGAAAATCAATTTATGACTACCGTGGATTTAAAGGATGCGTACCTACATATTCCTATCCACAAGGAACATCATCAGTTCCTAAGGTTCGCATTTCTGGACAAGCATTACCAGTTTGTGGCACTTGCATTTGGATTAGCCACTGCTCCAAGGATTTTCACAAAGGTACTAGGGTCCCTTCTAGCGGTTCTAAGACCAAGGGGCATTGCAGTAGTACCTTACTTGGACGACATCCTGATTCAAGCGTCGTCTCTGTCAAAAGCAAAGGCTCATACGGACATCGTCCTAAGCCTTTCTCAGATCTCACGGATGGAAGGTGAACAAAGAAAAAAGTTATCTGTCCCCGTCAACAAGAGTTCCCTTCTTGGGAACAATAATAGATTCCTTAGAAATGAGGATTTTTCTGACAGAGGTCAGAAAATCAAAAATTCTAAGCTCTTGTCAAGTTCTTCATTCTGTTCTTCGTCCTTCCATAGCGCAGTGCATGGAAGTAATAGGATTGATGGTTGCAGCAATGGACATAGTTCCTTTTGCACGAATTCATCTAAGACCATTACAACTGTGCATGCTCAGACAGTGGAATGGGGATTATACAGACTTGTCTCCGACGATTCAAGTAGATCAAAAGACCAGAGATTCACTCCGTTGGTGGCTGACCCTGGACAATCTGTCACAGGGAATGAGCTTCCGCAGACCAGAGTGGGTCATTGTCACGACCGACACCAGCCTGGTGGGCTGGGGCGCGGTCTGGGAACCCCTGAAAGCTCAGGGTCTATGGTCTCGGGAAGAATCTCTTCTCCCGATAAACATTCTGGAACTGAGAACGATATTCAATGCTCTCAAAACTTGGCCTCAACTAGCAAAGGCCAAATTCATAAGGTTTCAATCAGACAACATGACGACTGTTGCATATATCAATCATCAGGGGGGAAGAAGGAGTTCCCTGGCGATGGAAGAAGTGACCAAAATAATTCAATGGGCGGAGGATCACTCCTGCCACTTGTCTGCAATCCACATTCCAGGAGTGGAAAATTGGGAAGCGGATTTTCTGAGTCGTCAGACATTCCATCCGGGGGAGTGGGAACTCCATCCGGAAATCTTTGCCCAAATAACTCAATTATGGGGCATTCCAGACATGGATCTGATGGCGTCTCGTCAGAACTTCAAGGTTCCTTGCTACGGGTCCAGATCCAGGGATCCCAAGGCGACTCTAGTAGATGCACTAGTAGCACCTTGGACCTTCAACCTAGCTTATGTATTCCCACCGTTTCCTCTCATTCCCAGGCTGGTAGCCAGGATCAATCAGGAGAGGGCTTCGGTGATCTTGATAGCTCCTGCGTGGCCACGCAGGACTTGGTATGCAGACCTGGTGAATATGTCATCGGCTCCACCATGGAAGCTACCTTTGAGACAGGACCTTCTTGTTCAAGGTCCATTCGAACATCCGAATCTGGTTTCCCTCCAACTGACGGCTTGGAGATTGAACGCTTGATTTTATCAAAGCGTGGGTTTTCAGATTCTGTAATAGATACTCTGATTCAGGCTAGAAAGCCTGTAACTAGAAAAATTTACCATAAAATATGGAAAAAATATATCTGTTGGTGTGAATCTAAAGGATTCCCATGGAACAAGATAAAAATTCCTAAGATTCTATCCTTTCTACAAGAAGGTTTGGAGAAAGGATTATCTGCAAGTTCTCTGAAGGGACAGATCTCTGCTTTATCTGTTTTACTTCACAAAAGGCTGGCAGCTGTGCCAGATGTTCAAGCATTTGTTCAGGCTCTGGTTAGAATCAAGCCTGTTTACAGACCTTTGACTCCTCCCTGGAGTCTAAATCTAGTTCTTTCAGTTCTTCAAGGGGTTCCGTTTGAACCCTTACATTCCGTAGATATTAAGTTATTATCTTGGAAAGTTTTGTTTTTGGTTGCAATTTCTTCTGCTAGAAGAGTTTCAGAGTTATCTGCTCTGCAGTGTTCTCCGCCCTATCTGGTGTTCCATGCAGATAAGGTGGTTTTGCGTACTAAGCCTGGTTTTCTTCCGAAAGTTGTTTCCAACAAAAATATTGTGTCCGAATCCAGTTTCAAAGAAGGAACGTTTGTTACACAATTTGGACGTAGTCCGTGCTCTAAAATTCTATTTAGAGGCTACTAAAGATTTCAGACAAACATCTTCCTTGTTTGTTGTTTATTCTGGTAAAAGGAGAGGTCAAAAGGCGACTTCTACCTCTCTTTCCTTTTGGCTTAAAAGCATTATCCGATTGGCTTATGAGACTGCCGGACGGCAGCCTCCTGAAAGAATCACAGCTCACTCCACTAGGGCTGTGGCTTCCACATGGGCCTTCAAGAACGAGGCTTCTGTTGACCAGATATGTAAGGCAGCGACTTGGTCTTCACTGCACACTTTTGCCAAATTTTACAAATTTGATACTTTTGCTTCTTCGGAGGCTATTTTTGGGAGAAAGGTTTTGCAAGCTGTGGTGCCTTCCGTTTAGGTGACCTGATTTGCTCCCTCCCTTCATCCGTGTCCTAAAGCTTTGGTATTGGTTCCCACAAGTAAGGATGACGCCATGGACCGGACACACCTATGTTGGAGAAAACAGAATTTATGCTTACCTGATAAATTACTTTCTCCAACGGTGTGTCCGGTCCACGGCCCGCCCTGGTTTTTTTAATCAGGTCTGATGAATTATTTTCTCTAACTACAGTCACCACGGTATCATATGATTTCTCCTATATATATTTCCTCCTGTCCGTCGGTCGAATGACTGCGGTGGGCGGAGCCTAGGAGGGATCATGTGACCAGCTTTGCTGGGACTCTTTGCCATTTCCTGTTGGGGAAGAGAATATCCCACAAGTAAGGATGACGCCATGGACCGGACACACCGTTGGAGAAAGTAATTTATCAGGTAAGCATAAATTCTGTTTTCTCTGCACTTTGTAATGCCCAAGTAGCTATAATGAATCCTGATTAACATCTCCTGCCGCATGCTAACAGGAATGACAATGTGGTCTTGGAACAGCACTAACCCATCCAGCTCCATGAGCTGCAACCTCTCTGACTGTTAAGAACTTAAAGACATCCAGACTGCCCGGCTCTCGGGCCAACCTTCTTTTATGTACTTAATAACTTCTTGAAGGTATGTATCTAAAAGTGTCTCCTTTCTTATTTGCTCTAGCTTTCCTGACAAAATGAATTTGGATGCCAGAACTGAATCCACATACACTTTCACATCTGATTCCGTTGAAGATTCTTCAGCAGTAGCCAGTTGGAGTCTGGAAAGTGTATCTGCCACTACCAGTTGTTTCCCTGGGACATGCACTGCCTGAACGTTGAACCTGAGCAGCCTTATCAGAAATCTCTGGCATCTTAGGGGTGTTTTGTCAATATCAAAGGAGTTGATTAGAGGGACTAGCGGTTTATGGTAAGTCTCCAGACTAAATTTCTCTAAACCCACTAGGTAACGCTGGAAGCTCTCACAGGTCTAAACTGCAGCCAGGCACTCTTTCTCAATTTGTGCATTTTTCAACTCAGCAGCCGCCAGTGTAAGGGAACAGTAGGTGGTGGGCTGTAGTTTTGTTCTCATTCAGCTGCAGGAGGGTGGCCCCTAGCCCATAACAGCTCGCATCAGCACTTACTACAGTCTTTTTAGAAGGGTCGTAGGACCCTAACACTGGGGTAGACCCAGCAAGGACTTGACCTGTACAAAAGCTTCTTCTTGTGGAGGACCCAGGCAACATCTTTCTTCAACAACTCTGTGATAGGGTGTAGTACTGTGAATAATTCTGGAAGGAACCTGCCCTGCCCACATTATTAACAAAGCCCAATATTTGTCTCAGCTCATGTACATCAGAAGGTCTGTTCAGTAGCAAGGATTTTATCAGGGTCTGGCTTGATCTCCATTGATGATATGCCCAAAGTAACATAACTCAGATTTTCTAAAATGGCATTTCTCTTTATTCAATTTCAGCCTGGACTCTCTAATGGTCTGCAGCACACAGCTCAATCGCTGATCATGTTCTTCCAATGTAGACTGCCGTGCCATCGTGGACCCTTAAGAGGGAACTCATCTCTCTTTGAAAGATTTCAGGAGCAGAATATACCAAAAGGGAAGTCTGCAGAAGCAAAACTGACCTACCGGTGTAATGAAGGTAGTCAGTTTGAAGCTCTGTGGATCTAGAGGTATCTGCCAGAAGCCGCTGGAAGTATCCAGTGTAGAGAAGAACTTCGTCCCAGCCAGTTTCGGAGCTATGTCTTCAAGGGTCGGCAGCACATATCTCTCTCACTTCACCGCCTCATTCAGCCTTTTCAAATCTACGCAGATGCGTACCTTCCCGTTTTTCTTCGCAGCAGGCACAATGGGGGCACACCAGTTTCTTCAACAACTTCTTCAATAACTCCCATATTCTTCATACGCAGAAGTTCCTTCTCCACTTGAGGCATAAGTGGGAATGGAATTCTACAAGGAGTGGTAATGCTGTATGGGACTGCACCACTTTTAAGTGATATTCGGATTGGGTTGCAATTCAGTAAGCCCAATTCACTAATTCATGTCTTCCGAAATCTCATTGTCTCTGGCGACAAGGCCCAAACCACAGGCTGCTTTCTTGCTCAATAGGTTATGAACACACTGACCTCTAATTACGTGTACCCACATGGTGAATTTCCTCTGCTTGTACTCGCAGCTGACAAGAAATTTCTCCGCACAATCAATGCGGCCGCCAGGTCTATGAACTGAGCTGGGTCTGTAGAGGCAGTTTTATGAATGCTGCAAGGGACATTACAGTGATGTCTGCTTCCGTGTCAATCTTGAAGGCAACCTTGGCTCCCATTACAGTAAGGGTAACCCCCCAATCTTCATCTGAACCAGTCCGTTCAACAACAGACCCTACAAAGGACACTTTTTGACCCTCCTGGTCACTATCCACCTGCATCTCCTTAATGTATTCAGTTTTACATGCCACTTCAAAATGGATCATTCGGTTACACTTTCTACATCTTTTATCTTTAGCGGGGCATACGACATTCTGATCATGGGTACGGTTACACTGTGTGCAGCGAGCCTGCTGCGCCCACCTGTTACCCTTGGTCTACCGCTCACACTGTGCCTTTCATCTGTAGCTTTACTGAACTGCTGCACTTCATCCACAATACTCTCAGACCTCAGATCAGCACTTTGCTTTTTCACCAGTTCACTCTGGCGGCCCATCCTAATAGCCCCATCTAACGTTATTTCAGCCTCCAACTGTAGCTTCAGTGAGACTTCAGCATCTGCAATTCCTATGATTATTCCGTCTCTGATTTGCTCCTCTTTAGTAACACCAAACTCACAGAATTCAGCTAATTCATACAGGCTGCGCACAAATGACTCCACAGATTCTCCCACACGCTGGGCACGTTTGTGAAAAAAAGCCCTCTAGTGAATCACATTTCTTTTGGGCACAAACTGAGTTTGTTCATAACTATTTCAAAGTCAAATTCATCTCCTTCTTGAAATGTAAAGGCATTAAACACTGGCTCCACATCTTTTTAGAGTATAAAAGGGAATTAACTTGTACTTCATCACTCTCCTTGTCCAGCTTGGAAGCAATCCTGAAGCATTGAAACCGCTGACGCCATGTGGGCCAAGCTGCAGTCTGAGAGAAATCAAAAGGCTTAGGTGGCGTAAACTTCGACATCGTCATTACTCAGGAAACAGAAGCGCAGGCTATGAACTGAGCTGGGTCATCTCCTTCTTGAAATGTAAAGGCATTAAACACTGGCTCCACATCTTTTTAGAGTATAAAAGGGAATTAACTTGTACTTCATCACTCTCCTTGTCCAGCTTGGAAGCAATCCTGAAGCATTGAAACCGCTGACGCCATGTGGGCCAAGCTGCAGTCTGAGAGAAATCAAAAGGCTTAGGTGGCGTAAACTTCGACATCGTCATTACTCAGGAAACAGAAGCGCAGGCAAGTACTTCTGACACCATGTCAGGAGATACAGGACACAGCATAGAAGGTACAATGCAATTTTATTGCAGAACATAGAAGTAAACAGCTTGTACAACACATCTAACATAGTAAGTGTGACATAGACTATAACGGCTATAAGCCACGCCCCCATCCGGTGACATCACCTCCCACTCTCATCGCATACTTCATGACTGAAATTCCCCTGTATTTGTTTAACAAACACTAGGATTTACCATCCCTTTAAATCTAAATATCTATACATATGCACTTAAATGTGTTTAGGAGTAGATGATGATGATTTGTGTTAAGAGTTAGGGGAATCATGGAAAGAGTAATACCTTGGTTTTCACAGCAATTTAGGGTTTTAATCTTAAAGGGGCAGTAAATCAAAATTAAACGTTCACGATTCTCGAGAGATCATGCAATTTTAAACAACTTTTAAATGTACTTCTGTTATTTTATTTGCTTTGTTCTCTTGGTATTCTTTGTTGAAAACTATACCTAGGTAGTCTGAGGAGCAGCAATGCACTTCTTAGAGCTAGCTGCTGATTAGTGGCAGCACATATAAGCATCTTGTCATTGGCTCACTTAGGGCTGGATTACAAGTGGCAAGGTACTTTTTTTTTTTTACGATTGCGAAAACTCCATTAGGATTTTAATTTTTGCACTAGTCGGGTTGCGTTCATATTAAAAGTTCCCCATAAATATGTTTTATCATGTTTTCATCTACTTAATGGCAAAGGGATATAATGCACATATATATATATATATATATATATATATATGTGTACATATGCATTTCTGTGTTTATATGTGTACTAGGCGATAAACCTGCCCAGAGGGCAGTCTATTTATAATTACTGAAAAAAATAAATGAAATTATAAAAAAAAAAAACTAATCTAATACACCTATAAAAATACCCCCCCCCAAAAAAATAAAAACAGCCCCAATCTAACAGTAAACTAACAATAGCCCTTAAAATGGCCTTTTGTAGGGCATTGCCCTAAGTTAAACAGCTTTTACCTAAAAAATGTACAAAGTACCCCCTAAAAGTAACCCCCCCAACCACATAACCCCCCAAAATAAAAAACCTAAGTCTAAAAAACCTAAGCTACCCATTGCCCCTAAAGGGGCATTTGTATGGGCATTGCCCTTAAAAGGGCAATCAGATCTTTTTCTGCCCATTAAAAAATAAAAAAATCCCTTATCTCAAAAAAAACCTACGCAAAAAATAACCTAAGTCTAACCCCAAAATAGATAATCACAGTTCCTGAAGTCCGGCGGTGAAGGTCTTCTTCCAGGCAGCGACATCTTCATCCAGAGCAGGGACATCTTCTATCTTCATCAGGAGGGAAGGCGGAGCGGAGGTGACCACGGAGCAGGACCAGTGGTTGTGGAGCAGGACCGGTGTGGAGGATCCTCTTTATGCGGTCGCCGCCGCATACTGAATATTGAATGCAAGGTACCCCATTTAGGTCCAATTGGGTGAAATTTTGAAATCAGCCAATAGGATGAGAGCTACTGAAATCCTATTAGCTGTTCAAATCAGCCAATAGGACCTCAGTAGCTCTCATCTTATTGGCTGATTTCAAAATTTCATCCAATAAGAATGCATGGTACCCCATTTATATTGGGACACCTTCCATTTAATCTTCAGTGTGCGGCGGTGACCGCATGAAGAGGAACCTCCACGCCGGTCCTGCTCCGCGGTCACCTCCGCACCGTGCCGCCTTCCCTCCAGATGAAGATGGAAGATGTTCCCACGCTGGATGAAGATGTCGCCGCCTGGAAGAAGATCTGGTAGCTTAGGTTTTTTTAGTTTGGGGGGTTGGTTGAGTGGAGGGGTTTAACTGTTAGGGGTACTTTGTAAATTTTGTAGGTAAAAGAGCTGTTTAACTTAAGGTAATGCCCTACAAAAAGCCCTTTTAAGGGCTATTGGTAGATTAGTGTTAGATTAGGGGGTGTTTTTATTTTGGGTGGGCTTTTTATAGGGGTATTAGTTTAGGTTTTAAAAAAATTATTTTGGATAATTACGTTTATTTTTTTTATGTAATTTTAGATTTTTTTATTTTTTGTAATTTTAGTGTTTGTTTTTGTAATGTTAGATTTTTTTAAATTTTTGTAACATTAGTTTTTTTAATTTAATCTTAAATCTTGTAAACTAATTGGGGTTAATTTATTGGGTTTTAGGCTAGGGGGCTTAGTGATTGATAAATGTTTTTGAGTTGTGGAGGGTTGGCGGTTTAGTGGTTATTATTGTAATTAGGTAGTTGGCGTTGTGGAGGTTTTTGCGGTTTAGGGTTAATAGTGTAATTAGGTAGTTTGTGTTGTGGGGGTTTGGCAGCTTAAGGGTTAATATTTTAATTTGTGGATTAAGGGTTAATTACTTTATTATTTTGCGATGTGGGGGTTGGTGGTTTAGAGGTACATTTTGCATTGGGTGTTTGTTAATATTTCTTGCGGGCGGTTAGGTTTTTTTTTTGTTAATACTCCGTGCGAGTGGTTAGTTTTTTTCGTTAATACTTGGTGAAGGCATTTAGGTGTTTTTTTGTTAATACTTTGTGCGGGCGGTTAGGTTTTTTTTTTGTTAATACTCCGTGCGAGTGGTTAGTTTTTTTCGTTAATACTTGGTGAAGGCATTTAGGTGTTTTTTTGTTAATACTTTGTGCGGGCGGTTAGGTTTTTTTTGTTAATATTTCATGCAGCGTTTTTTGTTAATACTTTGTGCGGCCGTTTATGTGGTTTTTTTTGTTAATACTTTGTGCGGGCGGTTAGGTTTTTTGTTATTATTTCGTTCGGGCGGTTAGTTTTTTTTTGTTAGTACTTCGGGTGGGCGGTTAGGTGTTTTTTGTTAATACTTCTTGCGGGCGTTTATTTTTTGTTAATACTTCATTTTCGGTGGTTAGGTTTTTTGGTTAATATTTCATGCGGGTGCTTAGGTTTTTTGGTTAAATGCTTTGTTTGGCTTCGTATGCAGTCTACATTCTTTTGGCTGCACACGCAACTGATGACACCAACGGACGTGTTACAAATGCGATTATAACAATTATAATTAAATACACATATAAACACATTAATATATATATATATATATATATATATATACATATGCACATACAAATACATCTTTAGCAATGTATGTTTTTCTATGTTATAGCCATTTGCCTACCTTTTTTTTCCAATACCCGAGATCTCCAATATTTGAGCCCTTATAACTTTTTTGTGCAATACTTTTATTAAAAGTGTGTTATTGACAGTGGGATGGCGGCCACTCTGGAGAAAGTTACAAATGAAGCAGAAATTTTGGCTGAGCATCAAAAACGAGCACAAGGCGGGCGTGACCAGGCAGTGATGGCACTCAGTCGCATCTTCAAGACGCTCCTGCTGAAATTAATTGAATATACTGATTGTCTTCGAATATATGAGCTTATTCCTCAGTTATTTAGCTGGGGCAAATAAACTCTCATCTGTGGTACAAGTAGAAGCTATCAGGATAATCTACACATAACTAATGAGCCCTGAACCGGACTGCTGGGGCCTCGGGAGTTGATGTTCTCAAGAACCTCGCCCCCCCCCGTAACCCGGGCATTTCAGTCACAATAAAGACTGCATCCTCTACCAAAGCATATCAATATGGAAGAGCTACATACAGCCATGAGAACTCTACTCATAGATTTGGAGGCCAAAATGGATAGCAGGTTCACAATAAAGTCAAAATAAATACTGCATCCTCTACCAAAGCATATCAATATGGAAAAGTCAAGGAAGCCTGTAATTACAGATGATATTCTAAGCTGAATCTATAATTCCCTGCTCAATAGAGTGCCACACTTTTCATCTATAATCTTGCCCCGGCAAACGAAAACAGGGGACAGTTTAGTGCAGAACGTGCTGGACATTCATCCAAAGCCCCCTTGGATCAAGAGGTCTGGTGTAGGATGACATTTGCTCAACCACATGGCTGTTCCACATTTTTCTATGTGATAGCAGAATCCAGCTTGTTTCCTAACAATTCAGAGACTGGCCCACTAATAGAAACTTTTTTTTATTTTTTAATCTCATTACCACGTCGGACATGAGGTGGAGAGATATGGTTTATGTAATCTTAATTATCAACATGTATCCTTAGTCACCTATAGTTTTGATGTTTTAGATGTTAGAGTCCTGTGAGTTACTTACAAATAACTCATAAACGCAAGAACGCACATATAATATTTCTGTAAATTCCATTCCACTATAATCGCATATTAAGTTTACAGACAACTCTAAAGTTTAATTTCTGAGCTGATTATGGGGTTAAGAGGTATAAGTTACATTACCCTGATTGTTAGTATTTATCTTCAGAACTTAGCGGTTCAGAGAAATCTTGTGTTTTACATGAGAGACACATAAGGTATTGTGCCCATATAAACAGGAATAATAAGAGACTTTAAATAGGGATCTCTAGCCCATCATATATATGCCCTGACTTGTCTCATGTAGCTACCAGCCAACTTAAAAGTTAATCTAGGCTTGTTGTATTCTTCGCACAACCTCAATAAAAAAACTATTAAATAAAAAATAAAAAGTTTTATCAGTGTTAACCCTTTGAGTGCTAAGCACTTTCCCACCTGGGTGCTAAGATTTTTTAATGTTTTTTTTTTTTTTTTAACAATTTTTTTTAACTTTTTTTTTTTTTTTCAGACCCCCAATACTTACACTGTTTTAAAGGTTAGGTGATTACCTTTCCAATAGTGGGTCTTGGGGGTCTATAGCTGCTTAGATGAATGAGATACAGGCATCTAAGCAGCATGCCCCCTGCTCCTATACTAAACATTGTTCAGTATAAATAAAGTTGCGCAGTGACGTCATCACGTTATTGCGTGTGACGTCACCATGCAAAACGGGAAGCTCCGGCGATGCCTGTCACTATGCAGGCCCGATCACCGGGGTAGGAGCGGGTGGGAGCCCCCAGATCTCCCTCAAGGTGGGAGAGCGCTAGTGACAGCTCTGAGTCGTCATTAGCACTAGAGTGGGAAACTCTGTGACGGCTCAGAGCCATCATTAGCACTCAAAGGGTTAATATGAGTGTAACGGTACTTTGTAATGTATTTTTTAAGTGTTTTGTGCAACTTTTTTGTTTTGGAAAACAGTTAACCACAGCTCTGAGATTGCGATAAGGATTGAAGCATAAAGGGTAATTGAGCTAGCGCAATTGCTTTTTCGCTCCACTTGTAATATCAGCGCAATGACAATGGCTTGCAAAAACAAGATTGCGCTACCGCAAAAATGTTTGCTCCTCACTTGTAATCTAGCCCTCAGCTAGCTCCCAGTAGTGCATTGCTGAACCTTCAACAAGCGATACCAAGAGAATGAAGCAAATGTAATATAAGTACATTGGAAAAATTCGTTTCAAATTACATGCTCTATCTTAAACACGAAATAAAAAAAATAGTGTGTCCACTTCCTTTTAGTGTCTGTTATCTTATCAAATCATCAACGGAATATAATGGTATGTTATTTACAAGCACAACAAGGTAATTGTGATAAATTGCTTTTGTAAAGAAGTCACAAATCAGTTTAAAATACATTAAATTAATTGTTCTTTTTGATGCATCTTGCATTTTAAATGTATTTCAATGTTTTAGAAATATTCCTATGCTAAAAAAAAATACTTTTTTTGTTGTTATTCTTGTAGGGCAGATTTGCATAAACTTTTTTACTGCAAATGTTATTTTTGAACATTTTAATAATGCACTTTTTTTATGTATGATACACAATTTTCAGTTTAATATCCCTTTATCTATTCCATATAATTCTATGCATGTTATTGGTGTTTATTCAAATTGTAGTTTAAGGTTTCATGAAAACAGTTAATGGTTAGAAGACTTGGAACAATTAACAGATATAACTTTAGACTGTATAACGTCAGATAGGTGAAAAGATATTATACGACAATGGGGTACATGTCAAAAAATAGCAACATCTCAAGTTCTTCAGGTCTTAGTTTAGCCAAATAGAAAGCTATTTTAATTATTTTTTAATACTTTATCACAAAAAGTGCAATCATTTTTTGTTCAGTTGTTTATTCTTAAAGGGACACTAAACACTAGGGGCCTGATTACAAGTGGAACATTATTTAAAGCTCCAGCTTGAGCGTTAACTGCGCTAGAAGTAAGCTTTTGGCACCCATCGGGTTGCACTCATAATACAAGTTGAAAGTAAACTGTCTTCACTCACGCGCTAACTCAAGAAGTGTAAAGAGCCGAACTTCGAATATCACGCGTGCGACAACGAAGTCTCCCATAGAAGTCAGAGATCTGATCTCTGATTAATTTTATAAGCGCTAATTGCTACTTGTAATGGATGATTAATTATTGCGACAGTTTGCAGGCATGCAATAAATTAGCGATAAATTAGCGCTCCATTTGTAATCTAGACCTAAGTGTTTAATGTCCATTTTAAGGTTTTACATTTATATAGCATAGTATTTCATTTTTACCACATGCTTCACTTTATTGAAGAGGTATTATAGAAACATTTATAAAACTGTATTCCTTTAGGTTTATATTGAGATTATGTATACCAACAATACTTCAAAGTGAGGGCTAAATCCTATAGTGCTGTTGATAGCAACAGAGCTACAGAAAGAAATAACCCTGTTGCTATCACATGTGGTTGATCAGCTGATACACACTACTTAAATAATGGTACTCAGTGACTGTCACTTTTGTCTGTGCTGCTTGAAGTGCATGATCTGACACCTTTTTATAAGGGACAAAGTAAAGCAGCTGTACAACTGTTTTTAGATGTTATATAATAGCTTTTTGGTTAGCGCATTGCAACACAAAAGATCAAAATAAAATTTCCTCTGTATTATATTAACCGCCCAAAGTCTAACCCTAATACCCAGTCATTTGTGCCCCCCCCCAACAACTGCAACTAACCATGACCTCCATTATTGAAAATAAAATAAATGATATCCATATCAACCTAGTGCAATAAACCATAGCTACAAACTCCTTCATCTCGAGTAAACCTAAGCATCCTGTCCCAGTGTGTCCCACTGAAGGCGATCCAAACAGCTATTTCACTCACCACAAGTATTATTTTTATTTATCTGATCCCACATCTCCCTACTAAACCATAATGAAAATATCCCCTCACCAAAAGTTACCCTAAAGGCTGATATGATCCTCTCTTACAAACCCATCTGTCATTAATCATTAACCAACACTGATCCAATTTGCACACCAAACTTGATTCTAATTACAAATATCCTTACTGCAATTAACAATAACCATGAACACTATGAACACTCCAACCTGAAGCAACCCTAATGGGTGATCTAGTCCACCACTGATGGTATTAATTCTATACTAGATATGTGCAATTCGGTTCGGTTCGGTTAGATTCGGAAATTTGGAAAATTCGGCGATTGGGATCAAACCGAATTTCCAAATTAAAATACTGCAGAATTTCGCAAATAAATCCGAATTACTTCAGATTTATTCGGTAAATTCGGATGGCCATGGATTACACTAGTATTGTACAGTATATTAGGTTATATCACTCTGCTATGGGTTACACCTAATATACAGTACATAATACTAGTCTAATCCCACCAAACACTTACCGAAATTCCGAATTTCCAAACCGAACCGAATCGAACCGAATCTAGCCGAATTTCTTCGAATCCAAATGAATTCGAAACGAATCGATTCAAAATTTTCCGAATTCGAATCGATTCGAACCGAACTTCGAAAAATTCTGAATCGATCCAAACCGAACCAAATTTTTTCGCCATGCACATGTCTATTCTATACATTGCATCCCTCAACAAACATGACCACAATCTTCCAACTGTAGATGTGTCTTTAGCATTCTACACCAGCAGTGTTTGTAACTATATATAACATTGCTTTAAACATTATTGTAAACACTACTGCCAGATGGCTAAATACGTGAGTATGCTCCTGAGGATTGTTCTTTAACAAAGGATACTAATAGAACTAAGCAAAACTGATAATAAAAGTATAATTGAAAGTTGTTTCAATGTCCTGCTCTATCCAATCTATTTAAAGGGACATGAAACCCAAACATTTCTTTCATAATTTAGATAGAGAATATCATTTTAAACAACTTTCAAATTTACTTCTATTATCTAATTTGCTTCATTCTCTTAGTATAATTTGTTGATGAAGCAGCAATGCACTACTGGGAGCTAGTTAACCATTTGAGTGCTAAGCACTTTCCCACCTGGGTGCTAAGATTTTTTTAAGTTTTTTTTATTATTTAAATTCTGAACAAATTTTTTTAACTTTGTTTTTTCTTCGGACTCCCAAGACTTACACTGTTGGAAACGTTAGGCGATTACCTTTCCAATGGTGGGTCTTGGGGCACTGTAGCTGCTTAGATGTCTGAGATACAGGCTTCTAAGCAGCATGCCCCCCTGCTCCTATACTTAACATTGTTAAGTATAAATAAAGTTGCGTGGTGACGTCATCACGTTATTGCGTGTGACGTCACCAAGCAAAACGGGAAGCCCTGGCGATGCCTGTCACTCTACAGGCATGATCGTCGGGGCCAGATCTCCCTCAAGGTAGGAGAGAGTGCTAGTGACGGCTCTGAGCCGTCGTTAGCACCAGAGTGGGAAACTCTGTGACGGCATTAGCACTCAAAGGGTTAATAACATGAAGCATATATGTGCCTCAACTAATCAGCAACTGCTGAGTCTACCTAGGTATCTTTCTCAACAAAGGATACCAAGATAACAAAAACAAACTAAATAATAGAAGTACATCGGAAAGTTGTTTAAAATTACTAGCTCTATCTGAATCATGAAAGAAAAAAATTGTGTTTCATGTCCCTTTAAGTTTAATTTTGTCTTTCCTGACCCTTTTAAATAAGCATTTGATAAGTCACAGCAGAGGGAATACTCTCCACCTACAATAACATAACACAGTGTTTTAAAAAAACAAACTGATCACAGTAATTGTACAGGCTATGGAATACTTTTGTGGCCATAAATGATGTTTAATTATTGACATTCCACTAGCATTAATGCCTATTATTTTAGTTTTTCTTTTCTTGATTTCTTTGTTACTTTGCTGTAAGAACGATCAGTGTGTACATGATTATTAAAGCAAAGAAATGGAGTTTAGCCAAATATATATTGAAAGCACAGTTCCTGTGAAAATAGTTGGTTGACAAGAACTAGTATAGAAACGCCTCAGCTTGAGACATTTGGATAGTTTCCCTCTCTATAAATCACCACTTCTGCTAAAGAACAGTGAAAATAAAATTTGACAAAGTCTTCAGAAAAGCTAGAAAAGGAATGTGACAGTGAGACATTAGCAGTCAGAACAGCTTTCAAAGTGAAAGAAATTAATTACAAATTTCACCAAAATTCTAGCTTATTTTAGCTTTACTATATTTAAAAGGAACTCTACATTTTATTTTTCAAAAAGTAAAAAAAAACAAAAAACAAACATACTGTTCAAACTATTTCTTTCTCACTGTTCACACCTTTTGTGTTTCCTTTGATATTTGCTTATTCTCTTGCGTTGTATAAATTCAATGCAAACTGCCATTTATCTTCCCTGGTGTTAGCAAGTTTCACAGAAGAAAAGATGCATATCATAGAGGAGTAAAGGGATTTGCCCTGTCTTCACATTGATTGATCACTGAGTTACAAATGAAATAAATTATGTGTCTCATTCTCCTTTTCTGCAAACAAAACATGTAAAAACTGCAACCATATATTACCAATGCTTTTTTTTATTATTATTTGTTGCCCTGTATACTATGACTTAACAAAATATAGGTTTCTATACTCCTATCACACTTTGTATTGATTGCATGTGTAGGATTAGATTTGTTAAACTATACAATGTGCTCTGAAATCACAGGTTTCTTTATCACTATTTAGAACCATGTAATTACTTGTATACATGTTTTGCTCCCAGTGAATGTAGCCAAAATCTGCAGTAATAGAATTTGTAGACTAAAAATGTTATGGGCTAGATTACAAGTGGAGCGCTAATTTATTGTGCAACCACAAACAGACAAATTTGCCCTTTTACAGATGAGCGATAAATAACCAGCCATTACAAGTGGCTGGTTAATGCTTCTGCAAGCTTGCGGTAGCAATTAGCACTCAAAAAATTAACTAGAGGCCAGACCTCTGGTTAATTTTTTAAAAGTGCCCCATCAGCCCCAAAATAAATTGTGTATTGGCTTTATTAAAATAATAAATATTAGTACATTTTTAAACAGCACTAAGAAGTTTTGGGGGCTAAAGTTGGCGGGTTTTGATACAAATGTAGGCCATATAGAGTGTTGGAGTACTTTAAGGCTCTGTCCTGGGTCCTCTACTCTTCTCTATTTACACTTCTTCGCTGGGTAAACTTATCAATAGCTATGACTTCAACTATCACCTCTATGCTGATGATATGATACCCAGATCTACCTATCCACCCCTACTCTCTCTCCTTCTGTCAATTCTCACATCAGCGACTGATTATCTGGCATTTCCTCCTGGATAGCCTCTCACCCCCTAAAAATAAACATCTCCAAGACCGAACTACTTCTATTCCCCCCTCTAACTCTACTCCAGTTTCTTATTTTTCTATCACTGTTGACGGCACCACTATCTCCCCATCACCCCAAGTCCGCTGTCTTGGAGTCACATTTGACTAAAATCTGTCCTTCATTCCCCACATCCAATTGCTCTCTTCATCCTGCCTCAACAACCTATGCAATATCTCCAAAATTCGTCCGTTTCTGAGCGATGAAACTACTAAACAGCTAATTCACTCCCTGGTAAATTTCCCAACTTGACTACTGTAATCATCTACTAACTGTCCTCCCTCTCTCCCGGCTCCCTCTCCTTCAATCCGTCCTAAATGCATCTGCCAGGCTAATCCACCTCTCTCAATGCTCTATTTCTGTTGCACCTCTCTGTGAGTCCCTTCACTGGCTCTCCATTCACAGCAGGGTTAAATTAAAAATGATCACCCTGACCTACAAAGCCCTCACCAATTCTGCCCCACCCTACCTGTCCTCACTCATCAACAAATATACTTCAGCCCGCCCCCTAAGATCCAACAATGACCTGCTCCAGCATCCTCTACCATCACCTCCTCTTATGCTAGACTACAGGACTTCTCTTGTGCGGCACCAACCCTCTGGAACACACTGTCTCGAGCTGTCAGACTTTCCCCTAACCTCTACTCCTTTAAACGTTCCATAAAGACCTTTTTGTTCAGGAAAGCTTATCGCCCGACTCAGTAACAAATGAATTTCACTTACCCTACAGTTGCCCTCATCTATCTCCTCACTAATATTATTCTCACCTTTGCAGTCCCTACCTCCTGTTTCCCATCCTCCTACCCATCTAAATCGTAAGTTCTCATGGGAACAGGGCCCTCAATTCCCCCTGTATTTGTCTGTAAAATGTTGTCTTTTATTGCATTGTTTCTCCGTTGTACTCTTATATTTGTACCCGCTGCGGAATCTGTTGGTGCTTTATAAATAAAGAAGAATAATAATAATAAAATCTAAAAAAACCTACTCTAAAATTTGCCCTGAAAAAGACATTTGGTTGGGCATTGCCCTTAGAATGGCATTTCGCTCTTTTTCTGCCCAAATAGAAAAGAAAAATCCTATTGTAAAATAAACACCCAAAAGATCCTATCACTAAACCCAAATATAGTACTCACCAAAGTTAAATCCGACTCCTACGTAGCAGGGGTACCTCAATTTCAAAATTCAGTGTGTGGCGGGTGAACCCATGAAGAGGACGATGGGGACGGAAGATCCAAAAAAGATAAGAAGAAAAGAAGATGGATGAAAATAGAAGATTGCCACCAGAGTGAAGATGGACCATCACTGTCGAGATGAAGATGGACTATCGCCAGGTTGAAGATGGGCCTCTGCCACCACACAGGAGCAAGATTCAACTGTAGGGAGTACCATCTTTGGGGGGGTTCTTCTTTTTGGGCAGCAAAACAGCTTTAGGACACTACCCTTCCAAATGCCCTTCTAAGGGCTTTGCCCAACCAAATGCCCTTTAAAGGTAAATTTTTAGAGTAGTTTTTTTTGGATATCCTTCTTGGGGGTGTATTGTAGAATGGTGTAATTGTGTGTGTGAAAAAGAGCTAAATTACTCTAGGGCAATACCCTAGAGAAAGCCCTTCAAAGGGCAATTGCTATATTTTAGTTAGGTGTTAGTAAAGGGATTTTTATTTTGGGGTGGGTTCTTTTTAAATGGGGCTTTGGTTTTAGAATAGGCATAGATAGCTGTTTTATTTTTATTTTTGGTAATTTGTATGTTTTTTCTTATAATGGTAGTTTTTTATTTTCTGTAATGGTAACTTTTTTTTCATGCAATATTAGGTTATTTTTTTCTCCACAGTAATGTTAGCCCCCCCCCCTCAGTAATGTTAGGTTTCTTTTTTTCCATTAATGTTAGTTTTTTTTGTAACTTAGGGAGGGTTAGGTTAGGGGGGGTTAGGTGGCTAGGGGGTTTAGATGCTAGTGGATATTTTGCAATGGGGGTTGTGGTGGTTTAAGTGTTAATAGTGTAGAGGGGTATTTTGTGGTGGGGTTGTGGCAGTTTAGGGATTAATAGTGTAGAGGGGTATTTTGCGATAGGGGTTGTGGCAGTTTATGGGTTAATAGTGTAGTGGGCTACTTTGCAATGGGGTGGTGTGGCAGTTTAGGGGTTATTAGTGTAGTGAGGTACTCTGCAATGTGATGGTGTGGCAGTTTAGGGGTTATTGGTGTAGTGGTGTACTGTGCGGTGGGCTATGTGGTGGTTTAAGGGTTATTAGTGTAGTTGGTACATTGTGGTGGGCTATGTGGCGGTTTAGGGGTTATTAGTATAGTGGGGTACTTTGCAGAGGGCTATGTGGCGGTTTAGGGATTATTAGAGTAGGGGGCTTAAGGCGATTCCGGCTAATGTGTGAGAATAGGTGTTTCTTCTTCTTTTTGTGCACCATTAAAGTCTATGTGGGAGTACGTCAACGTGGTTGCTATATTCTAACTTTTGATCTTTGGGCATATCTGGTTAGTGCGGAAGCGAACATTTTTTATTTTCAACTTTATTTGCTCTCTACCCAATGCATGCAAAAAGCCAAAGTCGAGCAGAGTTAGCGTGCGAGCGCGAGTGATAAATAGCGCTCCACTCATAATGTGTACCTCAGGATGACTTTGCGCATATGCCAGGCATGCTTGTGTTGCGTTACAGTATTTATCCATACTTCTTCTATTGAAAGTTTATTCTATCAGGCCCATTTATCAAAGGGCTTGCGGACCTGATCCGACACTGCGGATCAGGTCCGCAAGACCTCGCTAAATGCGGAGAGCAATACGCTCTCCGCATTTAACATTGCACCAGCAGCTCACAAGAGCTGCTGGTGCAACGCCGCCCCCTGCTGACTCGCGGCCAATCGGCCGCCAGCAGGGAGCTGTCAATCAACCCGATCGTATTCGATCGGGTTGATGTCCGGCGATTCCTGTCCGCCTGTTCAGAGCAGGCGGACAGGGTTATGGAGCAGCGGTCTTTAGACCGCTGCTTCATAACTTGTGTTTCTGGCGAGTCTGAAGACTCGCCAGAAACACGGCCCTTCAAGCTCCGTACGGAGCTTGATAAATGGGCCTGTTGGCATCAATCTCCTTTATGTATAAAAAATTATATATCTATTTTAAAACTTTATTAGGTTCCATTTTAATGCTCTATTATACTCCATCCACTAATTTCATTATTTCCAAAGTTCATGTCCTATGAAATTGAAAGTTAAACCACGTAAAACATATTGACTTAAACGGTAAAGTCAGATAATAATATAATTTTTAAGGGGACAGTAAAGTAAAACTGTAACTTTCGTGGTTCAGATAGTGCATGTCATTTTCAACAGCCTTCTAATTTACTTCTAAAATCAAATTTGCCATGTTCTCTTTGAATTTATTTTTGAAGTGTAAACCTAGGTATGCTTCTAAAACCTCAGGAGCGTGCACGTTTCTTTAGCACTCTAAGGTTAAAATAAAATAGTATCCATAATTACTAATTGCTTATTAGACTCTAAGGCCTAGATTACAAGTGTAACTGATAATGTGCAGCAAGTTATTTTGTGTGCAGCCTCATGAAAACAATGATGCATGAATGAGTATTAAAAGTTGTTGGTTTAAAAGCATTATTAACGTATGCAATTCATAAACAGCGTGGCAAAATATCGCTTTCAAATTCAGCAATTTTGAAAAACAGATATTAACTGTTATCATTTGTGAATTCAAAAACATTGAAAGGGTATGGCAAAGAACATAACCAAAACCTCAACTACTTCAGCAGAAATTTTATTAGGCCTTTTCCGACATGAATTTGAGTACTCAACCTTATAGAAATGTATTATCTAAAAGAAATAAGGCTATTTAATGACATTGCAAATGTGCACACAATGGGCCAGATAACAAGTGGCGTGCTTTTTAGCACTTTTACTCGCTCACATACATCACCAGAAGTAAACTTTTAACACGCGTGAGTTAGCACGCGCATTACAAGTTAAAAGTAAAATGTTTGCGTGTGAGTGAAAGCCGGCGCTCACTAACTTCAGGATATTGTTACAGCATTAACTTTGTATAATCATAGACAATAATGGGGCATGCAAACGAAAAAGAAAAAACAAAAAAAAAAACTAATAAATTGCGTGCACGCTAACCCAACACTCATTAGACGAACTGCGCTATCCCAAATATAGTTGCAAATATTTTACATTCCAATGTTCTGTGCATAGAAGAAAATGTTTGATTTATTTTTAAATATATATTTCTATATATCTGATGATTTTTTTTGTAAAATATTCATCTATATATACAGTATATATATATATATATATACTGTATATATATATATATATATGTGTGTGTGTGAATATAGTTATATAGGTAAAGGTATATACAGATACATATAGTAATATCTATTGAAAATGCATAGAACATTTTCCCCATGTGAAGAACATTGGAATGTAAAATATGTACTGTACATTCATACATATTAATATTTATTAAAATTATTTCTTATGTTTTCAGGTATTTGAGTGGAAAGAGCTCCAAAGAATATATGCATATGTATACATGTGAATATATGTGTTTATATATATATATATATATATATATATATATATATATATATATATATATATATATATTTATAATAGCTCTTTTTATTCAAATATCTTGTCAGATGCCATATTCCTTTTAAACCTTATAATTATTTTTTAAAATATTTTTACGAGTATTTTATATCAGATAGTGTATATATGAGTGTAACACTTTATTTTAATGTATTTATGTTTTGTTTGGTGCAACTTTTTATTTAGCCCTAATCCTTATGTGAGGACTTCAGTCGTGCTAACCCAACAATCGCAAATTTAGTTTGTGTTTGTGCAGTCACGTTTACTTTCAACTTGCAATATGAGCGCAAGTTAGCATGGGTGCAATATTTAAATATCGTGCATGCCAACCTTAGCGCACCACTTGTAATCTAGCCCATCATATATTAACCATGGAATTCTAATACCAACACAAAAATTCACACATGAGTGTCCACTGAAATGTTTCTGGAGGAGTGGGGCAAATTAAGACAGATAAATGTCTAGAGAATCAATTAACTGCATTGTGTCACCAGTGCATGATGCTACATGTCATGGCAGTACCAGTGACAAAGCGAAGTGCAAAGTTCAAGATGGGCAGTTTTTCTCACTGGAAAATGGTTTGGACATGAAATTGGAGTGGAGATACTCTCAATTTTGGAAGGATTCGAAAGCTTAGGGAAATGCAACATTTTGCATTAAAGTGTGTGTCAAGATTTTTTATAATACATGTGTGGGTCTGAGTGTATACACATATAAATGATAAATTACTGTTTAATAAATGATTTTATTTATTTATGCTGTATATTATAATTTCAAAGACTGATATGCACACAAACAGAAAAGTACAAGTTAATACATATGCCCAGATGCCCACAATGACAATCATATCCAAAAGGAACACAGACCCATATGCTCACATACTTTGTCAGGTACATACATCCTGACAGGAAACAACAGGCTGACCGGCACACTCACACTTGAGCACACTCATATCATACACAGGGACTGACATCTTCTAGAAGACACTTTTACAGAAACACTAAATAAAGGCAAACAGTGATACACAAATAGTCTGACCAGACACACATACATCATACATACTGACATCTAGTCATACTCTTGCACACATATGTATACAAATACACACATATACAGTGGCATCACTAAGGTTGTGTTCCCCGGTGCAGTAACTCATGGTAAACCCCCACCACCCCCTGTAATTTTTTTTTTTTTACTAATGAAATTAGACCATACGGCCAGATTACGAGTTGTGCTATAGAGGCTATGCGGTGCTAACAAGCAGTTTTCTCTTACCGCTCACTTACCTGCAGTGCTGTTATTACGTGTTTTTACAAACCCGGCGTTAAAAGGCAAGAAGGGAGCATTGAGCAAAATTTTGCTCCTTAACGCACTCCAATACCTGCGCTGCTTAAGTCAGCTGCCAAAAAGCAGTGTAAAACTCAGTAACGCAGCCCCATTGATTCCTATGGGGAAATAAAATTTATGTCTACACCTAACACCCTAACATGAACCCTGAGTCTAAACACCCCTAATCTTACACTTATTAACCCCTAATCTGCCGCCCCAACATCACCGACACCTACATTATACTTATTAACCCCTAATCTGCCACTCTGGACACCGCCGCCACCTACATTATACTTATGAACCCCTAATCTGCTGCCCCCAACACCGCCAACACCTAAATTATATTTATTAAAACCTAATCTGCCGCCCCCAAAGTCGGCGCAACCTACCTACACTTATTAACCCCTAATCTGCTGCCCCCAACGTTGCTGCCACTATAATAAATATATTAACCCCTAAACCGCCGCACTCCAGCCTCGCAAACATTAGTAAAATATTATTAACCCCTAATCTGATGTCCCTAATATCGCCCCCACCTACCTAGATTTATTAACCCCTAATCTGCCATCCTAATGTCACCACCACAATACTAAATTTATTAACCCCTAACCCTAAGTCTAACCCTAAACCTAACACCCCCTAACTTAAATATAATTAAAATATATCTAACTAAAAATTCCTATCATTAACTAAATTATTCCTATTTAAAACTAAATACTTACCTATAAAATAAACCCTAAGCTAGCTACAATATAACTAATAGTTACATTGTAGCTATCTTATGGTTTATTTTTATTTTACAGGCAAGTTTGTATTTATTTTAACTAGGTAGAATAGTTATTAAATAGTTATTAACTATTTAATAACTACGTAGCTAAAATAAATACAAAAGTACCTGTAAAATAAAACCTAACCTAAGTTACAATAACACCTAACACTACACTATAATTAAATAAATTAACTAAATTAACAACAATTAAATAAATTAAATTAAATTAGCTAAAGTACAAAAAAAACAAACACTAAATTACAGAAAATAATAAACAAATTTACAAGATATTTAAACTAATTACACCTAATCTAATAGCCCTATCAAAATAAAAAAGTCCCCCCCCCAAAAAAAAAACCCTAGCCTAAACTTAACTACCAATAGCCCTTAAAATGGCCTTTTGCAGGGCATTGCCCCAAAGTAATCAGCTCTTTTACCTGTAAAAAAAATACAAACAACCCACCCAACAGTAAAACCCACCACCCACACAACCAACCCCCTAAATAAAATACTATCTAAAAAAACCTAAGCTCCCCATTGTCCTGAAAAGGGCATTTAGATGGGCATTGCCCTTAAAAGGGCAGTTAGCTCTTTTGCGGCCCAAACCCTTAAAAAAAACCTAACACTAACCCCCGAAGATCGACTTACAGTTCTGAAGACTGGACATCCATCCTCAAGGAAGCGGCAGAAGTCTTCATCCAACCGGGTCGAAGTCCTCAATGAAGCCGGGAGAAGTCTTCATCCAAGCTGGACGAAGTGGTCCTCCAGACGGGCAGAAGTCTTCATCCAGACGGCATCTTCTATCTTCATCCATCTGACGCGGAGCGGCTCCATCTTCAAGACATCCGACGCGGAGCATCCTCTTCAAACGTAGTCTTCTTACTGAATGACGGTTCCTTTAAGTGACGTCATCCAAGATGGTGTCCCTTAGATTCCGATTGGCTGATAGAATTCTATCAGCCAATCGGAATTAAGGTAGAAAAAATCAGCCAATAGAATGCAAGCTCAATCCTACTGGCTGATTGGATCCTATTGGCTTAATTCTGATTGACTGATAGAATTCTATCAGCCAATCGGAATCTAAGGGACGCCATCTTGGATGACGTAACCTTCATTCTTCGGGTAGTCGACAGAAGAACATGATGCTCTGCGTCGGTACTTTGGTACCAATGCCCATCCAAATTCCCTTTTCAGGGCAATGGGGAGCTTAGTTTTTTTTAGATAGTATTTTATTTGGGGGGTTGGTTGTGTGGGTGGTGGGTTTTACTGTTGGGGGGGGTTGTTTGTATTTTTTTTTACAGGTAAAAAAGCTGATTACTTTGGGGCAATGCCCCGCAAAAGGCCCTTTTAAGGGCTATTGGTAGTTTAGTGTAGGCTAGCGTTTTTTTTATTTTTGGGGGGCTTTTTTTATTTTGATAGGGCTATTAGATTAGGTGTAATTAGTTTAAATATCTTGTAAATTTGTTTATGATTTTCTGTAATTTAATATTTGTTTGTTTTTGTACTTTAGCTAATTTAATTTAATTTATTTAATTGTTGTTAATTTAGTTTATTTAATTATAGTGTAGTGTTAGGTGTTATTGTAACTTAGGTTAGGTTTTATTTTACAGGTACTTTTGTATTTATTTTAGCTAGGTAGTTATTACATAGTTAATAACTATTTAATAACTATTCTACCTAGTTAAAATAAATACAAACTTGTAACTATTTGTTATAGTTGTAGCTAGCTTAGGGTTTATTTTACAGGTAAGTATTTAGTTTTAAATAGGAATCATTTAGTTAATGATAGAATTTTTTAGTTAGATTTATTTTAATTATATTTAAATTGGGGGGTGTTAGGGTTAGTGTTACACTTAGGTTTAGGGGTTAATACATTTAGTATAGTGGCGGCGATGTTGGGGGTGGCAGATTAGAGGTTAATAAATCTAGGTAGGTGGCGGCGATGTTCGGGACGACAGATTAGGGGTTAATAATATTTAACTAATGTTTGCGAGGCGGGAGTGCGGCGGTTTAAGGGTTAATATGTTTATTATAGTGGCGGCGACGTTGGGGGCGGCAGGTTAGGGGTTAATAAATATAATGAAGGTGTCGGCGATGTTGGGGGCAGCAGATTAGGTGTTAATAAATATAATGTAGGTGTCGGCGATGTTGGGGGCAGCAGATTAGGGGTTCATATATAAAATGTAGGTGGCGGCGGTGTTCTGAGCGGCAGATTAGGGGTTAAAAATTTGATTTTAGTGTTTGTGATGCTGGAGGGCCTCTGTTTAGGGGTTAATAGGTAGTTTATGGGTGTTAGTGTACTTTTCAGCACTTTAGTTATAAGTTTTATGTTACAGCGTTGTACCATAAAACTCTTAACTGCTGACTTTAAAATGCGTTAGGACTCTTGACGGGGTAGGGTTGTCAGGAATTGTGGTTATGCTGTACCTTTAAGGAATTCAACCAATAGGATTCTTCCTCCTCTCATTTAAACACCTGCTCAGGTTACAAACGTTGCTTAGTATTTTGTTATTTTCACTAGTAACACTGAGCCTTGCTACAGCTGATCTGCTGCCTTCTCTCTGCATTTGTTTAACCTCTTGGTCTTTTGTGTTTGCAAATAGGAACTACAGTCACTGGAATCAATTCCTTTTATTTAGGAACTTTCTGTTTGCACATTCCTGCACAGCCAGTGACTGCAACTAAATATTCATCTACCTTATCAACACCCTCCAACTGCCTTCCTCCAGACTCACCATTGTCTACTTAACAAAGGTACTCTGCAGATGTACATATTTAATTTTACCTTATATTTCTTGTGAATTGCATAATATCAGTTTAAGCTCTCCACTCTGTCCTGTGACATCACAAGCTCTGCAAAGACTCATCTGTGCACACAGAACAGGAAGTCTCCTCCCCTCCAGATCAGATACCAACATTCAGAGACTCTAGTCACTGCTAGTGATGTTGCAAACCTAAAATTTTCGGTTCGCAAACCGCGGACTCGAACTTCCGGTATTGTTCGCGAACGCGCGAACCGCGCGAACCACCATTGAATTCAATAGGCAGGCGAACTTTAAAACCTACAAGGACTCTTTCTGGCCACAATAGTGATGGAAAAGTTGTTTCAAGGGTACTAACACCTGGACTGTTGCATGCTGGAGGGGGATCCCTGGCAAAACTCCCATGGAAAATTACATAGTTGATGCAGAGTCTGCTTTTAAGCCATAATGGGTCTAAATCAACTAACATTCCCAAAGTGGCTGTCTCAAAACATCCCAGACAGAAGATAGATTGATAGTGATAGATAGGATAGATAGATATACATAGATTGATAGTTAGATAGAATCGATAGAAGAGAAATAGATAGATTTGTTAGATATATAATTACCCTAATAAATTCTAATAATCAAACATGCGTTCTTGGACCCAACTAGCTTGTGTCAATTAGTACTTTTCTTAGCACTTTAATCCCTGTTCCCCCCCCCCTATCGGGGGAGTTCTATATGGCCTGCCAGATTACCCTGAAAAATTATAATAATAAGACATGTGGTCTGCTACCTATTTTAACGAGGTTGTGTTTTAAGTACTACCATTCTTAGCACTTTAATCTCTGTAACTCCCCCTATTTGGTGAGGTCTATACGGCCTGGATGATTACCCACACAAAATATAATAATAAGACATCTGCTATTGGTCTGCGACCCATGGTAACTATGTTGTGTTAATTAGTAATGTCCTTCGCATTTTAATAGCTGTTACTCATACTCACCCTATCGGTGGAGGTCTATATGGCCTGCATGATTACCCTTACAAAATATAACAACCAAACATATGTTCTGGGACCCATGGTAAGTAGGTTGTGTTATGTAGTACTGTTCTTTGCATTTTCATACCTGTTACAACACCAAATGGTGGCAGGTCTATCTGTCCTTCATGATTAGCTGCACCCAAACCCAAAAAAAAGCCGAGTGGTCTTAGACTAACACCCATGGCTAACTCTGTTGTTTCAATTAATACTATTCTTAGCACTTTCATCCCTGTTACGGGCGGTCTACATGGCCATCATGATTAGCCGAACAAAATACTACAATCCAACCTTTGCTCAGTCTTCATAGGCCCTTCATTGTCTGTATTTTGATAGTACAGTTCTTATTAGTTTAATAGCTGATACGACACCGAATGTTGTCAGCTCTATATGGCCTGCATGAATAGCCACACCCAAATCCAAAAAAAAGCCAAGCGGTTTTGCACTAACACCCATGGCTAACTCTGTTGTTTCAAGTTCTACTATTCTTAGCTCTTTCATCTCATCATCCCTGTTACTTCCAGGACTCTCGGTGGTGGTGGTCTACATGGCCATCACGATTAGCCTAACCAAATACTACAATCCAACCTTGGCCCAGTCTTCCTAAGGCCCTTCATTGGCTGTATATTGGTAGTACTGTTCTTATTAGTTTAATAGCTGATACGACACCGAATGTTGTCAGCTCTATATGGCCTGCATGAATAGCCGCACCCAAAGCCAAAAAAAAGCCAAGCGGTTTTGCACTAACACCCATGGCTAACTCTGTTGTTTCAAGTTCTACTATTCTTAGCTCTTTCATCTCATCATCCCTGTTACTTCCAGGACTCTCGGTGGTGGTGGTCTACATGGCCATCATGATTAGCCTAACCAAATACTACAATCCAACCTTGGCCCAGTCTTCCTAAGGCCCTTCATTGGCTGTATTTTGGTAGTACTGTTCTTATTAGTTTAATAGCTGATACGACACCGAATGTTGTCAGCTCTATATGGCCTGCATGAATAGCCGCACCCAAAGCCAAAAAAAAGCCAAGCGGTTTTGCACTAACACCCATGGCTAACTCTGTTGTTTCAAGTTCTACTATTCTTAGCTCTTTCATCTCATCATCCCTGTTACTTCCAGGACTCTCGGTGGTGGTGGTCTACATGGCCATCATGATTAGCCTAACCAAATACTACAATCCAACCTTGGCTCAGTCTTCCTAAGGCCCTTCATTGGCTGTATTTTGGTAGTACTGTTCTTATTAGTTTAATAGCTGATACAACACCGAATGTTGTCAGCTCCATATGGCCTGCATGAATAGCCGCACCCAAAGCCAAAAAAAAGCCAAGCGGTTTTGCACTAACACCCATGGCTAACTCTGTTGTTTCAAGTTCTACTATTCTTAGCTCTTTCATCTCATCATCCCTGTTACTTCCAGGACTCTCGGTGGTGGTGGTCTACATGGCCATCATGATTAGCCTAACCAAATACTATAATCCAACCTTGGCTCAGTCTTCCTAAGGCCCTTCATTGGCTGTATTTTGGTAGTACTGTCATCCTTTTGAATAAAATATTACAGTAAAGGCATTGATTTTAGAAACCCACAGATCATTATTTGCAACCGTGAATTTAGCAAAAAAAATTGATTACACACCCGTGACACTTATTTATGCTCAGGCCTTTTTAATACGAGGGTCCCGGAGCCTCAACCGAAACAACAGCATGAAAGAGGAGATATGTCATCCTTTTGAATAAAAGATTACAGGAAAGGCATTGATTTTAGAAACCAACAGATCATTATTTGCAACCGTGAAATTAGACAAAAACATTGATTAGACAGCTGTGACACTTATTTATACTCAGGCCTTTTTAATACGAGGGTCCCGGAGCCTCAACCGAAACAACAGCATGAAAGAGGAGATATGTCATCCTTTTGAATAAAAGATTACAGGAAAGGCATTGATTTTAGAAACCCACAGATCATTATTTGCAACCGTGAAATTAGAAAAAAACATTGATTACACAGCCGTGACACTTATTTATGCTCAGGCCTTTTTAATACGAGGGTCCCGGAGCCTCAACCGAAACAACAGCATGAAAGAGGAGATATGTCATCCTTTTGAATAAAAGATTACAGGAAAGGCATTGATTTTAGAAACCCACAGATCATTATTTGCAACTGTGAAATTAGAAAAAAACATTGATTACACAGCCGTGACACTTATTTATGCTCTGGCCTTTTTAATACGAGGGTCCCGGAGCCTCAACCGAAACAACAGCATGAAAGAGGAGATATGTCATCCTTTTGAATAAAAGATTACAGGAAAGGCATTGATTTTAGAAACCCACAGATCATTATTTGCAACCGTGAAATTAGACAAAAACATTGATTAGACAGCCGTGACACTTATTTATGCTCAGGCCTTTTTAATACGAGGGTCCCGGAGCCTCAACCGAAACAACAGCATGAAAGAGGAGATATGTCATCCTTTTGAATAAAAGATTACAGGAAAGGCATTGATTTTAGAAACCCACGGATCATTATTTGCAACCGTGAAATTAGAAAAAAACATTGATTACACAGCCGTGACACTTATTTATGCTCAGGCCTTTTTAATACGAGGGTCCCGGAGCCTCAACCGAAACAACAGCATGAAAGAGGAGATATGTCATCCTTTTGAATAAAAGATTACAGGAAAGGCATTGATTTTAGAAACCAACAGATCATTATTTGCAACCGTGAAATTAGACAAAAACATTGATTAGACAGCTGTGACACTTATTTATACTCAGGCCTTTTTAATACGAGGGTCCCGGAGCCTCAACCGAAACAACAGCATGAAAGAGGAGATATGTCATCCTTTTGAATAAAAGATTACAGGAAAGGCATTGATTTTAGAAACCCACGGATCATTATTTGCAACCGTGAAATTAGAAAAAAACATTGATTACACAGCCGTGACACTTATTTATGCTCAGGCCTTTTTAATACGAGGGTCCCGGAGCCTCAACCGAAACAACAGCATGAAAGAGGAGATATGTCATCCTTTTGAATAAAAGATTACAGGAAAGGCATTGATTTTAGAAACCCACAGATCATTATTTGCAACTGTGAAATTAGAAAAAAACATTGATTACACAGCCGTGACACTTATTTATGCTCTGGCCTTTTTAATACGAGGGTCCCGGAGCCTCAACAGAAACAACAGCATGAAAGAGGAGATATGTCATCCTTTTGAATAAAAGATTACAGGAAAGGCATTGATTTTAGAAACCCACAGATCATTATTTGCAACCGTGAAATTAGACAAAAACATTGATTAGACAGCCGTGACACTTATTTATGCTCAGGCCTTTTTAATACGAGGGTCCCGGAGCCTCAACCGAAACAACAGCATGAAAGAGGAGATATGTCATCCTTTTGAATAAAAGATTATAGGAAAGGCATTGATTTTTGAAACCCACAGATCATTATTTGCAACCGTGAATTTAGAAAAAAAAATTGATTACACAGCCGTGACACTTATTTATGCTCAGGCCTTTTTAATACGAGGGTCCCGGAGCCTCAACCGAAACAACAGCATGAAAGAGGAGATATGTCATCCTTTTGAATAAAAGATTACAGGAAAGGCATTGATTTTAGAAACCCACAGATCATTATTTGCAACCGTGAAATTAGACAAAAACATTGATTAGACAGCCGTGACACTTATTTATGCTCAGGCCTTTTTAATACGAGGGTCCCGGAGCCTCAACCGAAACAACAGCATGAAAGAGGAGATATGTCATCCTTTTGAATAAAAGATTACAGGAAAGGCATTGATTTTAGAAACCCACGGATCATTATTTGCAACCGTGAAATTAGAAAAAAACATTGATTACACAGCCGTGACACTTATTTATGCTCAGGCCTTTTTAATACGAGGGTCCCGGAGCCTCAACCGAAACAACAGCATGAAATAGGAGATATGTCATCCTTTTGAATAAAAGATTACAGGAAAGGCATTGATTTTAGAAACCCACAGATCATTATTTGCAACCGTGAAATTAGAAAAAAACATTGATTACACAGCCGTGACACTTATTTATGCTCAGGCCTTTTTAATACGAGGGTCCCGGAGCCTCAACCGAAACAACAGCATGAAAGAGGAGATATGTCATCCTTTTGAATAAAAGATTACAGGAAAGGCATTGATTTTAGAAATCCACAGATCATTATTTGCAACCGTGAAATTAGAAAAAAACATTGATTACACAGCCGTGACACTTATTTATGCTCAGGCCTTTTTAAATACGAGGGTCCTTGAGCCTCAACCGAAACAACAGCATGAAAGAGGAGATATGTCATCCTTTTGAATAAAAGATTATAGGAAAGGCATTGATTTTAGAAACCCACAGATCATTATTTGCAACCGTGAATTTAGAAAAAAAAATTGATTACACAGCCGTGACACTTATTTATGCTAAGGCCTTTTTAATACGAGGGTCCCGGAGCCTCAACCGAAACAACAGCATGAAAGAGGAGATATGTCATCCTTTTGAATAAAAGATTATAGGAAAGGCATTGATTTTAGAAACCCACAGATCATTATTTGCAACCGTGAATTTAGAAATAAAAATTGATTACACAGCCGTGACACTTATTTATGCTCAGGCCTTTTTAATACGAGGGTCCCGGAGCCTCAACCGAAACAACAGCATGAAAGAGGAGATATGTCATCCTTTTGAATAAAAGATTACAGGAAAGGCATTGATTTTAGAAACCCACAGATCATTATTTGCAACCGTGAAATTAGACAAAAACATTGATTAGACAGCCGTGACACTTATTTATGCTCAGGCCTTTTTAATACGAGGGTCCCGGAGCCTCAACCGAAACAACAGCATGAAAGAGGAGATATGTCATCCTTTTGAATAAAAGATTACAGGAAAGGCATTGATTTTAGAAACCCACAGATCATTATTTGCAACCGTGAAATTAGAAAAAAACATTGATTACACAGCCGTGACACTTATTTATGCTCAGGCCTTTTTAATACGAGGGTCCCGGAGCCTCAATCGAAACAACAGCATGAAAGAGGAGATATGTCATCCTTTTGAATAAAAGATTACAGGAAAGGCATTGATTTTAGAAACCCACAGATCATTATTTGCAACCGTGAAATTAGAAAAAAACATTGATTACACAGCCGTGACACTTATTTATGCTCAGGCCTTTTTAAATACGAGGGTCCTTGAGCCTCAACCGAAACAACAGCATGAAAGAGGAGATATGTCATCCTTTTGAATAAAAGATTATAGGAAAGGCATTGATTTTAGAAACCCACAGATCATTATTTGCAACCGTGAATTTAGAAAAAAAAATTGATTACACAGCCGTGACACTTATTTATGCTCAGGCCTTTTTAATACGAGGGTCCCGGAGCCTCAACCGAAACAACAGCATGAAAGAGGAGATATGTCATCCTTTTGAATAAAAGATTATAGGAAAGGCATTGATTTTAGAAACCCACAGATCATTATTTGCAACCGTGAATTTAGAAATAAAAATTGATTACACAGCCGTGACACTTATTTATGCTCAGGCCTTTTTAATACGAGGGTCCTGGAGCCTCAACCGAAACAACAGCATGAAAGAGGAGATATGTCATCCTTTTGAATAAAAGATTACAGGAAAGGCATTGATTTTAGAAACCCACAGATCATTATTTGCAACCGTGAAATTAGACAAAAACATTGATTAGACAGCCGTGACACTTATTTATGCTCAGGCCTTTTTAATACGAGGGTCCCGGAGCCTCAACCGAAACAACAGCATGAAAGAGGAGATATGTCATCCTTTTGAATAAAAGATTACAGGAAAGGCATTGATTTTAGAAACCCACAGATCATTATTTGCAACCGTGAAATTAGAAAAAAACATTGATTACACAGCCGTGACACTTATTTATGCTCAGGCCTTTTTAATACGAGGGTCCTGGAGCCTCAACCGAAACAACAGCATGAAAGAGGAGATATGTCATCCTTTTGAATAAAAGATTACAGGAAAGGCATTGATTTTAGAAACCCACAGATCATTATTTGCAACCGTGAAATTAGAAAAAAACATTGATTACACAGCCGTGACACTTATTTATGCTCAGGCCTTTTTAATACGAGGGTCCCGGAGGCTCAACCGAAACAACAGCATGAAAGAGGAGATATGTCATCCTTTTGAATAAAAGATTACAGGAAAGGCATTGATTTTAGAAACCCACAGATCATTATTTGCAACCGTGAAATTAGAAAAAAACATTGATTACACACCCGTTGCACTTATTTATGCTCCGGCCTTTTTAATACGAGGGTCCCGGAGCCTCAAACGAAACAACAGCATGAAAAAGGAGATATGTCATACTTTCGAATAAAAGATTACAGGAAAGGCATTGATTTTAGAAACCCACAGATCATTATTTGCAACCGTGAAATTAGAAAAAAAAATTGATTACACACCCGTGACATTTATGCACAGGCCTTTTTAATACGATGGTCTCGGAGCCTCAACCGAAACAACAGCATGAAAGAGGAGATATGTCATACTTTTGAATAAAAGATTACAGGAAAGGCATTGATTTTAGAAACCCACAGATCATTTATATGACCCGTGTAATAGAAAAAAACATTCATTAGACACCGGTTACACTTATTTATCCTCAGGCCTTGTTAATACGAGGGTCCCGGAGCAGCAAACTGAAACAACAGCATGAAAGAGGACATATGTCAATCTTTTTGAATTATAGATTACAGGAAAGGCATTGATTTTAGAAACACTGAGATAATTACTTGCAACCGGGAAATCAAAAAAAAAATTGAACAGACACCCAGTACACTTTATTATCCATAGGCCTTTTCAGCAGAGGCTCCAGGACCCTCAACAAAAACAAGAGCAGGGAGCTGGGCATAGGAGTACAATGGAGTGTGACAATAATAATCTGAAGGTGAAGATTGCATAGTTGTGGCATTTTAATTTTGTTATCGTGGGAACTTAGTACTTGCAATGACCTTGCTCTGGTGAATCCATATCGCAAATGTGTTATTTAAGGCACTGTTTGTCTATTTTTTTGAATATCAGCATTTGGTAAATGAAGCTCAACTTAGGCTGGTGAGAAACGACCTTTCTTCTGGCTGTTTGCAAATGTTGTGGCTCTGGACAAACATGTAAATAAGGGGCCATCAGCCATATTCTGCACGCAACCCCTTTGATGATTGACGATAAACATGTGTCACCTGCAAGCAGAGCTCGTTACTTCTGTCTAAATCATCTTCCTGGTATGGACAGGCCACTGTTTCCCACAGCAAGTACGAATTTTGAAATACAAGATTGTCTTGAGTATGGTAGGAAACCAAAGTTTATTTAATTCAGTACTATCTATCACCACAAAAAATGAACTTCTTGAAGCAACAAAAATGCCAGCAATTCCATGTGCTTATGGATGACATGGACCTCATGTCCTTTGGTGCACAGAGATGGAGACAATTTTTGCCCTCCCTGTACACTACCCAGATGTCTCAAACATCACCAGAAACACAATACAGCCACTCTTGTGAAGTTCCTGGTGTTCCGGTAGCCATCTCTTTGCGCTCCTAAAGGAATACTTTATCAGTGTTTTTGTATACATCCGACAACAGCTTCGGAGACTGTGGTGACGCACATGTTATTTACTGTTGTTCCAGCTGTGGCAATATCAATTGGCATGAAAAAGTTAAGATTTGTGGGTTGGGGAACCTATAGCTGTTAAGGTAGGACGTGTGTTTGAGGAGCTCCAGGTCTTACAAGTTACTTTGGAGTTAGTTTTCAACCTTAATTTAATTTTCTTTTTTGGATTCATAGTCACACTTTCTGGGGCTATCCAAGAGGAGCCTGGTAAAAGCAGTAGTAGTCACCCCTTATATCAACGGGTACGGAGACCTGTTTTTTGCGTTTCCAATATTGCGCCGTACCCCAAACTAATCCTGAATGAAAAAAAAAAAAAATTAAAATTTGGACTAGTGACGCACATTTTATGCACGCTGTGGCAATTGCAATTTGCAATAAAAATAATCTGCTAACAACAACCACTACCTATGACCACACCTGACTCCTGAAGTCATGCTTCAGTTATTAAGTCAAGTTAAATTAATTTTTTTTTCTTTATTATGCGCAGCAGAGGCTCCAGGACCCCAGGAAAGAGGACATATGGCATCCTTTTGAAAAAAATGATTATAGGAAAGGCATTGATTTTAGAAACACAGAGATCATTAGTTGCAACCGTGAAATCACAAAAAACTTCGATTATACACCAAGTACACTTATTTATCCTTAGGCCTTTTTAGCAGAGGCTCCAGGACCCTCCACAAAACCAGCAGCATGAAAGAGGACATATGGCATCCTTTAGAAAATTAGATTACAGGAAAGGCATTGATTTTAGAAACACAGAGATCATTAGTTGCAACCGTGAAATCACAAAAAACTTCAATTTAAACACCAAGTACACTTATTTATCCTTAGGCCTTTTTAGCAGAGGCTCCAGGACCCTCCACAAAACCAGCAGCATGAAAGAGGACATATGGCATACTTTAGAAAATTAGATTACAGGAAAGGCATTGATTTTAGAAACACAGAGATCATTAGTTGCAACCGTGAAATCTAAAAAAACATAGATTATACACCCAGTACACTTATTTATCCTTAGGCCTTTTTAGAAGAGTGTCCCGGAGCCTCAACAGAAAGAACAGCATGAAATAGGACATATGGCATCCTTTTGAAAAATAGATTACAGGAAAGGCATTGATTTTTGAAAGACAGAAAAAATAAGTTACAACTTGGAAATCTAAAAAAACATTGAATAGACACCCAGTACACTTCTTTATCCTTCGGCCTTTTTAGCAGAGGCTCCAGGACACTCAACAAAACCAGCAGTAGGAAAGAGGACATATGGCATCCTTTGTGAAAAAAAAGATTATAGGAAAGGCATTGATTTTAGAAACCCGGGGATAATTTGTTGCAACCGTGAATTTGAATAAAAAAAATGGTTGGATGGACACCCAGTACAATTCTTTCTCCCTAGGCCTTTTTATAAGAGGGTCCAGGACCCTCAAACAAAACACCAGCAGGAAAGGGGACATGTGGCATACTTTTTAACAATATAGTAAGAGTACAGGAAAGGCATTGATTTTAGAAACCCATAGATAATTTTTTGCAAATGTCAATTTGAATCAAAAAAATGATTCGATGGACAACCAGTACACCACTTTCTCCTTAGGCCTTTTTATAAGAGGGTCCTGGACCCTCAAAAAAAACACCAGCAGGAAAGAGGACATATGGCATACTTTTGAAAATTAGATTACAGGAAAGGCATTGATTTTAGAAACACAGAGATCAGTTATATGACCCGGGAAATAGAAAAAAAAATAATAAATTAGACACCCAGTACACTTCTTTTTCCTTAGGCCTTTTTAAAAGAGTGTCCTGGAGCCTCAACAGAAAGAACAGCATGAAATAGGATATATGGCATCCTTTTGAAAAAATAGATTACAGGAAAGGCATTGATTTTTGAAAGACAGAAAAAATAAGTTACAACTGGGAAATCTAAAAAAACATTGAATAGACACCCAGTACACTTCTTTATCCTTCGGCCTTTTTAGCAGAGGCTCCAGGACACTCAACAAAACCAGCAGTAGGAAAGAGGACATATGGCATCCTTTGTGAAAAAAAGATTATAGGAAAGTCATTGATTTTAGAAACCCGGGGATAATTTGTTGCAACCGTGAATTTTAATTAAAAAAAATGATTAAATGGACACCAGGTACAATTCTTTATCCATAAGGCCTTTTTATAAGAGGGTCCAGGACCCTCAAACAAAAAACCAGCAGGAAAGAGGACATATGGCATACTTTTGAACAATAGAGTACAGGAAAGGCATAGATTTTAGAAACCCATAGAATTTTTTTTTTAAATGGAAATTTGAATAAAAAAAAATGATTCGATGGACAGCCAGTACACCTCTTTCTCCTTAGGCCTTTTTATAAGTGGGTCCTGGACCCTCAAAAAAAACACCAGCAGGAAAGAGGACGTATGGCATCCTTTTGAACAATAGAGTACAGGTACAGCATTGATTTTACAAACCCAGAGATCATTTTGGTCAATTGTTAAATAGAAAAATAAAAATGAGTGGCCAACCAGTACACCTCTTTCTCCTTAGGCCTTTTTATAAGATGGTCCTGGACACTCAAAAAAAACACCAGCAGGAAAGAGGACGTATGGCATCCTTTTGAACAATAGAGTACAGGTACGGCATTGATTTTACAAAACCAGAGATAATTTTGGTCAAATGAGAAATAGAAAATAAAAATGAGTGGACACCCAGTACACCTCTTTCACCTTAGGCCTTTTTATAACAGTGTCCAGGACCCTCAAACAAAATACCAGCAGGAAAGAGAACATATGGCATACTTTGGAACAATAGAGTACTGGTACGGCATTGATTTGTGAAACCCACAGATAATTGTTTGTAAAAGTGAAATAGAACCAAAAACCATGCTTGGACTCGCACTCCAGGTCGTTCTCCTTCAGCTTTTTTATAAGAGGGTCCAGCACCCTCAACAGAAACAACTGCAGGAAACACCACCACATATGCCATCCTTTTGCACAAGCAAGTACAGGTATGGCATCCATTTTAGAAACCCAAAGATAATTGAGAGGAACCAGGAACATTTTTATAAAAACTGGATGGGTCAACCATTACTACAGGTCGTTCTGCTTCAGCCTTTTTATATCATGGGCCACGACCCGCAACAGGCACAACAGCATGAAACAAAACATATGCCACCCTTTTGCACAATAGAGTACAGGTATGTCATAGATGGAACACGGAGATAATTTAGAGCAACCAAGAGATGGATAAAGATGCTTGGTCGGTCCTACTCTTTCAAATTTGTTGCATTTTGCGTTCAATTGAATAGTCCACCGGATATGAGTGGTGTGTAAAGTTGTACAATTCGTAACAGTTTAATCACTAGTGTTATGTGCCTTATTTTTTTTTATTTGAGTTTTGTACCCACAGAGATGCAGCAGAGGCCAGAAAAATTAGGAATGTACAAATGACTGAAACATTGGGGTATTGTTGGAGCAACTGCTGTAGCAGCGGCCAGAAAAATCGATGTTTGTAAAACATTTATAAAGTGCCCTAAAAGCTTGTGGCTTGAACACTAGTTGTTGGCGGATAAGTCAAGCAAGTCCTCCGTCTTTATAACCAAAAAAAAAAAGGCCAGCCTGTGTACCAGTTGTAGCCCAAGGCAGCTCATATCATCATCAGTAGTTTTTTATTCAAATGTATCGCCCAATGTCAGTCCCTTCAGGATCCAGCCCTCATTCATTTTTATAAAAGTGAGATAGTCAAGGCTTTTTTGACCTAGACGACTTCTCTTCTCAGTGACAAAACCTCCTGCTGCACTAAAAGTCCTTTCGGACAGGACACTTGAAGCGGGGCAGGCCAGAAGTTCCACTGCAAATTGGGATAGCTCAGGCCACAAGTCCAGCCTGCACACCCAGTAGTCAAGGGGTCCATCGCTCCTGAGAGTGTCGAGATCCGCAGTTAAAGCTAGGTAGTCTGCTACCTGTCGGTTGAGTTTTTCTCTAAGGCTGGATCCCGAAAGGCTCTGATGGTGCATGGGAGTTAAAAAGGTACGCATGTCCTCCATCAACAAGACGTCAGGAAAGCGCCCGGTCCTTGCCGCCGTGGTCGTGGGAGGAGGAGGATTAATTTCATCTCTTCCCCTGTTACATTCCCGTGGTGCTGTGACATCACCCTTATACGCTGTGTAAAGCATAGTTTTTATTTATTATGAAAATGCTCCATCCTTTCCAACTTGCAGGAATTTGGTAACATTTCAGGCACTTTATGCTTATACCGGGGGTCGAGGAGCGTGGACACCCAGTACAGGTCATTCTCCTTCAGCTTTTTTATACGAGGGTCCCTCAACAGGCACGACAGCATGAAAGAACCCATTTGAACAAGGTTGGATGCTGAGCTAATCATGTCGCGTTCCTCCTCCTCACTGATCTCACTGATGATATCTTCTTCCCCCCAGCCACGTACAACACCACGGGTACCAGAGAGGTGACAACAACGAGCACCCTGGGATGCCTGTTGTGCTCGGTCTTCCTCCTCCTCCTCCTCCTCCTCCTCAAAGCCACATTCCTCCTCTGACTCCTCTTCCTCACAATCCTCTTCCTGCGTTGCCGCAGGTCCAGCAAGCGATGCTGATTCGGCTTTTAGTGGGGGTGATGGACACCACAACTCTTCCTCTTCCTCTTCACGCTCATCTACTGCCTGATCCAGCACTCTTCGCAGGGCACACTCCAGGAAGAAAGCAAATGATATGATGTCGCTGATGGTGCCTTCGGTGTGACTGACAAGGTTTGTCACCTCCTCAAAAGGATGCATGAGCCTACAGGCATTGCGCATGAGCGTCCAGTAATTTGGCAAAAATATCCCCAGCTCCCCAGAGGCTGTCCTAGCACCCCGGTCCTACAAATACTCATTAACAGCTTTTTCTTGTTGGAGCAGGCGGTCAAACATTAGGAGTGTTGAATTCCACCGTGTCGGGCTGTCGCAAATCAAGCGCCTCACTGGCAGGTTGTTTTTCGACGCTGGATATCAGACAAGTGCGCCATGGCCGTGTAGGAACGCCTGAAATGGCCACACACCTTCCTGGCCTGCTTCAGGACGTCCTGTAAGCCTGGGTACTTATGGACAAATCGTTGTACAATCAGATTACACACATGTGCCATGCACGGCACATGTGTCAACTTGCCCAATTTCAATGCCGCCACCAAATTACTTCCATTGTCAGAAACAACCTTGCCAATCTCCAGTCAGCCACTGATCCACCTGTGCGTTCAGGGCGGTCAGGAGTGCTGGTGCGGTGTGACTCTCTGCTTTCAGGCAAGTCAACCCCAAGACGGCGTGACACTGCCATACCCGGGATGTAGCATAGTACCTGGAGAGCTGGGGGGGTGCCATAGATGTGGAGCAAGACGCAGAAGTTGAAGAGGACTCAGCCGAGGAAGAGGTTATGGAAGAGGATGAAGTAGGAGGAGTAGAGGAGGTAGCAGCAGGCCTGCCTGCAAGTCGTGGCGGTGTCACCAACTCTTCTGAAGAGCCACGCATTCCATGCTTGTCAGAAGTCAGCAGGTTTACCCAATGCGCAGTGTAGGTGATATACCTGCCCTGACCATGCTTTGCAGACCAGCTATCCGTGGTCATATGGACCCTTGCCCCAACGCTGTGTGCCAGACATGCCATAACTTCCTTTCTCACAACAGAGTACAGGTTTGGGATTGCCTTTTGTGAAAAGAAATTTCTGCCAGGTACCTTCCACTGCGGTGTCCCAATAGATACAAATTTTTTGAAAGCATCAGACTCCACCAGCTTGTATGGTAAAAGCTGGCGGGCTAAGAGTTCAGACAAGCCAGCTGTCAGACGCCGGGCAAGGGGGTGACTTTGAGAAATTGGCTTCTTACGCTCAAACATGTCCTTGACAGACACCTGACTGTGGGCAGATGACCAGGAACTACTACGTAAGAGAGACTGAGTGGAGGATGGTTGAGAGGGGGCAAGGAGGACAGCACTGGTTGACGTGGCTGAAGATGCTGGAGCAGGAGGAGGAGGGCGGCTTTCACTTTGTGTGCTGCTTCTACTCATGTGTTCTTCCCATCGGCCTTTGTGATGGGAGACCATGTGCCTTCGCAAAGCAGTTGTACCTAGGTGGCTGTTGGACTTCCCACGACTCAGTTTCTTTTGGCACAGGTTGCAAATGGCATCGCTGTTGTCAGAGGCAGACACACAAAAAAAATGCCACACTGCTGAGCTCTGCAATGACGGCATTCTGGTGGTGGCAACAGCATGCATTGATGGGCATCGGCGGGCTGTCTGGCTGACCCCTGGTGACGATGCATGCTGTCTGACTGTGCCACTAGCTCCTTGAGACGACCTCCCCGTGCTTCCAAATCGTCTCCTCCTCCTCCTCCTCTCTGTCTCCCCATCTGAACTTTCCCCCTCTTCTTCTTCTCTTCTAGCAGGCACCCACGTGACATCCACCGACACATCATCATCAACCGCTTCACTTGTATCTGAAACATCAAGAAAGGAAGCAGCAGCGGGTACAACATCACCATCATCATCACACCGTACCTCCATGTCGGTAATGCTGCCTGACTGAGACTGATCACTATTATCTACATCCTCTGTCAATGATGGTTGCGCATCACTCATTTCTTCAAAATGATGTGTCAATAACTCATGTGACAGATCAAGTGAAGCGGCTGTGGTGCTAGTGTTGGTGGTGGCGACAGGCGGCAGAGTGTCACTGGTCACTTGAGACCTGCCCAAAGCACAGCTGGACTTAGATGGTGCGTCAAGGTTAGGAGGACTAGCAGCGGAAGCTGAAGAAGATTGGGTTTCCTGTGTTAGCCATTCAACTAGGTCCTCCTCAGAAGTTTTTGCATCCCCCCTGGCACCCGGCGTCTGAACAATGTGCATATTTGTAGGGTCTAAAGGAATCACAGCACCACAACCACGACCACGGAACCTGCGGTGTGGCCTGCCTCTGCCTGTCATTTTTTTTTAAATGGACACTAACAATACTATTACACCAATTGAGTGGTGGCACTGTGAAAGTGGGCACAGTATACGCTGTGAGACTGGAGAAAGAGAGAACACAGAGGCGCCTAACATGGCCTAGTATAGCCAGATACCAGATATAACAATACACAGGGTAACAATTGAATACTCACAAAAGAGATGCACCCATTGGTGCTATTGAAGCAGACTGGAACCTCTCAGTGGTCCAGCTCACTGATGTAATTCACGTGTCAGTTGTAGTCCTTGATGCTGGTGATTATCAGGTTCCTGAGTGAACACAAAAGAAGCAAACCATAGCCCAGTAACGTTTATATAAATGAGTGGTAATCTGAGCAATCCTACTTACAAGATCCAAAGCACCTGCAGGTGCATATACTGCAAACTGGAACCAAACAGTCGCCCAGTAGACTGATCCCTCCAGGTGATAGCAGAATAGCTCGCTGGTGCCACTCAAAAGTTTTAGCAGCATGCAAATAGTATATAAAAGATGTCCAAAAAGCAAGTGTATTACTGTAAAAATCTTTATTAAAATGCGACGCGTTTCTCAGCTAAAACAAGCTGTTTCATCAGGCTAAAAAATTGTAAAAACACATACAGATTACACTTGCTTTATACAAAAACACACCTACTAATTGGCCAATCAGATTGCTCTAACCTTGATAGTCATTAAGTGTTAGCACCTGTCTACTAGAAAGTTGGTATGGCAACCAACACCCAAACATAATTTAGTGCAATTTAGGTGTTGGTTGCCATATCAACTTTCTAGCAGACAGGTGCTAACACTTAATGACTATCAAGGTTAGAGCAATCTGATTGGCCAATTAGTAGGTGTGTTTTTGTATAAAGCAAGTGTAATCTGTATGTGTTTTTACAATTTTTTAGCCTGATGAAACAGCTTGTTTTAGCTGAGAAACGTGTCGCATTTTAATAAAGATTTTTACAGTAATACACTTGCTTTTTGGACATCTTTTATATATTATTCGCATGCTGCTAAAACTTTTGAGTGGCACCAGCGAGCTATTCTGCTATCACCTGGAGGGATCAGTCTACTGGGCGACTGTTTGGTTCCAGTTTGCAGTATATGCACCTGCAGGTGCTTTGGATCTTGTAAGTAGGATTGCTCAGATTACCACTCATTTATATAAACGTTACTGGGCTATGGTTTGCTTCTTTTGTGTTCACTCAGGAACCTGATAATCACCAGCATCAAGGACTACAACTGACACGTGAATTACATCAGTGAGCTGGACCACTGAGAGGTTCCAGTCTGCTTCAATAGCACCAATGGGTGCATCTCTTTTGTGAGTATTCAATTGTTACCCTGTGTATTGTTATATCTGGTATCTGGCTATACTAGGCCATGTTTGGCGCCTCTGTGTTCTCTCTTTCTCCAGTTATCCATCTATCAGGAAGACCATCCTAAGACTGAGAGCTGCCTACCGTTTTTTGGACTTACTACCATTTGGGACATTATTGTTATCATTTTCATTCGTTGGACTTTTTTTGGTACACATTTTCTAACATATATGTATGTTTTTGTATATATATATATACAATATCATATTAGGATTAATTTAGTTATTTGTTTTTGCCTAGGAGACTGATTACTGACAGTCTAAACAGTTATGATTGACAATTTTTGCAATAATGTTAACAGAAATATGATTGCTGACAACAATTGGCTAGGTGGGCCTATCTCACAGCAGGCTGCAAGGCAGGAGGAAAGTGCTATTCAATGGCACCAGCAAACTGACGATTAAAATCACATCAACTATTACCAAAAATTTTAATTTTTAATTATTAGAATACTGTCACAACAAATATGATTGGTGTAAATATTTTTTAAGTAGGCCTGGCACACAGGCTTGGAACGCTGTAGAAAAGTGCAATTCAAAGGCACGAGCAAACTTAGGGTTAAGATCATCAACAATAAAGATTTTTTTAATTGTAATTAGTAACTATACTGTGACAAAAAAATTTGGATTGGTGTAAATAGATGGTAAGACGGCCTGGCACAAAAGGATGGCAGGCAGGAGGGAGATGCAATTCAAGGACACTAGGAGACTGATTACTGACAGTCTAAACAGTGATGATTGACAATTTTTGCAATACTGTTAACAGAAATATGATTGCTGACAACAATTGGCTAGGTGGGCCTGGCTCACAGCAGGCTGCAAGGCAGGAGGAAAGTGCTATTCAATGGCACCAGCAAACTGACAATTCAAATCACAGCAACTATTACCAAAAATTTTAATTTTTAATTATTAGAATACTGTCACAACAAATATGATTGGTGTAAATATTTTTTAAGTAGGCCTGGCACACAGGCTTGGAAGGCTGTAGAAAAGTGCAATTCAAAGGCACGAGCAAACTGAGGGTTAAGATCATCAACAATAAAGATTTTTTTAATGGTAATTAGTAACTATACTGTGACAAAAAATTTGGATTGGTGTAAATAGTTGGCAAGACGGCCTGGCACAAAAGGATGGCAGGCAGGAGGGAGATGCAATTCAAGGACACTAGGAGACTGATTGCTGACAGTCTAAACAGTGATGATTGACAATTTTTGAAATACTGTTAACAGATATATGATTGCTGACAACAATTGGCTAGGTGGGCCTGGCTCACAGCAGGCTGCAAGGCAGGAGGAAAGTGCTATTTAATGGCACCAGCAAACTGAGGATTCAAATCACAGCAACTATTACCAAAAATTTTAATTTTTAATTATTAGAATACTGTCCCAACAAATATGATTGGTGTAAATATTTTTTAAGTAGGCCTGGCACACAGGCTTGGAAGGCTGTAGAAAAGTGAAATTCAAAAGCACGAGCAAACTGAGTATTAAGATCAGCAATGATAAAGATTTTTTTAATTGTAATTAGTAACTATACTGTGACAAAAAATTTGGATTGGTGTAAATAGTTGGCAAGACGGCCTGGCACAAAAGGATGGCAGGCAGGAGGGAGATGCAATTCAAGGAAACTAGGAGACTGATTACTGACAGTCTAAACAGTGATGATTGACAATTTTTGAAATACTGTTAACAGAAATATGATTGCTGACAACAATTGGCTAGGTAGGCCTGGCTCACAGCAGGCTGCAAGGCAGGAGGAAAGTGCTATTCAATGGCACCAGCAAACTGACGATTCAAATCACAGCAACTATTACCAAAAATTTTAATTTTTAATTATTAGAATACTGTCACAGCAAATATGATTGGTGTAAATATTTTTTAAGTAGGCCTGGCGCACAGGCTTGGAAGGCTGTAGAAAAGTGCAATTCAAAGGCACGAGCAAACTGAGGGTTAAGATCATCAACGATAAAGATTTTTTAAATTTTAATTAGTAACTATACTGTGAAAAAAAATTAGGATTGGTGTAAATAGTTGGCAAGACGGCCTGGCACAAAAGGATGGCAGGCAGGAGGGAGATGCAATTCAAGGACACTAGGAGACTGATTACTGACAGTCTAAACAGTGATGATTGACAATTTTTGCAATACTGTTAACAGAAATATGATTGGTGACAACAATTGGCTAGGTGGGCCTGGCTCACAGCAGGCTGCAAGGCAGGAGGAAAGTGCTATTCAATGGCACCAGCAAACTGAGGATTCAAATCACAGCAACTATTACCAAAAATTTTAATTTTTAATTATTAGAATACTGTCACAACAAATATGATTGGTGTAAATATTTTTTAAGTAGGCCTGGCACACAGGCTTGGAAGGCTGTAGAAAAGTGCAATTCAAAGGCACGAGCAAACTGAGGGTTAAGATCAACACTAAAAATTTTTTTTATTTAAATTAATAACTATACTGTCTGACTGTGACAGCAATTATGATTGGTGTAAATAGTTGGCTAGACGGCCTGGCACAAAAGGCTGGCAGTGGCAGGCAGGAGGTAAATGAAATTCAATGGCCCTAGGAGACTGAATATTTGCAGTCCAAAAAATTATGTTTTTTTATTTTTTTATTACTGTTACAAGAATTGTGATTGGTGCCACTAATTGGCTACTTGGGCCTGGCAGACAGGCTGGCAGATATGAGTCGTGGATGGTAGGTAGGGCAGTAATTTAACACAGTATGCTGTGTAAGTGACAAAAACACAGGACTGATAGAAAATTAAGTTACGTTACACTAGCAAAATATTTTAAAATTTTAGATTTTAATATTAAAATTATGTTAAGAAGTGCAATGCACATATGACTCTATGAGTGGGCGCACTGGCTGGCTGCTACGTAGGGCAGCAATTATAACAACAGTATGCTGTGTAAGTCAGATAGACAGTTAGACACAGGCCTGATAGAAAATACAATTAGATTACACTAGCATAATGATTTAAAGACTTTTTTTTGGAAATTTTAAGAAAAAGGTTAAGCACATACATATGAGTCGTGGCTGATAGCCTTGGAAGGGCAGCTATTAAAAACAGTAGGCTATGTATGTCGGATACACACACGCCTGATAGAAAATACTATTAGATTACTCTAGAAAAATGATTGAAATTATTTTTTTGGGGGGGAGATTAAAAAAAGGTTAAACACATATGAGTCGTGGCTCATAGACTAGGGAGGGCAGCAAGTAAACACAGTAGGCTCTCTATGTCAGCAAAACACACAGGCCGGATAGAAAATTAGATTTGATTACACTAGCAAACAAATGTAAACTTTTTTTTTTTTATATTAAAATTAAGGTGAAAGAAAAATAGATATGAGTGCTGGGTGGCTGCCTGGCACAGACCAATTAACCAAAAGACTGAAAAAAAAGAGGTATATTAATGCTGAGTGAGCCTGACAGACACAGGCATGATAGTAAATGTAATTAGATTACACTAGAAAAAAATTTTTGTGTGTTTTTTTTAAAATTAAAAATAATGTTATAAACGGATATTAACGCTGCTGGCTGGCACAGAGCAATGAACCAGAGTATATGCTGTGTGACACTGGCCTGATAGAAAATGAAAAAAAAATACACTAGAAAAATAATTATATTTTTGGGTTAGTTAAATTTAAACTAATGTTGTTAGGGAGATATCAGTGGTGGCAGTAGTCACAGCATATGCTGTGAGCCTTAAACACACAGCTGAAAGCCAGGCAAATGCTAATAAAAAAAAAAAGAAATAAAAAAAAAAAACGGCACGAAATATAGCCCTAAAAAGGGCTTTTTGGGGTGCTGTGCTTGCAGCAGAGATGAGTGGAGTCCTTCTGGACTGTAAATACACTAGCCTAGCTATGTTTTTCCTATGAATGTCAGGAACGTCCTATCATTAAAAAAACAAGGTCGTTATGAGTCTAAAATGGCAGATTCCGAGTAGCTGGGAGTATCTGTGAGGGAGTGTCTGATGTTGATTGGCTCTAATGTGTCAGGCGGCTGTGACATAAAGGGTCAAAGTTTCCACAATGATGACACATAGGGGCGGATCGAACATCGCCATGTGTTCGCCCACAAACGCGAACACGAACAAGCTATGTTCGCTGTGAACCGTTCGCGGGCGAACAGTTCGGGACATCACTAGTCACTGCTGTGAGCTTCACAAGAGATTCTGTGAGTACACAATGTTTTATTGAACAGACTTAACATTTAAGAAACTGCTACTTTATTGTGGATTGCATAAAACATATACAGGGAGTGCAGAATTATTAGGCAAGTTGTATTTTTGAGGATTAATTTTATTATTGAACAACAACCATGTTCTCAATGAACCAAAAAAACTAATTAATATCAAAGCTGAATAGTTTTGGAAGTAGTTTTTAGTTATAGCTATTTTAGGGGGATATCTGTGTGTGCAGGTGACTATTACTGTGCATAATTATTAGGCAACTTAACAAAAAACAAATATATACCCATTTTAATTATTTATTTTTACCAGTGAAACCAATATAACATCTCAACATTCACAAATATACATTTCTGACATTCAAAAACAAAACAAAAACAAACCAGTGACCAATATAGCCACCTTTCTTTGCAAGGACACTCAAAAGCCTGCCATCCATGGATTCTGTCAGTGTTTTGATCTGTTCACCATCAACATTGCGTGCAGCAGCAACCACAGCCTCCCAGACACTGTTCAGAGAGGTGTACTGTTTTCCCTCCTTGTAAAGCTCACATTTGATGATGGACCACAGGTTCTCAATGGGGTTCAGATCAGGTGAACAAGGAGGCCATGTCATTAGATTTTCTTCTTTTATACCCTTTCTTGCCAGCCACGCTGTGGAGTACTTGGACGCGTGTGATGGAGCATTGTCCTGCATGAAAATCATGTTTTTCTTGAAGGATGCAGACTTCTTCCTGTACCACTGCTTGAAGAAGGTGTCTTCCAGAAACTGGCAGTAGGACTGGGAGTTGAGCTTGACTCCATCCTCAACCCGAAAAGGCCCCACAAGCTCATCTTTGATGATACCAGCCCAAACCAGTACTCCACCTCCACCTTGCTGGCGTCTGAGTCGGACTGGAGCTCTCTGCCCTTTACCAATCCAGCCACGGGCCCATCCATCTGGCCCATCAAGACTCACTCTCATTTCATCAGTCCATAAAACCTTAGAAAAATCAGTCTTGAGATATTTCTTGGCCCAGTCTTGACGTTTCAGCTTGTGTGTCTTGTTCAGTGGTGGTCGTCTTTCAGCCTTTCTTACCTTGGCCATGTCTCTGAGTATGGCACACCTTGTGCTTTTGGGCACTCCAGTGATGTTGCAGCTCTGAAATATGGCCAAACTGGTGGCAAGTGGCATCTTGGCAGCTGCACGCTTGACTTTTCTCAGTTCATGGGCAGTTATTTTGCGCCTTGATTTTTCCACACGCTTCTTGCGACCCTGTTGACTATTTTGAATGAAACGCTTGATTGTTCGATGATCACGCTTCAGAAGCTTTGCAATTTTAAGAGTGCTGCATCCCTCTGCAAGATATCTCACTATTTTTGACTTTTCTGAGCCTGTCAAGTCCTTCTTTTGACCCATTTTGCCAAAGGAAAGGAAGTTGCCTAATAATTATGCACACCTGATATAGGGTGTTGATGTCATTAGACCACACCCCTTCTCATTACAGAGATGCACATCACCTAATATGCTTAATTGGTAGTAGGCTTTCAAGCCTATACAGCTTGGAGAAAGACAACATGCATAAAGAGGATGATGTGGTCAAAATACTCATTTGCCTAATAATTCTGCACTCCCTGTAAGGTTGTCTAAACTGCTACTGAATTGTGGACTGCATAAAACATATAAGACTGTCTTACTTCTCATGCCTGATTAACTCACTCACTGCAGCTTTGCATAAAACATATAAGACTGTCTTACTTCTCTTGCCTGATTAACTCACTCACTGCAGCTTAACTGTTAAAGCAACTCTCAAGTATATTCTAAGGAAAAGACAAAGTAATTCCACCTTATTTTAGTTTTTCTTACTACTCAGTTAATTTATCTTTTAAAGTTCCATCATCTATAAATAATAGATTGAATGGATACCAAAGTTATATCTTGTTTGTACATTCTCCATACAAAATTAACCTTTGCAAACTAAATTACACTATACTACTTGGTTTCACTTTGAAGGTAGTGTCACCATATCAATTAGTGTTACATTCAAATATTTCTAAATCTTACATAATACTAAGCCAAAAAAGAAGGAAAAAAATAAATAAATTAAAAAAAAAAAAAAAAAAAAAAAGAATTTAGTGATTTATATTCAGCTAGTATGGATCCTGCTGAAATACCTCAATTCGTATATAATTTAAATCAAAAGGTGGATAAAATGGGACAAGCCATTTTAGATTTGCAACTTGAAACTCAGGTACTTAGAGAACTAATTAAAGATCTCAAAGATCAAAACACACCAAGTACTGAGCCACAAGTAAGCCTACCAGAACCTTTCACTGGTGATAGGAGGTTATACAGGCAATTCAAAAATGCATGCCATTTGTTATTTAACCTAAAACCCAAAACGTACCCTACAGACAGGGTCAGGGTTCTTTCAACAATTTCATTTCTTAGGTCAGAACCCAGGGTGTGGGCTGACCACTTATGTGAAACAAATGATCCTTTGCTGAATTCTTTCTCAGGATTTTTTTCTGCTATGGATGAGCTGTACAGGGATGCAGATATACAACTCACCGCTGAACAAAAAATGAGGAGTCTCAAGCAAGGAAAAAAAACAGTAGAAGACTACATCACCGAATTTAAATTATATGCATCAGATTCTGCCTGGAGTTCGGTTTCCCTAAGAAATCAGTTCAGACTGGGATTGTCTGACTCAGTTAAAGATGAACTTGCTCGAATAGAAATGCCAAGTACCTTAGAAGCACTTATGAAAGTGGCAACACAAATTGACCGAAGACTCAGGGAACGCAAGGCAGAAAACAGCTATTCTGAAACTACATCTAAGCCATCTTCATCTACTTACTCACACCAGAGACCTATAACTACAGAACAAGCAACACTCATGGAGATTGGAGTTATTAGAGGACCCCTTACCGCAGATGAAAGAATGAGACGTAAAACCAACCATCTCTGTATGTATTGTGGCAATTCCAACCATATGGTCACAGATTGCCCCATCTTACGCAAGAACAAAAAGAGTAAGTTTTTAACTATAAATAATACTAGTCATGTAGAAAAAACACTTTCTTATTGAAATTTATCTCTTACTCTGCAGTGGGACCTTAGAAGACTCACAACCAATGCCATAGTGGACTCCGGAGCTTTTGGCAATTTCATAGATATCAGCACTGTTCAAAAAAATAAAATACCTACCGTATTAAAAACAACTCCAGTCTCTCTCAAGGTTATTGTTGGTTCTGATCTAAAAAATGGTCCAATCACACATAACACAATTCCAATATTAGTTACTATTGATGGGGCACATACAGAATATCTTACATTTGACATCATACCATCACCACATTTTCAGGTTGTTTTGGGTCTGTATTGGTTACAGTTACACAACCCTAGCATCAATTGGTCTAGTTTCTCAGTAAACTTTAATTCACCCTATTGTGAAAGCACTTGTTACCCACAACCTGTAATACTTCAAGCAACTACTGAAGAAGTAAAAATACCTAAACCCTATCAAGATTTTGTTGAAGTCTTCAGTAAGTCTGAGGCCGAATCATTACCCCCGCACCGGGTTTATGACTGCCCGATAGAACTAATCCCTGGAGCAACATTACCAGTTGGTCACTTATACCCATTAAGTCAACCGGAATTGGATTATTTAAAGCAATACCTACAGGACAACCTAAGGAAAGGTTTCATACGTCCCTCTTCTCCTGCCGCAGCTGGTATGTTCTTCGTGACCAACAAAGACTCTACTCTCAGACCTATAATAGATTATAGGGAGCTCAACAAACGTACAGTAAAAAAACGGTACCCACTTCCATTGATACCGGAACTGATCGAACGCCTAACCAATGCATCCATTTTCACAAAGCTTGATTTAAGGGGGGCTTACAACCTAATCCGTATAAGGGAAGGCGACAAATGGCTCACTGCATTCAGAACGAGGTATGGCCTCTATGAATACCTAGTGATGCCATTCGGCCTTTGTAATGCCCCCGCAATCTTCCAACACTTCATAAACGACATATTCCGTGATTTACTAGAAGTCTGTTTGGTTGTATATCTTGATGATATTCTAATTTATTCTAATAACATATCAGACCACATAAAACATGTACGTTGGGTGTTAGCTCGTTTAAAAATATATAAGTTATATGCAAAATTAGAGAAGTGTTCTTTCCACAAAACTTCCATTTCATTTCTAGGATACACCATTTCCTCAGCTGGCATTCAGATGCAGTCAGAAAAGGTTGAAGCAGTTAAACATTGGCCACAGCCTACTGATCGGAAATCTTTGCAAAGATTTCTTGGTTTCGCTAACTATTATCGAAAATTTATAAAGAATTTTTCGACGCTTGTAAAACCACTCACTCAACTCAATGGAACTACACATCCATTCCTATGGGAAGAGATGCATACTAATGTTTTTGAAAATTTAAAAAGATTATTTACAGAAGCTCCTATACTAATGTTGCCAAATGTTGAACTACAATACATACTGGAGGTAGGCTCTTCAGATTATGCTATAGGTGCTGTATTATCCCAACAAAAAGCTCCTAACGAACCTATGCACCCAATCTCTTTCTTTTCTAAGACCATGACATCAGCAGAAAGAAACTATGCAATTGGGGATAAAGAATTGCTAGCCATTCGTCGATCTTTGGAATTCTGGAGACACCTTCTTGAAGGTGCAAAGAAAACTTTCATAATGTACACTGACCATAAAAACCTACAATATCTCCAAAATAATAAAACCTTGTCAGCCAGACAGGTTAGATGGAGTCTTTATTTTGCTAGATTCGATTTCCAAATCATATATCGACCTGCTTGCAAAAATGGAAAAGCGGATGCACTTTCCCGTCAACTATCAATACCTCCAACATTTTCAAAACCCTCAAATATCATACCAACGGAAAGATTCATTGGGTTGACCTCAGATTTCATCTCGGATGTTAAGAAGTTTTCAAATACTCCACCCCCTGACTCCAAATTTGACTTGATCATCAAGGATGGAATATATTACTATAAAGATAGAATCTACTTACCTGAACCCCTCAGACTAGAAATAATCAAAGAACACCATGATACTCCATTATCTGGACACCCAGGAGAAACTCGTACATTACAGCTGTTAACTAGATTATACTGGTGGCCGAACATGAAAAGATCTATCTCTGAATACATCAAGGGCTGTATTACCTGTCAAACTTGTAAAACTGAAAAGAAACACCATATGGCTTATTAATGCCCATTCCAGTTTCAGACAGACCATGGAAACAAATCGGAATCGATTTCATCGTTGATTTACCTCCCTCTAAAACTCACACCACTATAATGGTAGTCGTTGATAGCTTCTCAAAAATGGCACATTTTATACCATTCCATAAGCTGCCAAGTTCAGCTGAAACTGCCACTCTCTTTATTGAACAAATAGTCAGGTTACATGGAGTACCATCCATTGTGATCTCAGATAGGGGTTCCCAATTCACTTCCAGATTCTGGAAAAGCCTATGTCTTTCCCTTGGTATCAAACACCAATATACAACATCATTCCACCCTCAAGCTAACGGACAAGTAGAAAGAATAAATCAATGGTTGGATGAATACATACGTTGTTTCTGTTCCTATCAACAACATAACTGGATAACATTTCTACCATTTGCAGAATTTGCGTACAATAATCTAACTAATTCTTCAACTAAACTTACTCCGTTTTTTGCGAATTATGGATATCATCCTTCTTTCACTCAAGTTTCCTCTACTCCTTCCAATTCTCCCCTGGTGGATGAATTCAATAATTCACTACAGGATAATTTCAATTTTATTAAAGACAATATTATAAAGGCACAAAATTCACAGAAGTACTACTATGATATAAGACGCCGGGAACCACCTCGCTATCAAATTGGAGACCAAGTTTGGTTATCAACCAAAAACTTAAGGATACAAGTACCCAGTAGGAAATTGACTCAAAAGTATTGTGGACCATTCACAATTGTGAAAGTTGTTAATCAGAATGCGGTTACACTTAAATTACCACCTTGTATGAAAATACACGCTACTTTTCATGTTTCCCTCCTTAAGCCTTATACTCCAACGAGATCTAAAGCTCCTATACTCCCATCCTCACTCAGCATGCAAGACTCGGATGTGTATGAGGTTAAGGAACTCCTTGATTCATGTTATTCTAGAGGAATGTTACAATACCTTGTGAGGTGGAAGAATTATTCGGAAGAAGAAGATAATTGGGAGCCTGCTTCTAATATTTACGCACCTAGGTTGGTGGCACAATTTCACAGGAGATTTCCGGACCGTCCCAGGCCTCAAGCTGAGGATCAGCTTGCTTGAGGGGGGAGTCATGTCAGGAATTGTGGTTATGCTGTACCTTTAAGGAATTCAACCAATAGGATTCTTCCTCCTCTCATTTAAACACCTGCTCAGGTTACAAACGTTGCTTAGTATTTTGTTATTTTCACTAGTAACACTGAGCCTTGCTACAGCTGAACTACTGCCTTCTCTCTACATTTGTTTAACCTCTTGGTCTTTTGTGTTTGCAAATAGGAACTACAGTCACTGGAATCAATTCCTTTTATTTAGGAACTTTCTGTTTGCACATTCCTGCACAGCCAGTGACTGCAACTAAATATTCATCTACCTTATCAACACCCTCCAACTGCCTTCCTCCAGACTCACCATTGTCTACTTAACAAAGGTACTCTGCAGATGTACATATTTAATTTTACCTTATATTTCTTGTGAATTGCATAATATCAGTTTAAGCTCTCCACTCTGTCCTGTGACATCACAAGCTCTGCAAAGACTCATCTGTGCACACAGAACAGGAAGTCTCCTCCCCTCCAGATCAGATACCAACATTTAGAGACTCTAGTCACTGCTGTGAGCTTCACAAGAGATTCTGTGAGTACACAATGTTTTTTTTTTTTTTTTATAATTTTTATTTTTATTGAGGCAGAGAAACAAACAACATTTTGCTCACATGAAAATTACAGAAAATTCACATATAACAGGTTCAATAGCTAGTTACAGATTGCAAGGTGCTATGCTAGAAGAGCAAACCCAAAACTTCCCTCATTTTTGTCCCAGTCTTCAAACATAACAGTAGAGGCCACTTTTGGGCCTTAATGGAGTCAAATAGGCTGGGGGTTGTAGTAACTACTCGCACATCCTCCTATGCCGCAAGGACCGCGTGGGTCCAAGTATATATAACAATAAGACAAAAAGGTAGGGGGATGACAGAAAAAGATATAACATTACCATAGACTATGGTGGGGCTCAGAGAGCTATTTAGGGCTCTCCGAGCAGGGCAGAGACTACTAAACTCTGCCAAATAAACAGAGGCTAATAAGGGAGAAAGAAGCAAAATATATTAAATAAAGGGGGCAACTGTGCCTCTATGATCCCATGTGAGATAGGCTTAGTACAGGTACTGTTGCTAGGTGGTCATAATCTCGGGAGATCTATTAGTCGCTCCAGGGCTTTTAATGTCAAAATAACAGTGCTATAAAGATTGACCCAGGACCTACACCTCTACTCTCAGTGGATCAAATGTAAAAGCTGTCTACTACAGTCTTCAAAAAAAACTCATTCTACTCTCTGCATTACTATGAATAAATCTCATTATCACTTAGGGCTATGGCAAGCCCTCTTATCGCTATATATAATTATATATCTCCAAAACATTCAGATTAGTATGTAGTTATGAGGACTTACAATCTACTAGGGTATGCCCTATAAAATACAAGGATAAGTTATTGTACATGAATCAATTGAGTAACCAATGTGTCAACCCCCCCCCACACACACACACACGAGGGGTTTTCTTGCATAAGGTACTTAGGAGACTGCAGTAATTAGTTAGAGTGTAAGCACTTTGAATTATAAACAAGTCTCAAGAGCTAGTACATATAGATTACAACATCAGACAGCATAGTCATCATTAAGCTGGATGAGAGAACGAACCCAGTGGTATGTCTAGCTGCACAGAAGCGTAGCTAATAGAATTGATAAAAATAAAAAAATTAAAGGAAAGAAAAGAGAACACAGATGGCAAGGCTGCTGCAAAGAGTCAGTGAAATCAAGTCCACATTAAAGTTCAGTGCATAGGCTTTCACGGAATTCTCAAAGCTAACCCACTCCGGTTTTTTCTATGGCTGCAGCACATAAGACAGGCAAGACACTGTTTTTGAGTAGGGCCGCTGTACAGGTTAACACTACAAGTGAGTCAATGAGGGTGGACCAGGGCAGCAAAACCAGCTGCCATACAGACACGTATGTAGGTGCTCCCTAAAATCTTTTCTCACCGATAGGAGACTGAGAGGTCCCTTGAACCAGCCTCTTCTTGGTCCCATGATAGTCCGGCTGCTGAGCTGACCTATTTACAATGCCAGTTACCTCACCCATGAGAAAGATCACCTCCGTATACACACTCCTACTGCATGTCGCAGTCGGATCACTCTGCCGCTCCGCTGTGACTGTTGTGACAGGCAAGTCAATCGCATTAGGGGGGGAGGTTGGTTGCGCTGCCTCTGGGTACTTGCGGCTCTCCAGAAATGAATCCATGCGCTGCTCCAGCCGGCCGTAGTGATCGCTCAAAAGTTTTACTAGAGACCCCCACGTCAACCTCTGGGGTCGGTCCATGGCTAGTAGGCAAAGCAAGGAAACAGTCTACAGCAGAATGGTGTTTAACGGTGCTATAGAGGCTTCCCTTAAGGCTCTGTATACGGCCCCTTAACCCAGGCGGCCAGGGGGGGGGGAGCACCAGGCTCATGCGGGTAGGCCTCAGCCCTTCGAATGTAAAGATAGAGACTGGCGATGTAGTTTAGAATAGGTTCTTGCAGATCTCCCTGAGCTTGTACATTCATCAGCAGGAATCCCTGCTGTAGATTCTGTCCATAGGTAGCGAAATTCGGCAGATTAGGTAGATTTTTTTAGTGAGCTGCAGATAATGCGTCCAGCCATGTTAGCTGCGTGGCCACGCCCCCGAGTACACAATGTTTTATTGAACAGACTTAGCATTTAAGAAACTGCTACTTAATTGTGGATTGCATAAAACATATAAGGTTGTCTAAACTGCTACTGAATTGTGGACTGCATAAAACATATAAGACTGTCTTACTGGGCCGGGGCAGAGAATGGCCGCATACTTGCAGAGCTCCTGCTGAACCGACCCTAATGTGGCAAAGATGAAGCTTTTCTTTTTTTTTTTTTTATCCAAATCAAAGGTTAATTCTTTAGCATGAACTTAAAAAACAAATAAATATATACAGATGCTGTTAAACAAACAGATTGGGGCGCTATACAAAGAACAAGAGGCTGCTTGACAAACGGAACGCCTAATTGATCTACACCTGTGCTCCGGTAGGACTACGCACCTGTGAAGGAGAGTTCAGCTCCCACGGCAGAGCAGACGCTGCTAATGTTGAACTCATCAAAAGGGAGGACATAACCACAGCCGAGGCTGCTGTAAGAAAGGGTCCATCGAGCACAGCATCAGGACAGTACAGTTCAAGCCTTATGTAAGAGACAAGCCTCCATAGTGCACCAGGATATGCAGCGGTCAGACCGGGCCAGTCAGAGTCCGAGTTTCTGAACCTGTTACGAAAAGCACCTGAAAGAGGAACACGGACAAAGAGCCAGGCGCTGCTGGGAAGCGCAAGATACAGCTCACCTCGGGGTCTTAGTTGAAGCTCCGGCAGAGACTTAATCAAGCGGGCAGTCGGCCTTTAGTAGTAAAAGTTGGCAGACTTCAATGGGAGCGAACGTATCTGCCAGGATATGTAAGCCGTAGGAGGAACACGGTCACAGTGTTAAGCAGAGAGGTGGAGCACAGGATTCAGACTACCTCTGTGTCTCAGGTGAAGCACCTGTAGAACTCCAACTATGCTTTCTTTTTGAGATACCGTTTTAGTCCTTGGCAGGAGCCGGTTTTCCAGGACAAGCGGAGGATCTCCTATATTCACCTGGAGGTGCATGTCTAAGAGTAGGTAGCAGCATCCGACTGTATGGCCCCTTGGACCCAAAGAGTTCCTGTCTGAGGGGAGAAGAGGAGGAGGGAGAAAAAAAAAATCATATACAGTGTCCCAAAAAGGTACAGCATTCCAGAAGGACTGGGGGAAAAAATAAAAACTAAAGGTAACCTTTTTAATTTTTGTCTACCACACTGACTTTTGCCACAAATATAATACAGCTAATAAAAGTGACTGTGTAAAATAAAAAGGTCAGTGCCCCCCACTTGTTATCTCAAAAGGATAAAGAAAGTTAAAGGAAAAATAAAAATAAGAAGGCTAGGGTCTCTCATTTGTTCTGCCTGTATATATTAAACTTTAAGCAAACAAGCCTTATATATTTTTTAGGGTTCTGAGAGTGTGTTATAAAGGGGAAGAGGAGAAAAAGAAAAGAGAAGGGGATAGAAAAATGGCTACCAAAAAACAAGCTAAACAGGACAAAGGAGGTAAATCTAATTCTTTACAGGCTCCAAAAGTGGATTCCTACTTTAAAACTGCAGAATCCTCTCTCTTAAATCAATCCCCTGAACCTATTTCACCTAATAAAAACATCTACACTCCAGAACCCAAAACTTCCCCTTTAACTAAAGCTGACCCGAAAGGATTACCCACAAAAGCAGACATCCAAACCCTGCTTGAGGAAATAAGTCAAGTGAAATTATGCATTAAAAATGAGTTCTCTGAAATTAAAAAAGATATCGGAGAGATTGGAAATAGAGTGGCCCAATTGGAAGAAGAAAGGGACACATGGGTCAAACATACAGATAGTTTGGAACAACAGTTAGGTCAGCAAGGAGAGTCCATTATGGCTTTACAAAACCAATTAGAAGACCTGGAGAACAGGCAGAGGAGATCAAACTTAAGGATAAGGGGGATAACAGAGGACATTTTATCGGCAGATCTTGAAAAATATTTATTACGTCTCTTTAATACTTTAACAGGAGATACAACATACACCATGAAGACACTGGAAAGATGTCATAGAGCCTTAAAACCTAGGTCAAAAAAAGGGGACCCCCCCAGAGATGTAATAATTAAGTTTGCACATTTTAAAGACAAAGAAGCCATTACACAAGCAGCAAGACAACAACAAAACATTATGTTTGAAGATCAGCACATTCAAATTTATTCTGACATATGCCCAAGGACACTTCAAAAAAGGAGAGAACTTAAATTCCTTACGTTGCATCTGAGTAAATTAAATATCCCCTATAGATGGGAATTTCCCTTTGGCCTAAGAGCTATAGCGGAGGGAAAGACTGTAACTTTATATTCCTTGCAAGATCTTGGTACTTTTTGTGCTAATTTGGGCATCAGTACACCGGCACAGGACTTATTAAATAGTCAAGTGAATGGGAGGAAAACTTACTCAACTAATCTAAGTTCTGCACAGGGAGTGAGGGGGTCTCAATGGGTAAAAGTCCCGATAAGGAGAAAACATCAAGATGAATCAAATAATGGCTCAGAGACACTCTCACACAGTTTTGCAGATAATACCACAAATTTTGCTAGATAGTTGTTGAAAGTTATGCCAGTGCCATTAAGGAATTAGTATAAGATTATTAAAGAAATAATTGGAGACCTTAGTAGCTTGCTAAGAAAGGGATATGTTTTTTTTTTTTTTTTTTTTTTTTTTTTACAGGTATTAGTTGTAATAGGAGGCATATGTTGATTGCAGATAAATGTTCTATTTATGGTTTTTTTTTTTTGTTTTTTTTTTTACACTAGAGGTAGGAACTTTAGGTCATACAATGGGATTTAAAGGGCAATATCACACATTTATGTGGTACATACAAAGGTGTTTCTCTATCACACATTTATGTGGTACATTTAAAGGTGCTTCTTTTCTAACACATATTTTTATATTTTATTTATTATTTTTATTTTTTATTTTTTCCCTCTTCTACTATGGGAGTGAGGGTCATGTTTTACACATTATTTACACTTGGGTGGTTTTTCCTTTCCTTCACTACCCCCCTTTTTTTTTCCTTATTTTTTTTTTTTTTTTTTCCCATTAAAGGCAATGTTAGTAGGTTAGCAAAGTGTTTTAAGGCCGTAAAGTATGTATTTTAAATATTCACTTAAAGATATTCCTTTCTCCCCTAAGTTCAGCGAGAAACAAGGGTTTAAAGAAAGGTCTTAAAGAATTTGCACAACGATTTTGGGGTATCACATGTTTGTTTTGTATTTTTTTTTTTTCTTTTTTCCTATTAAAGGTAATGTTAGTAGATTAGTACAGTGTTTTAAGGCTGTAAAGTATGTATTTTTGATATTCACTTAAAGGTATTCCTTTCTCCCCTAAGTTCAGTGTGGAACAAGGGTTTAAAGAAGGGTCTTAAAGAATTTGTATAATGATTTTGAGACAATTTTTTTTTTTCTCATTAAAGGCAATGTTAGAAGGTTAGGTAAATGTTTTAAGGCTGTAAAGTATGATCTTGAGGAATCACATGTTTTTTTTTTTTTTTTTTCTCATTAAAGGTAATGTTAGTAGGTTAGTAAAGTGTTTAAAGGCTGTAAAGTTTGTATCTTAGATATTCACTTAAAGATAGTCCTTTCTCCTCTAAGTTCAGTGAGAAACAAGGGTTTAAAGAAAGGTCTTAAAGAATTTGCACAACGTTTTTGAGGATTCACATGGTTCTTTTTTTTTTTTTTTTTCTTCACCCTATTTTAGATAGATCCTATAATCTTAGGTCTGTGTATGTTTAGAGTCTGAGTATATTAAAGCAGTCTGTAGACAAGGGTTAAACTGTTGTATGGCTAACTCTACCTCTTAGGGGATTGTATAAGGGGACAGCTGTTGTTAAATATTGGCGTAATGACGGGGTAAAAGAGAGGAAGGAAAAAAAAAGAAAAAAAGAAGAAAATGTTGTTTAAATATTGTAAATTACTGTATCATTGCCACAGGGAGGGGTAAAAATTCCATCAGTCGGTTCAATTTTCCTAAATTTTGTGTTTTGGTTGGGTTATGAATGGAGTGTGTTGTGGTATGGGTTCCCCCCCCCCCCTTTTTTTTTTTTTTTTTTTTTTTTTCTCCCCCTTCTCTCTCCTTATGGTATCTCCACCGAATCAGGACACTACACTCCCCCTTAAAAAATTAAAAAATGAAAACAGATAACAGAGTGTTATGCTTATTATCTCAAAATGGTAAGGGCCTCAACAGCCCACAGAAGCGTAACAAGGCGTTATATCGTTTTCATAAAGATAAAGGGGATATAGTTTTTGTACAAGAATCCCATTTTAACAGAGACAATGTTCCTAATTTCACAAATCATTATTTCCCAACTATCTACCAGAGTTCGAATAAATCAAAGAAAAATGGGGTGTGTATACTGTTTCATAGAAATGTACCATTTCACCTTATCCAGATGGATAGGGATGAGGAGGGTAGATTTTTATGTTTAGTAGGTCTATTATATAATAGGCCTATCACCTTAGTGAACGTGTATGCACCAAATAGGGGGCAGAGCTTATTCTTTAAAAAAATCTGCAACCGGATAATAGACATACAGAAAGGAACCCTGGTTATAGGAGGGGATTTTAATTTACCAATGGATCCGGTAGAGGATTGTTCTAAATCTAGAAGTAATACTCCCAAACAGATTATTAAAGCAGTTAAAACGAGCCTTCTTTCTCTCTCTCTAATAGACGTTTGGAGGACTCTCCACCCCGCCACCAGAGATTTCACTTTTTATTCGGCACCTCAAAAATCTTACTCACGTATAGACTATTTTTGGATAGATCAAAATAGCTATATCCTAGCCCAAGAGGCTAAAATACACAATATTACGTGGTCAGACCACTCGTTAATTTCTTTGAAGATGAGCTGGCCTCAAAAACCAGTAATTCCATATCAATGGCGTCTAGATGATAACCTTTTAAAGGACCCCTTAATAAGACAGTCTATACTAAATTCTATCGAATCTTATTTTGAAACGAACGCCATAGAGGAAACTTCACCAAGTAATTGGTGGGTGGCCCATAAAGCTGTAATAAGGGGCAAATTTATAAAACATAAATCTAGAATAAACAGACAAGCCAGAGAAGAATTCGCACATTTAATGGATTTACTCTCTAGGGCAGAACATAAACATAAAAAGGACCCGAATAACAAACAATTAGCAGACTCCCTTAAAAGGGAACGTGAAAACCTTAATATCTATTTGAATAAGGGGGTTCAACGTAGAGCTTTACAACTTAAAAAAGTGTTCTTTAATGGTGGAAATAAAGCTGGGAGATTGCTAGCTCGTTCTTTAAAAAAAAGAACGTTACAAACTTATGTATCTAAAATAACGGATGGATTAGGCAATTATAAAACAGGGAGTCAGGATATAGCTAAGATTTTTCAGGGTTATTATCAACAGTTATATAATTTAGATAAACATAACAACTCAAAAAGTTCTCAAATTAACAAAGCTACATATATAAATGAAACAAAAGTCCCCACTATAACGGAGCCCCAAAAAAAAATGCTAGAAGAACCTTTTTCTTTACAAGAAATTAAACAGACTATCAAAAAGTTTGCACCAGGGAAAAGTCCAGGAATTGATGGATTCAGTTCAAACTACTATAAAATATTTATTGAGACCCTGGCCCCAAAACTTTTACTTTTCTTTAATTCCTCAAGTACAGAGCCACTTCTGGCAAAAGAGATGCTTGAAGCAAAGATAATAGTACTACATAAGGCAGGAAAGGATCCAGCACTACCAGCTAGTTACAGGCCTATTTCTCTGCTGAATAATGATGTTAAAATCTACGCTAAATTGATAGCGAATAGAATAAATAAAATATTACCAGAAAACATACATTTAGATCAGGTGGGTTTTGTTCCGAATAGAGAAGCAAGAGATAATACCATCAAAGCATTACAGTTAATAAAGTATGCAAAATTATATAAAATACCCATGGTCACATTATCATTGGACGCAGAAAAGGCCTTTGACCGGCTAGACTGGTCCTTCCTACAATTAACACTCAGTAGATTTGGTTTTGGGGAAAAAATAATACAGCGTATTTTTAATTTATATACATTACCAGCAGCTAGAGTAAAAATCAATGGAGTAATTTCGGATCCATTTTCAATTACAAACGGCACCAGACAGGGCTGCCCCCTGTCCCCCTTGTTATTCATTATTTCAATGGAGATATTAGCAGCTAAAATCCGTTCAGAGGAAAACATTAAAGGAATAAAAATAGGGGATCTAGAATACAAGATCTCATTGTACGCAGATGACGTGCTATTAACATTAACAGAGCCTGCAAGATCCATTAAAACCCTGGAGTTGATTTTGCAGGAATTTGGGATTCACTCAAATTTTCTTATAAACAAAAATAAATCGGAAGCACTTAAGTATGCAATTTCCCCTAGCGAATATAGAAAGTGTAAATCTGATAGTTCTTTTGTGTGGAAAGAAACTTCCTTAAAATATTTAGGAGTACAATTAACACTGGACGATACACGGCTTTTCTTAGAAAACTACGTTAACCTAAAGTCCAAACTCCAAACGGATCTTAGTTCGTGGAGACTGAAAATGACATCATGGCTAGGGAGAATACATATAGTAAAAATGAATGTGCTTCCACGTATCTTATATATTTTCCAGACTGTCCCTATTAATATCCCGAGTACTTATTGTACTAATCTACAGAAAATAATTAACTCCTTTATTTGGAGTAAAATTAAGCCAAGAATTAAGGCTTCTATTCTGTATAGGTCAAGAAAAGAGGGAGGTTTGGGAGTTCCAAATATTAGAAATTATCACAGAGCAATAATCCTTCAGAGGATTTTAGACTGGCATATAAACCAAAAGAATAAAGCCTGGGTTCAGTTAGAAAATAAGTTGATACCATCACAACCAATGCATAAACTGATTTGGACTCCAATAGAGGGTAGACCTGTAAATATTATGAGGTTCCCAATAATCATGCACATCTTTACGAATTGGGGAAAAATTATAACAGACTGCCCTTCTATTTCTTCTATCCCGTCACCTTTACTCCCGATTACGAATAATGCCGAGCTGCAGGGGGGACTTATTCCTAGTCGAGATAGTCAATTGAATTTACATCAATCTACACCGTTATATTTTTTCTTAAACAACGGGAAGCTCAAATCACAACAGGAGTTGGGAGACCTGTCGGGTGGTACATATGGTAATTGGTTAAAATATCTACAATTACAAAACTTCGTGGCCTTACATTCAGAAAAAGAAAAACTAACTAGGCAATTAACTTTATTTGAGAAAATTTGTTTTAATGAATCTTCAATTAGAAGTACGGTTTCACTTAGTTATAAACTCCTTAACTCTTCAGATGAGTTTATAAAACATAGGTTTATGCAAAAATGGGAAATCGAGACAGGGATACATATAGAAGATTCAGTCTGGAAGTCCATATGTGATAATGTAGCTAGTTCTTCCTCCTCTTCCAACATCCAGGAGTTAAATTACAAAATACTTACCAGGTGGTATTTGACACCTGCTAGACTCCATAGCATATACCCAAATGCCTCCATTTATTGTTGGAGGGGGTGTGGGGGAATAGGAAATATGCAACACATATGGTGGGATTGTCCCAGGGTGAAAGGTGCATGGGGAATAATTTCAAGCTGTATTCAAAAGATTAGTGGGAAGTTAGATTTTCAATTAGATATATTCACTGCCCTTTTGGCTAAACCTCTGAAAAATATTTGTAAAACAAAAGCCAAATTAATAACGTACGTGCTAAATGGAATGAAATCTCTATTGGCTAGAAACTGGAAAAAAACATGTATACCCGACAGGGAAATGTTGTTCACAAGAATTGATGAATTATTAATTCTAGAAGAGTACACATATGTAAGATCCAATAGAGAAGAGATTTTCCAAGAAATACGTTTACATTGGGAGGAATTTAAAAAAGCCAATTGAAATTAGGATTTAGTGCGCCTTAGGTAGGGGTAGGACCATAAGTGTACAGGATGTAAGGAAGGGGTTGGGTTGGGGTTTTTTTTTTTTTTTTTTTTTCTCTTTTGTTTGTTCCCCTTTTTTCTTTCATGGTTGTGGTGGTTGGATGGAGGATGATTGATGGGTTAGGACTTGTATATGGAAAAAATTCTAGAATTAATTAAGCCTTGTTAAGGAATGTTCTGGATATGTTTTAAATGTCTGTATTATAATATGTATCATGTGAATGTTAAGCATAAAAAAAAAAAAAAAAAAAAAAGACTGTCTTACTTCTCATGCCTGATTAACTCACTCACTGCAGCTTTGCATAAAACATATAAGACTGTCTTACTACAGTCACTGGAATCAATTCCTTTTATTTAGGAACTTTCTGTTTGCACATTCCTGCACAGCCAGTGACTGCAACTAAATATTCATCTACCTTATCAACACCCTCCAACTGCCTTCCTCCAGACTCACCATTGTCTACTTAACAAAGGTACTCTGCATATGTACATATTTAATTTTACCTTATATTTCTTGTGAATTGCATAATATCAGTTTAAGCTCTCCACTCTGTCCTGTGACATCACAAGCTCTGCAAAAACTCATCTGTGCACACAGAACAGGAAGTCTCCTCCCCTCCAGATCAGATACCAACATTTAGAGACTCTAGTCACTGCTGTGAGCTTCACAAGAGATTATGTGAGTACACAATGTTTTATTGAACAGACTTAGCATTTAAGAAACTGCTACTTAATTGTGGATTGCATAAAACATATAAGGTTGTCTAAACTGCTACTGAATTGTGGACTGCATAAAACATATAAGACTGTCTTACTTCTCATGCCTGATTAACTCACTCACTGCAGCTTTGCATAAAACATATAAGACTGTCTTACTTCTCTTGCCTGATTAACTCACTCACTGCAGCTTTGCATAAAACATATAAGACTGTCTTACTTCTCTTGCCTGATTAACTCACTCACTGCAGCTTTGCATAAAACATATAAGACTGTCTTACTTCTCATGCCTGATTAACTCACTCACTGCAGCTTTGCATAAAACATATAAGACTGTCTTACTTCTCTTGCCTGATTAACTCACTCACTGCAGCTTTGCATAAAACATATAAGACTGTCTTACTTCTCTTGCCTGATTAACTCACTCACTGCAGCTTTGCATAAAACATATAAGACTGTCTTACTTCTCTTGCCTGATTAACTCACTCACTGCAGCTTTGCATAAAACATATAAGACTGTCTTACTTCTCTTGCCTGATTAACTCACTCACTGCAGCTTTGCATAAAACATATAAGACTGTCTTACTTCTCATGCCTGATTAACTCACTCACTGCAGCTTAACTGTTAAAGCAACTCTCAAGTATATTCTAAGGAAAAGACAAAGTAATTCCACCTTATTTTAGTTTTTCTTACTACTCAGTTAATTTATCTTTAAAGTTCCATCATCTATAAATAATAGATTGAATGGATACCAAAGTTATATCTTGTTTGTACATTCTCCATACAAAATTAACCTTTGCAAACTAAATGACACTATACTACTTGGTTTCACTTTGAAGCTAGTGTTACCATATCAATTAGTGTTACATTCAAATATTTCTAAATCTTACAAGGGTGTACCGCTCACTTTTTGGCCTCCCAGGACAGACTCGTAATACCTGCGCTATGGAAGTCCCATAGAAAAAATACTTTTCGAAGTTTGCGTAAGTCGTTTTGTGGTAAGGCCAAAGAAGTGTGCGGTGCCCCTAAACTTGCAAGACTCGTAATAGCAGTGGTAGGGAAAAAGAAGCGTTAGGACCTGTTAACGCTGCTTTTTCAGCCTAACGCACAACTCGTAATCTAGTCGTTAGTTTGGTGCTCAATGGGAGCTACAGTAGTTGGTTATGATAAAGTCTCAGCGGCCAGGGACAGTAAGGGACATACAATTATAAAAAATGTAATCACTTGCAGTGGGCAAGCTGTCACTGTTTTGTGGTCGCAACAGGACAGGAGTGACAGCTCTGTAGAATGTAACTGCAACAATCACTCTAAATTCTGTTGAATTATTTTTTTTTAACAAAACTACTATAGCAATGTGTCATATAGCCAAACGTATTTGGCACTGCTGCTAGCTAAGAGTCGGTGTTGCCCATCCCGGTCAGATGATCTCCGAATTACCTCTCTCCCCAATGACACGGGTGACTGGACTGGAGAGTGGACAGACAGCTCCTTCAGCTTCCCCAACCCACTTGTGCCACACTTGATGGCTGCTGAGCAGAGGCTGCTATATGCATATAGCTCTCTGCGCACGCATGACCCATGACATCACTAAGCAAGTCACAGTGGCTGGCGTCCACTACCTTTTGCACCTCAGCTCAGCAGCTCGGAGCTCTGTTGAAAAGATCTACATTGTCAAGATTTGCTACCTCGACATACACATGCTCACAATCATGTAATCGCACTCCACATATGTTTCAAAGGAATGTGATTATGTATTCACCAGCATGCACAGATTACAGGTAGCAAATCTTGGCATATATACGCTGCACTAATTCCCCCATCTTCACAATCTTTTTTGGCATCACCCTGGGGGTCCAAGTCGGCGCCCTGACGATCCTCTGGCATTCACCCAAAGTAAACCTCGGGGAATGAGGTTTACAAGGAAGGCTTTGCCCCCCTTGAACCCCCCAGGTGGAGGCAAAAATGATAGGGAAGATGGGGAAATTACAGTGCAGCCTGTATATGTGTCTGATTAACAACACATACACTGGGTTTAATGTGACTTAGTCAAACTAAGCAGTTACGGACAAGGTAGCTCTTTTCGACAAAAGAAGAGGTCATCAAAGTTTTCTACCTGTAAACTGTGCATGCTCACAATTATGTAATCACATTCCTTTCACACATATGTGGAGTGTGATTCCATAGTTTTGACCATGGGCAGGTTGAGGTAGCAAATCTCAAAAAGGTAACTCTTTTCCATAGGGCACTGGTGGTCGTACCCTTATATTAGAGAGACAGTGGGTGACACAGTGCTGCGGCTGTGCAATCCTTCCTAGCGTGCAGCTGCTGGCACTGTAATTTACAATGTGCTGCAGATACTAAGTACTTAATGTAATTTACCACCTGTCTGCCTGGAGGTGGTATCACCCTTCTGAGCATGTCACCCGGGTGTGGTTCACAGGTTCACACCCTTCTTAGTCCCCAGTGATGCCACTACACACACATATATATATATATATATATATATATATATATATACACATACATAAACACACACTCTCACATACACACACATATATGTATATAAACAAAAATATACACACACATACAGTCATAGACAAGCACACACACATACATACATATACATGTAAACACACAAAAATACATACATATATACACACATACATACATACACATACACACATGCATATATCCTGTATATAATCACACATATACACACACATACATTCATACAGACACACATACACATATATATACATACATACACATACATGCTATACATATATAAAACCACACATGCACAAGTTTTCTGTTCTTCTGTAAATAAAAATTGCTATAGCAGCTTTGGATGGATTCAGATTTTTCTGTGTAGAACAGAGGAGTGGAAATAAATACTGTATATATATATATTTTTATGCAATTTTCAATGTAAATGTTTGTGAAGGAAAATTGCGTGAAATATCAGGGGTTGATGCTTTCTAACAAAATAAAGATTGTTTTAATAGGGTTAATTACTCAGAGCACTCAGTTCTTAAAAAACAGAGCCTTGCCAGGATAATTTGACTTGTCCCTGTAACAACAACAAAAAAATGTAAAGAGAAATAAAACACAGAAATAAAATAGGCTCCCCCCCCCATGAAGTTTCTCTGTGCTGGTCGGTTAAAATATAGCTCCTTATGCACCTTTTGACATTTCTTGGGGTTAGGGTTGCACCGATACCATTTTTTTATGACCGAGTACAAGTACCGATACTTGTTTTCAAATACTCGCCGATACCAATTACCAATACTTTTTTTTAATGTTATGTGACAGTTTACCAAGCACAATACAGACTAATTATTTAAGATTCCTTCTTTATAATTATAAAGGACAAAAGACATTATGAAATAATAAACAGTTTTATTTTTCACAAAGTTCACTGAACATGTTTATAAATAATAAATATTACAATAAAATATTAAATATAAAGGGGTGATGCAATTGGTTTGTAGGGCTGTTATATAACATCAATCTGACATTTGTATGGAGGTTCGACTCTAAGTTGAACAGTCTTTCACTTTCCACACTACTGCATGGGGCAGAAAGATATTTTTGGCCCATTTAGCCAGAGCTGGAAATCTGTTTATTAACTGCCCAGTTCTTCAGGGGTTTGTCTGAACTAGGTACAGTGATCTCTACTACAATAATACAAATAACAGCAATTTGTATTGGCAGAACAGTAGTAAACAATTTTTAGTTTAGTCTCCACTGCAGTTTAAAATGAAATGGGAACATGCAGTTTGAAAAAAATGCCACAAGATAGCATATGGGTAGGAAGTGGAGGTATCGGTTTAAGTATCGGTGCATTTGCACGAGTACAAGTACTCATGCAAATACTTGGTATCGGTATCGGTGCAACCCTACTTGGGGTAATTAACAGTGGATCGGTGATGTGCAAAAACAGCAATGCTTAGTTATATGACAGTTTAAAAAAAGGCTAAGAAGATAAGTGATTCTCCCCTTCTCCACTTACCACGTTACTAAGGACTGAATAGCCTACTCCGGGATACCAGTGAAATAACACACACTTACTCAAACTTTATTACCCCCCTTATTTCCCGAAATAAGGACACGACAACAGAGCTGGGAGGAAGACCCTCAGGTCGCATTTATTTAAACGGCAAGTGTGCATGATCACACTAGCAGGTTACTTAGTAACCAACAGCATATGCAAATATGCCTGGCATGCATGAGTCCCTAACCATAACTCCTACTTTGGGAGGAGGCCCAATTTCGGTTCAGGATATGATGGAGTCACCCGGATGACTCCGCCCCATCAGATGTTAGTCAAGGGGGTTAGGATGATTTTTTCTGGCCTTCCTACCTGCGAGGAGAAGGTACCCTAGGCTCGGACCTAGTGATGTCGCCTTTCCTCCAGCCTGTGCAGTCACTCCACCCCAAGGCTTCAAAATTAGGCCACTACCTCTCGCCACCATATCAACAAGAGACTCTTACCGCCACCTCTTACGCAACTTAAAGTTGGGTGGCTAACGCCTCTCTCAAATTACCCAAAAATAGGTCTAAACCCACCTCGGATAAATGCACACCATCGGGGTGGTACAAAGCCTTCTGGTCATCTGACAAATTAGGATGCCAAAACACCAACCCCTGCGACCCGCAGACAGTCTTCCCCACCTCTCCGTTTACTTTTTTCTAATTCTATAACTAGCACCCGCCGAACCTAAATGCCTCCAATGCAGTCTGGCCACCATATTGGACCATCCTGCACAAACCCTCTGGCACCAAGTACGCAGCCACGCTATGTCTGCCTGAGATCCAAAACAGGGGTCTCACCAACATCATTCCCTCCCAGGTGCAGCACAACCATCTGGGGCCTACCCCAATGCCTATGCGCATCCTGCATAAGCGTCGGAAGCTCACGCCAGCGCATCCCACTCCGACCCAACCATCTGACCATAGGGAAACCTATTGCTGCCCCCCAGCTGAAGCAGCAGCCCGAATGGCCGCCCAGTGGACATAAGAATGCCCCACAATCCAGACCCGGACAGCCGCAGCAGCAGAACAACAGTAAAAATGCTAACTATCAAGACATCCAATACCCTCATCTATTGTGACAATGGCCTAACTTACAACCTGTACCTATTTGAGCGCCACCTGCCTAGCCGCTGAATACCTGCTGCCGACTGCCCCTCTGCTGCTGTGGAAGTGGCTGCACCGATCCTAAAGGAATGCGTCCATATACTGCCTAGATTAATGCCTACCTTGCCTGCCACTGCTTTCAGCACCCTCTTGAACTGGTAGACCGACAGCTTAGGGGTACATCCCACCTACTGGATGTACCCCTAAGAATTCTGACAACAATCGGACCGGGCAGGCTAAACTGCCACCTTTCCCAGCCAAAGTTATACAGGCACCCTTACCCTCCTGGCCCGTCTTAGACCAGGGACAAAAAGTAGAACTGCCGACTCATACACTCTAATGTGCTGAAGCAGAACACCTTTCCCTGACACCTTGGTCACAAATGCCAGCACAAAAGCCGCCCAAAACAAAGATCACTCATATGGGGATGAACACACCCCTTCCAGCTCAAGCAAAAGTCGTTCTAGCCTCTCGCTCGTTATAGGTTCCTTAACGTCTGGCACCTTGATTTCCATGCGTCCCCAACCCCGTGCTGTATGCTTCACTAGAAACGACCCTGCCAGGTTGGGACCACCTGCCAATTTATAAAAATATAGAAAGGGCTGCCAATTGCCCCTGCACAGCCCCCTTGTGCAACCCTTGCGTCCTAAGTGCAGATAACCACTCCAGCAACATTACCTGAGACCCATCCCGCACAGAAACCTGACGGTTCCCGCAGAATTCTTCCCAAGCTCTCCAGTAAGACACGTAAGCCACCCAGGTCGCCGGAGCTAAGGCCGAGCCCACTAACAACAGAATGGCTCCCCCAGTTCCGTCAGATGCCAGAGAAAAGGAGGACAGGTCAGTCCCACTGCCGCAGCAGCCGGAACTAACTTCCTAAACTGATCCCATTGAAAACGTCATAAGGCATCTGCCACCACATTATCCACCCCTGGCACATGGCGTGCCGAGAAGTGAATATTGCCACGGAGGCAACGCAACACCAGGAAACGCAGATACCTCACCACTACAGGAGAAGCAGCTGACAAGTTGTTGACAGCATGCATCACGCTCAGATTATCAGACCAGAACTTGACCACCCTATGTCATGGAATTCACCTTGCTGCCTATCCCTTTAAGCCTCCCTCATAAATTCCCATGATCCTCTATGCTCCTTGCCAATTAATTGAAGTATTTCTGTAGGAAACAGTTCACTGAACAGTGCTATCTACCTAAAGCTTTTTACTGGCTAACTACTATCTAGTTTTTCCAAGTCCTATCTGCCTTACTGGCTTACAATCATTTTGGATAACAAGATCTGCAAGGAGTTTTTTTCGCTTATAGCTGCTGGGACCTTTAACAGTCTCTCCTGTTGTTTTGCGTCAACTCACTGATTCTGGGAGAATCACTCTGAAGCGGCATTACCCGGACTAAAATACTTGAGCTCTCATTACCGTGTGTGTAAAAACCTCCTGAGTGGATTGCGGTATATTTTCTCATCACTTGCATACCGGACTATAACGCTGCAACACTGCCTGAGCCATACTGTCAGCAATTCCGCCACTCTGATTGGAGGAGGCTCCGCTCACACCCACCATCTTCCCTGCATTCCCTGAGAGCAGATTGGTGCAGCGTTAGATTCAGGTCAGCCCTTAAAGCCATACCTCCACAGGATTGGTGTAACCACACATACACACCTCCTTCTGTGTCTCTCCTCAGCCAAACACTCGGAATCCTTTTACAATTAAGTCACGCTGGCCATTGCTGTAACAAACATAACAAAGGAAAGTTTGCCACTCAGTAAACAACCTCAACTTATTTCACAGATTCTCTATTAGTTATTTAAGTTCCGGTCCAGTCAAGGCTCCATATAGACTATAGTACTGCTACATACAAAACCGTTCAATTCTTCCTGGGCAGTTTAACACTCTCTACTCCTGTAACCAATTAACAAGAGGACAAACCTCATTCTTCCATTTAACTACTATACCATTCTGCAGTTGAGATCCAAAACGTATTCGAAAGAGAGAGAACAGCACTCCATAAGATAGAACAGAAGCTGGAATAACTTCCATGCATGTTAATTTTTATTGTAACTCCTCAGGGTGAGAGGGTGCACGTTCTTTTTGCACACTATGCCCCTTCACAGAGAAAAAATATCCTGAAGCATATCAGTCTGACCCTGCCCAATGACAGTCCAGCGCCGAAATACCAGGCAAAAAAAGAATGTGCACCACGAGGAGTTACAATAAAAATGAACATGCATGGAAGTTATTCCAGCTTCTGTTCTATCTTATGGAGTGCTGTTCTCTCTCTTTCGATTTTTATGCAAATTGCTCTTAGGTCACCCTAAGAGTAATGGGGAAACCAGACGTGGACTCCATGCACACTTGCCCTTAGAGAGATACAACTGCACCTCACTGACGAGGCCCATAGGAGGCCGAAACGATCGTCTGGGGTTGTTGCTTCCCTTGTTCAGAGAAGAATTGCCTGGTATTTCGGCGCTGGACTGTCATTGGGCAGGGTCAGACTGATATGCTTCAGGATATTTTTTCTCTGTGAAGGGGCATACTGTGCAAAAAGAACGTGCACCCTGAGGAGTTACAATAAAAATGAACATGCATGGAAGTTATTCCAGCTTCTGTTCTATCTTATGGAGTGCTGTTCTCTCTCTTTTGAATTTTATCCAAAACTTATCCTTACTGTGACATATTAATTAGCAACAATGAAATGGATCCAGCAGACATACAAACAGTGGTTTATAATCTATCACAGCATGTGGATCAGCTTACCCAGGGGCTCAGGGAGATCCAGATTCAAAATGATTCTTTACATTCAATTGTAAAAGAAAACACTCCTGAACCCCAGGTATCTCCCCCAGAGAAGTTTTCTGGTGACAGGTCTGAATATAGACAATTCAAGAATTCATGCCATCTTCTCTTCCAGATGAGACCCATGACGTATTATAATGACATAACCAAGATCATGACTGTCATATCCTTCTTAATGGGCGAACCCAGGAAATGGGCAGACATGTTTTTCGAGACTGATGATCCCATATTAGGTTCCCTTAGAGATTTCTTCACTCAAATGAATACCCTGTACGAAGGTACTCAAAAGCAATTAACTGCAGAGACCATGATGCGTAATCTGAAACAAGGTCGCAGACCTGTAGAGGAATACCTGACTGACTTCAAGCTTTATTCAAAGGACTCTGAGTGGAGTGACGTGGCACTCCGTAATCAATATAGGTCAGGCCTATCTGATAACCTCAAGGATGAATTAGCCCGTACAGATTTACCCAGTACCCGTCAAGGCCTAATCAACCTTTAAATACAAATTGATAGACGCCTTAGGGAGAGGCGTGCTGAATGCCAAAATGCTGAATCTTCTCTCAGATCTTTCCCTACACATACCACGTCACATGTCTCCAAAGATAGCACAGTGCCTATGGATCTAGGATTCACCAAGGGACCTCTACAACCTGAGGAGAGACTGCGTTGGAAGAGATTAAATCTTTGTAGGTAATGTGCCTCTCCTACGCATACAGTGAGAGATTGCCCACTACTACAGCGTCAAAAGACCAGTAAGTGTTACTTTAGTGACTGTTTCTCTAATAATATATCTGATACCGCTCATTGTGTCATTTCTCTTTCTATGCAGTGGGATCGCCAAGTACTTCACACTGATGCCATCATAGATTCAGGAGCATACTCCAGTTTCATAGATGCCAATATTGTTAAAATCAATAAAATTCCCTTGCAGAAGAAAAAAAGACCAGTCTCTGTCCGTGTTATTGACGGTTCCTTTGTTAACACTGTCACACATCAAACAATACCTCTAAAAGTTAAGACACACACTGGGCATTGCAAATATATTTCATTTGATGTAATATATTCTCCTCTTTTCCATGTAGTTTTAGGAATATCTTGGTTGCAGTTACATCAACCTAAGATAAGTTGGGGAACCCTGCAGGTAGAATTCGACTCAACATTCTGCCAAGAAAACTGCTTCCCTCAGCAAAAAATTCTCCATATCACAGAATCTATTATTCCACAATCTAATATACCTGATGTCTACCATGCATACTTGGATGTCTTCAACAAGAAAGAAGCCAAGACACTTTCTCCACATTGTGTCTACAATTGCCCTAATGACCTCTTGCCTGGTGCTTCTATTCCATATGGGCATATCTACCCTCTCTCTCAGCCAGAACTAGACCACCTCAAATCCTACTTGGATGAGAACCTAAAAAAAGGGTTTATCAGGAGCTGGCATATTTTTCGTGAGGAATAAGGACAACACATTACGCCCAATTATCGACTACTGCCAGCTTAACAAAAGAATACTAAAAAATAGGTACCCTTTACCACTCATCCCTGAGATGGTTGAACGCCTTAGAGAAGCTAAGATCTTCACCAAGTTTGATTTGAGAGGGGCCTACAACCTGGTCAGAATACGGGAAGGTGACGAGTGGCTCACCACTTTCAGAACTCGTTACGGCTTGTTTGAGTACCTTGTGATGCCTTTAGGGCTTTGTAATCCCCCTGCCACGTTCCAGCACTTCATTAACGACATCTTCAGAGATTTGCTGGACGTGTGCCTGGTTGTTTATTTGGACGACATCCTTATCTACTCGAATAATTACGAGGATCACGTCAAACATGTTACTTGGGTTTTAGAGCGCCTCAGAACACATCAAATTTTTGCTAAGCCTGAGAAGTATCTATTTCATGTTACTGAACTTTCTTTCCTGGGGTATCTAATCACCCCTTTAGCTCTCAAGATGGAACAGAATAAAGTTGACGCTATAAAAGATTGGCCCTTTCCCACCTGCAAGAAGCAGGTCAAACGGTTTCTATGCTTTGCCAATTTTTATCGAAAGTTCATCAAAGGTTTTTCGGCAATTGTTAAACCCCTCACCACTCTCACTGGATCAAATGTCCCATTCAATTGGAGCATAAAGGCTCAGGAAGCGTTTGACCTACTAAAAACATCATTTACTATGGCTCCAATCCTTCATTTCCCTGATCCTCAGCTACAATATATACTGGAAGTAGATGCGTCCAATTATGCGATTGGAGCTATACTCTCGCAACGTAAGTCACCCACAGAGCCTATTCATCCCGTTGCATACTTTTCGAAGATAATGTCACCTCCAGAGCAAAACTACTCGATCGGAGAAAAAGAGCTTCTGGTAGTAAGGAAATCATTAGAACATTGGCGTCATCTTCTGGAGGGCACCACCATTCCAATCCTTATATACATGGATCACCGCAACTTAGAATATTTACAATCCAGTAAGACACTATCAGCTCGGCAACTCCGTTGGAGTCTCTACTTTGCAAGATTCAACTTTCACATTACCTACAGGCCTGGCTCTAAGAACGGGAAAGCCGATGCATTGTCAAGAAGTCAACTTCCACTTACAACTGAAACACCTCCACAGACAATACTACCACCCCACTCCTTAATTGGAATAACTCAAGATCTATGTAAGTCCCTCCGTCAGGAACATTTGAAGGATACTAGTATGACTAAAGATGCTCTTCAGAAAAGGTCAGATGGCTTGTACTGTCACAAGGATAAAATATACATACCTCCTATTCTTAGAAGTTCTCTGCTTTCAAGTCATCATGATACTCCGTTAGCTGGACACCCAGGGATACATAGAACACAAGAACTTCTGCAAAGAGACTACTGGTGGCCCAACATGACATACTCCATAAAAGACTATGTAAAGTCATGTCACGTTTGTTCCACATGCAAACCAGAAAAGGCTCGCCCATTCGGCTTACTCACGCTACTTCCCATTCCTGATCGACCTTGGCATACCATTGGGATGGACTTTATTGTTGATATACCCCCATCTTCCAACTACACCACCATACTTGTGGTTGTGGATCTCTTCACTAAGATGGGCCATTTCATCCCGTACAAAAAACTTCCTACTTCATCCAAAACTGCTCGTCTATGTATCAATGAAATAATTAGGTTACATGGTTTACCTACCATTATTATCACCGACCGTAGAACACAATTCACGTCAAGATTTTGGAGACAATTGTGTACACTTCTCAAGATAGACCACCATTACAGCTCCTCTTTCCATCCTCAGACCAACGGCCAAACTGAGAGGGTAAATCAATGGTTGGAACAATATATACGCTGCTATTGTTCTTTTCAACAAGATAAATGGTCAGACCACCTACCTTTAGCTGAATTTGCATATAATAATTCAACCAATACTTCTACTAAATGTTCTCCTTTTTACTCTAACTACGGTTTTCATCCCACTTTCCAGTTTCTCACTGATTCATACCAGACGTCTCCTCATGTTGATGACACCATTAACACATTGGTCGAGACTTTCGCACAACTTGCAGAAAATATCAAACTTGCTCAAGAAAGACAGGAAAGATACTATGATGTCAAAAGAAGGAGACCACCCACATACTCCATAGGAGATAAGGTTTGGCTTTCTACCAGAAACCTGAAGTTAAAGACGCCTTGTAAGAAGTTTTCTCAACTCTTCATTGGTCCTTTTGCTATTAAAAAGGTAGTGAATGAGAATGCTGTAACCCTGGATCTACCTCCGGACTACCGCATACATCCAACCTTCCATGTGTCACTACTCAATCCATACACTCCAACTAGGATGCAATCGGCCGAAGAGACATCTCCAGACGTGATCGCAGATGACGAAGTTTACGAAATAAGTTCTATTCTTGACTCCAGATGGTACAAAGGAATACTGCAATATTTGGTTCATTGGAAGGGTTATTCCTCTGAAGAGGACTCTTAGGAGCCTTCTACACATCTCCATGCTACCCGTCTCTTTTCCCATTTTCATCGTTCCAACCCAGATAGACCTGGACCACTGACTGCTGTGCAGTCCCTTTGATGGCCTATCCCTTTAAGCCTCCTTCATAAATTTCCATGATCCTCTATGCTCCTTGCCAATTAATTGAAGTATTTCTGTAGGAAACAGTTCACTGAACAGTGCTATCTACCTAAAGCTTTTTACTGGCTAACTACTATCTAGTTTGTCCAAGTCCTATCTGCCTTACTGGTTTACAATCATTTTGGATAACAAGATCTGCAAGGAGTTTTTTTTTTGCTTATAGCTGCTGGGACCTTTAACAGTCTCACCTGTAATTTTGTGTCAACTCACTGATTCTGGGAGAATCACTCTGAAGCGGTATTATCCAGACTAAAATACTTGAGCTCTCATTACTGTGTGTGTAAAAACCTGAGTGGATTGCGGTATATTTTCTCATTGCTTGCATACCGGACTATAACGCTGCAACACTGCCTGAGCCAGACTGTCAACAATTCCGCCTCTCTGATTGGAGGAAGCTCCGCTCACACCCACCATCTTCCCTGCATTCCCTGAGAGCGGATTGGCACAGCGTTAGATTCAGGTCAGCCCTTAAAGCCATACCTCCACAGGATTGGTGTAACCACACATACACACCTCCTTCTGTGTCTCTCCTCAGCCGAACACTCGGAATCCTTTTACAATTAAGTCACGCTGGCCACTGCTGTAACAAACAAAACAAAGGAAAGTTTGCCACTCAGTAAACAACCTCAACTTATTTCACAGATTCTCTATGAGTTATTTAAGTTCCGGTCCCTTCAAGGCTCCATATAGACTATAGTACTGCTACATACAAAACAGTTCAATTCTTCCTGGGCAGTTTAACACTCTCTACTCCTGTAACCAATTAACAGGAGGACAAACCTCATTCTCCCCTTTAACTACTATACCATTCTGTAGTTGAGATCCAAAACGTATCCTTACTGTGACACCCTATCCCCGAATCGTTCGTCCCACAGCTCTACCGCCACCACAATAGGGAATAGCTTGAGCACGGTTACATTTCTAGTTAGCCCCTGCTCGCACCACTCCACTGGCCAAGGCCCTGCGCACCACTCACCATCAAAGGAGGCACCAAAGCCAAATGCTCCCACCGTCTCGGTAAACAGCTGTAACTCCTGACTGGTCACTTTATGCCGAGGTCACAGCCACTCCCCATTAAAATCTGTCAGAAACCTATCCCAGACCTGCAGATCCTCAACAATATCCCTGGAAATCTGCTCTCTACCTGCCCTAGCTGGTCCCAAACACCCCTCCATCTGCCTGTTGAACACCCTGCCCATAGGTATAACCATGCAGGCAAAATTCAACATTCCAAGCAATGATTGCAGCTCCTTCTTCTGCAACCATTCTCCTGCAGCAGTCACCCTAACCACTTCCAGGATTTTAAGGACCTTTTCACTCGGCAGGCGGCACAACTCAGCCTCCGTGTCGATTTCTATGCCGAGGTACGTCAGGCGCATACAAGGCCCCTGGGTCTTGTCCTCAGCAAGCGGCACCCCAAACTTAGCCATCAGGAAACACTTGGTTTCCATTAGCCTGGCACAACTCCCTGATCCTGGTGTGCCAACCAGGAGGAAATCATGCAGATAATGTGCCGCCACATTATTTCCTGCCACCGAAACCACTGTCCAGTGCAAAAATGAACTGAACATCTCAAATAATGCACACGACAGGGAACATCCCATAGGTAAGCACCTATATACATAATACTCCCCCTGCAATTTGCACCCCATTAACCTAAAGGAAGCCAGATGCAACGGCAACAACCGAAACGCCAACTCAATGTCGAGTTTCACCAACTCAGCACCCCTCCCAGCCTTCAGCACAACCGTCAGTGCCTGGTCAAAGGACTGGTAATGCACAGAGGCCAACTCAGGATCAATGGTATCATTTACCGACCCACCTGCTGGATAGGACAAGTACTGAATCAACCGAAACTTCCCTGGCTCTTTCTTGGGTACTACTCCCAGCGGGGACACAACCAAATCTACTATTGGTAACTCCTAAAAGGGGCCCAACATTCTCCCTAGCCGCACCTCTTTCATTAGCTTTTCTCGCACCACTGCAGGATGGGAATCTGGAAACCCTCCCACAAACCGCCAGCAGCACACCCGCTGCCTGATGGTCTGGGTACAATTGTAGCCAAAGCTTAAGAACGTCCACACTCACAACCTGGTGACCCCCCTGCAAAACTTGCAGATGTGACGAAAGGAGCATGCTGTGCCTCTTTCACACTGCTGGTCCTGGAACTTCCAGAACTCACAGCCCCAGCGTTGCACCCTAGAAAAGGACCACTGTGCACCCGCAGGTAAGCCAGGAGGGGAGAGCGACCACTCAGCCCTCAGTCTGGCCCACAGGTGCATGTCGGTCGTATCGAAATTCAGGAGGGGGTTCCCCACCATCTTCCTGCAATACTCATCATTGTAATCGCGACATGCACCCTCCTTGTACCTCTGACAGATCCAGTCAATAGTATCCATATACTTAAATACTGCCTGCATCTGGTCAGGGTGCTTCTCCAAATAGCAAGCGCCCAGGACCCTGAAACAGCAATGCCAATCCAGGTACGTGTCCGGGCGCTTAAACTTCTTTGGACCCATCCCATCCTTACTCCGCTCTTTCTGCCGCTGTGCCTCAACCAACAGCTCAAATACGTTAACGTACTTGCCCGGCTGTATTTTTTGCACAATCTTTGACTTGCCTGTAGAGACAGTGCATCTGGCACTGCCTGCACCACTAAAGCAATAAGGGGTTCTGCCTGCTCTGCCTGCCTAGCCACCCCTTTCTGCCCTAACACCTGCGTCCCTTGATTGGCCACTAACTTTTTTTTTATTTATTTTTTTTATTGAGGTTATTAGAGACGATAACAAGAAAAAAAACTTAACAGACATCCATGTACAGATATGATATTACATCACCATTCAAAATAATGTACATAGACCAACTACACATATAAGCGTTGTATGCCCATTACAAATAAGTAGCCATTGGGCAGGAGAGTAATAGTCCAAACAATAACAAGAATGAGAAGTTTGAGTCTCTTTTTAAACTAGTCGTGAGTCCCTTTAGTTACTCGCTGAGGTACTTACAAAGCTAATGAGGGAAACATTTTTGAGGATGGAACTAAAAGAACATATATGATCATGTTGGAACTTCAAGGACAAATATTACATATCGCAAGTCAATGTTACAATATTCATTAATATAATAAGTGGTGGTATACAATGCTGATTGAGAAGTACAAGTGTCTAAGAATGAAACCTCATTTTTATATATTAGTTAGTGTTCCCTACTTTACTCGGAGGAGAGGTCACTTTTGGAAAATTCTAATGGAAAATGAGAAGGGAAATTTGCATTTGTGAGGCCACTTTTGGACCTTAGTAGTGGTTATGGGGGGGGGGAAAGCAGTGGGCAAAAGCCGCTCGAAAGAAGAATAGGGGGGGGAGCATGGCAAGTTAGAAATAAGTATCCATTTAAGTATAAGAGTATAGCTAATGAGGAACAGCCAGATGGCTCCTTACACCTCCTTTTCAAATATAATCTGTAATTAAGTCCTCCTAAAACTAACTGCAGTTCCCTTGGGCCTTACTAAGGTTATAGTTTGAGGGGGATTAGGATTTAGAGTGGTCACTCTTGGACCCAGGAAAGGTTAGTGAGTAATTTGATACTTAAGCCATAAAATAAGCAGATAGAGCTAAACAGTCAGGAACTGAATGCATGAACGGTGAGATAGTTAACTGATGATCAAACAATACTAAACAGTTAAGCTAATGATTTCCTATATTCAAATATTAAAATTGATTAACTTAAAAGTACAGAGATGCTCATATGTACCCTATTGCTGCTGCAGTGGACCCCCAGAGGAAGTGGTACATCATTATGAGGTCACAGGAACCATCTGCACTAATTGCTATCTAACACTCTCATGCTAGGTTATGCTCAATTATATTTAATCTGTAGGGTATAGGTTGCAGCTAGTAATTCAATATAAGAGATTTTCTGAGAGCTAGGCACTTAGCCTCAAGATGGGAGCAGACATTATAATAAAATTTTATCATAGTGAGTCAACAGCCTAACATATCGATTAACATCTTGATTATATTATATCCCTGACATTATTTAACACCTTAGTTACAGGATTATCGCCTCTTAGAACTGTTATCTAGCCCAGGTGGATGGCAGCAGGTCATGTTCCTATATTAGTGTCTAGGGTAAATGCTGCACTCAATAGCTAGCTCCTGTTAGATATATTGAAAATCTCATTTCTGCTCTATAGAAACCCGTATGGGTCTTTGAATTATATATAGGAATCATGGTAGAACTATTATCACAGGAAGTCCCACAGAAAACATATTAGAGCCTATAGAAAGGACCAATTCAAAAGACTGATATGCCTATCTTGGGTATGTAACTTCAGGGGTCTCCCGACATAAATTTATCCTGCTCCATAATGCAGAGTGAAGGGAGATTTAGCTATATCAGTGTGAAGAGGAGTATACTTAATAATATAAAATAGTGGCATGTTCTTCAAAACCAACTTAGCAGGGATTATATAGATCTTAAAGTAACAATAATATGGAGTTCTCATAGGAATTTCAGCAGGTTATACACAAACATAGTAAAAGGGAGCAGCAGGTTATACACAAACAAAGTAAAAGGGAGCATAATTATACCCAAGCTAACTCCGGTATATACTTTTGTGTCTCCAATAGCACTTGCTGTATGTTCCCATTTAAAAAGAAAAAACATTTAAGGACATACGTGAACAAACAATTAGCATTACATAGAGGTGCAGGGGGTAAAACTTTAAACTGCTGTGTTAGTAAAAAAACACATGTAGCGAGAGGACTAGCATCAGACATCACTGTCGTCATGTACAAAAAGAATGTCAGTGTCTCAGAGGTAGAGCTCTAAGAGGGAATGGGGTGTCCCAATAAACATTACCCTACGCCACTCTTAACCCCTTAAGGACCAAGGACGTACGCCACACGTCCTCAAAAAAAATACAGTTAATGACCGAGGACGTGTGGCGTACGTCCTTGGTCTGGAAAGCAGCTGGAAGCGATCCTGCTCACTTCCAGCTGCTTTCCGGTTATTGTAGTGATGCCTCGATATGGAGGCATCCTGCAATAACCCCCCTTGGCCATCCGATGCAGAGAGAGCCACTCTGTGGCCCTCTCTGCACCGGACATCGATGGCCGGTATCGTTGGTGGGTGGGAGCTTACGTGGGAGGCGGGTGGGCGGCCATCGATGCTCTGTGTGGAGTGGAGGGGGGCGGGATCGGGGGCGGGAGCTACGGGGGTGCGCACGGGAGCGCGCACGTGCATGGGGGGTGGTGGGCGGGCGCGTGCACGGGGCGGGAGCGGGTGGGAACCGCTATACTACAGAAAAAGAAAAAGTTAAAAGTTAAAAACAGTAATACAATATACATATTAAAAATGTAATCTAAGGGACCTGGAAGGGGTTGGGGGTTGGTCTTGGTGGGGGGGGGGGAAAGCTACACTACAGAAAAGGGCATTTTTTTTTTAAAAAAAAAGGCACATTTTGTTACAAAACTGGGTACTGGCAGACAGCTGCCAGTACCCAAGATGGCGCCCATTATTGCAGAGGGGAAGGGTTAGAGAGCTGTTTGGTGGGGGATCAGTGAGGTTGGGGTCTAAGGGGGGATCCTACACATCAGCATATGTAAATATATATATATATATATTTTTTAAAAGGTCCAAATACCTTTTATTTTAGTACTGGCAGAGTTTCTGCCAGTACTTAAGATGGCGGGGACAATTGTGGGGTGGGGGAGGGAAGAGAGCTGTTTGGGAGGGATCAGGGGGTCTGATGTTTCAGGTGGGAGGCTGAGCTCTACACTAAAGCTAAAATTAACCCTGCAAGCTCCCTACAAGCTACATAATTAACCCCTTCACTGCTAGCCATAATACACGTGTGATGCGCAGCGGCATTTAGAGGCCTTCTAATTACCAAAAAGCAATGCCAAAGCCATATATGTCTGCTATTTCTGAACAAAGGGGATCCCAGAGAAGCATTTACAACCATTTGTGCCATAATTGCACAAGCTGTTTGTAAATAATTTCAGTGAGAAACCTAAAATTGAGAAAAAATTTACGTTTTTTTTTTTATTTGATCGCATTTGGCGGTGAAATGGTGGCATGAAATATACCAAAATTGGCCTAGATCAATACTTGGGGTTGTCTACTACACTACACTAAAGCTAAAACTACCCCAAAAAGCTCCCTACATGCTCCCTAATTAACCCCTTCACTGCTGGGCATAATACACGTGTGTATTGGTGGCATGAAATATACCAAAATGGGCCTAGATCAATACTTTGGGTTGTCTACTAAAAAAAAATATATACATGTCAATGGATATTCAGAGATTCCTGAAAGATATCAGTGTTCTAATGTAACTATCGCTAATTTTGAAAAGAAATGGTTTGGAAATAGCAAAGTGCTACTTGTATTTATGGCCCTATAACTTATAAAAAAAGCAAAGAAGATGTAAACATTGGGTATTTCTAAACTCAGGACAAAATTTAGAAACTATTTAGCATGGGTGTTTTTTGGTGGTTGTAGATGTGTAACAGATTTTGGGGGTCAAAGTTAGAAAAAGTGTGTTTTTTCCATTTTTTCCTCATATTTTATAATTTTTTTTATAGTAAATTATAAGATATGATGAAAATAATGGTATCTTTAGAAAGTCCATTTAATGGCGAGAAAAACGGTATATAATATGTGTGGGTACAGTAAATGAGTAAGAAGAAAATTACAGCTAAACACAAACACCTCAAAAATGTAAAAATAGCCTTGGGTTCCAGGGCTCAACTTCTTAGACCCAGACAGGGGACAGCAGCTACAGTGTCGCCTCGTTGAGCTTGTAGGAGTCTGGAAAGTAAATTGAATTGGTCCTCCATCTTGCGATCGAGCATATGCAGCATGGCAGCAACCGAGGTCTCCATCTTAGATATTGGCTGGGACTCAGTTATAGGCCCGCTCTGCACTCACTGCTATGATCTGGAAGTTTAGTTGTTTAGTATACTGTTCCCGCTAAATATAGTAACTGAACCCGGTCATCCAGCTAACCGGGGGGGGGGGATGCTGAGAATATAATGTTAGGCCGCTGCATGTGAACGTAGAAAGTCCGGTCAGAGGTATCTGCTCAGGAAATCATATTAAAAGTGATCTCTCCTTGTACCATGTCAGTTTCTTAGCACGAATATAGAATATTGAGCTAGAATGACAAATTATGAGTGAAATAAATAGAAGATTGAGCTGTAAATTAGCAGAGCTCCTGAATTGTGCGATTTAACATGTCTGCGGTAAAGTCACGCCCCCCCCCGATTGTCCACTAACTTGTTCAACAGCTTGAACATCCTGCGCTTATCTTTACCCTCAAGCGCCACGGACTGATCACTGTTTGACCATGAATCTGATGATGAGTTTGAACCCCCACCCCCCAGTGTAAGTGTGGTTGTCTCACCACCTCCAGAAGTCCCAGATGCTCTGCCCAATGGGGCCGATCCAACAGTTGACATAGAGGGTACTACCTCAGACATCCCGGCTACTTCCTTGGTCCCCTGGGTCAGCGAAAGGGACCTGGCTGTCCTGGAATCTTCCACACGGCAACCTGCAGCCACTGGAACCTGTAAAACTACGGAAACATTGGGAGTACCAGGGTCTCTGAGCACTGCCCCACCAGCACTCACACCCCCAGCCACATGCATACCCCCAGCTGCCATCTGCCCCCCAAACGTGTTCCACGCATTCAATAAAGGTTGCAGCAACTGCATCAAAACTGCTGGGATGACATGCTGCCCCCCTGCTTGCATGGGTTGCCGAGCTTCTGCATTCACGCCCCCAACAGACCCAGCTGCCACATGCTGCTTCACCATAGAACCATGCACACCTTGCACCCTCATTTCATGCAAAGACATCCCAGACATGCTGCCCCCAGATGCTGCACGAACAGCACTGCCACCTTGTGCACACTGACCCTGCTGCTGCGCCACAGGCCCAGATATACCACCCACTACCGGACCAGTCACACTGCCTCTAGAACCACCCGCAGAGCAGGCCCTCAACCCCGGTACTCCTGACTCACCTGCTTGGGCACCACGTGAGGACCCACTCCTTTCGAGCTCCCTGCTTCCCTCCCCTGTGACTGTGCTCACTACCGCGGCCTCTCAGGGGTGCTCAAAATGATGCACCGGAAGTGCGTCACTGGAAGGTGCAGGGCTACGGTGCGCGCCACTTGCGGGTGCTGTCACTGGAAGGCCAAGACCCAAAGCCACCTTGTAAGGGCTGCTACTGGCCACCGGCCTACCCGGAAAAGGCCCTGCTGCAAGGCCCGAAGGCCCCACCGCACTACCGTCATGCCCCCGGAACAGGACAGGGTAAGAACCGGCACTAGGCCGAACAGGCCAGACACCAGTTCCCCCACTAGGCCCCGCAACCGCCGGCCATCCTGAACCAATAATTGACAAAGAACCAGGCCCGCTGGGCCCAGACCCAGGCCCGGACTGCTCACTAGGTCTCACATATCCCAGGTCACCTTGCGAGCCAGCATAAGGCCCAAACCCAGGCCGACTAGGCCCAAGACAAGGCCCCACACTGGTCCCAATGCTATGCCCAGAACCAGGCCCCAAACTGGGCGAACCAACTCCTGGCGTCCCCACTGCCACCAGGACCTGCAGGAGAGACACCACTTCAGCAGCTGCCTCATGGGCAGGGCCTGCACTCCCAGTACCGGAGCATTGCTCAGCATGGGATCCACTACCACTGGATAGGCCTCAAACCCTGGGCCTTGGGCCTCCTCAAAATCCCCTTCCTCCTGCCCATCCATTACCTCACCTACCTCAGTATCCCCCAGGCTCAGCTCTGCAACTTCATACAAGGAGGGGGAGCCAGGGGGAACAAGAGATGGGGCCCTAGATCCCTGACCACCTGGGATATCAGCCTGCATGGGGAGGGCCCTCTCCTACTAACCACTCTTTTCTCCTTTGCAGGAGCCCTGCTACCACCTGGGGATCCATCCCTGAACCTTTTAGGAGGAACAGACACTTGCCTGGCATGATCCATGCCGAACAGCAATCTCAAACAACTCCAACTTCTTGAAGAAACGCCGGCGGAAAGAAGCAGAACTTTCCAGAACATCTGCTCTTAAACCTTAAGGCGAGTCACTCCCCTTAAACTACAACATTGTTGCATATCCATCTTTCCTTCACATTGCTATACCTGCCAGGCTACAGCCCTTAATACGTTTCATTCCCACTAGGGGTCACTACACTATCATAAAGAAGCTTAATCATAAGGCAGTCCTTACTGTTTTCAGGCCCCTGCGGTGTACTGTGCTTAATAACATGACAGATTCAGACAGGACTACAGCAGGAATAGGATAGGGGTCATATGCAGTACAACCCCTCCACACACTATTGGCTAGATTACGAGTGGCGCACAATAATTAACTAGCCATTACAAGTGCCTGGTTATTGCTACCGCAAGCTTCACTGGGGGGTCTGTACATATTTCAAATTTGTTTGTGTCACTAATCATCCCCTCACCATTAAAACCCCATGTTCTGACTTTTATTATTTGTTTTTTACTTTTTGACTCAGTGTTATCAATACAATTTAAAACAGTAAGTAATTATGTTTTCAAATAAGGGGTCTTGATTGTCTGTTTTTTCTAAGGTAACTGAGATTCAGGGGTTTAAATCACCTTCCCCATCCAGCTCCCTTGCAACTATTCTAACCCTGATGTCACCATACTTTTGTGACAAAGCTTTTATCACTCCCATTGATTGCTTGGGAATGCCTGGCAGTAGGCCACCAATAATACCCAGCCAATAGTGCAGGTGATCACTAATAACAGCATGTTTTGGAATGTTGTTTTGCCACATTTCTTGTAGTTCTTGTTTAATGCGTAAGCTATCATGTATTGGGCACTTGACACAACTAGAGATATTAATGTCAGACACACCCACTAATGAAACGCTGTAAAGATAAGTGAAGCCATGCCCATTGATTTATCAACATTATCTTACATATACAACAAAGCTTCTTGGCAACTCCTAAATCCTCTATAAAGCTAGGCAAATGTATAGACATCATACAGGGCACAATTCTCTAAAGCTTACCACTTTGAAAAGATCCATCCATGCTACATGGTTCATCACAGGATTTTCTAAAAAACAAATTTTACATTGAGAGCTATGTATTTTGCTAAGGTGCAAATGCTACATTTCTGTATGAGAATGACAGACACATAAAAAAGTCTATTACAAAAATATAATGTTAAAATCATACTAAAAGGCACAACATTCAAAGCAAAGTTTCGGCTAGATTACAAGTTTTGCGTTAAGGTAAAAAAAGCAGCGTTAAACTTTCCTAACGCTGTTTTTTTACACCCGCTGGTATTACGAGTCTTGCAGGTATAGGTGTACCACACACTTTTTTGGCCTTACCGCAAATCAACTTACGTAAATTTCATAAAGCTTTTTTCTATGGGACTTCCATAGCGCTGATATTACAAGTTTTTCCTGGGTGGCCAAAAAGTGAGCTGTACAGCCTCTACCGCCAAGATTCCTAATGCATTTTAAGGTCAGTAGTTATGAGTTTTACGCTACAGAGCTGTAGCATAAAACCCATAACTAAGTGCTAAAAATTACACCAACACCCATAAACTACCTATTAACCCCTAAACCGAGGCCCTCCCGCATCGCAAACACTGTAATAAAATTACATCAGCTCTGATGAACCGCTTGTGAAGCGGGAAACGCGTCAGCGGGGTTTGTTTGCTGTGCCTGAAATTTTGTTTGTACGCACTGTAACATGTATTAAATTACGTTTTTACCTGCACATCTCTCTTCCATATTATTACTACACTGTTGCGATACCTGTTTCTATTTGTGACTTTGCTTATATAGGGGTATGGAGAGCCCCCAGCAACAGTGTCAGTATTAGCAGCCAGACCGGAATTATACTGATATTCTGTGAGGCCCTGGATTAAAGCCCTGTATGCATACTAATGCCCGGTGGATACATGTTTGCTCTGAATACCTGCAAAACGATACAAGGAATCAATACCGCACCGAGAGGGTTATAATCGGGTGAGTCCTCTTGTTTGATCTATTTCACTTGGATATTTTACAGTTTAGGTGACATCCGCATTAGTGGGACTCTTGGATAGAGTCGGTTTCACCTCTGAACTTTCACTTTTTATATATTACAGCATTTATGACTGAGCAGTCTATTTCTTTTTATATGATAAAATTTTTAACCCCTAATCTGCCGCTCCGGACATCGCTGCCACTAGAATAAATATATTAAACCCTAAACCGCCACACTCCCGCCTCGCAAACACTAGTTAAATATTATTAACCCCTAATCTGCTGTCCCTAACATCGCCGCTGCCTACCTACATTTATTAACCCCTAATCTGTCGCTCCGGACATCACCACCACCTACATTATACTTATTAACCCCTAATCTGCTGCCCCCCACATCGCCGACACCTACATTATATTTATTAACCCCTGATATGCTGCCCCCAATGTTGCCGCAACCTACCTACACTTATTAACCCCTAATCTGCCACCCCCAATGTCGCTGCAACTATATTACATGTATTAACCCCTAAATCTAAGTCTAAACGTAACCATAACACCCCCTAACTTAAATATCATTTAAATAAATCTAAATAAAATTCCTATCATTACCTAAATTATTCCTATTTAAAACTAAATACCTATAAAATAAACCCTAAGCTAGCTACAATATAACTAATAGTTACATTGTCGCTAGCTTAGGGTTTATTTTTATTTTACAGGCAAGTTTATATTTATTTTAACTAGGTAGAATAGTTACTAAATAGTTATTAACTATTTAATAACTACCTAGCTAAAATAAATACAAATTTACCTATAAAATAAAACCTAACCTAAATTTCACTAACACCTAACACTACACTTTAATTAAATAATTTACCTACATTAAATACAATTAAATAAATTAAATAAAATTAAATTAAATAAAATTAGCTAAATTAAAAAATTAAATTAAAAAAACAAACACTAAATAACAGAAAATAAAAAACAAATTAGAAGATCTTTAAACTAATTACACCTAATCTAATAGCCCTATCAAAATAAAAAAAAAACACCCAAAATAAAAAACACCCTAGCCTAAACTAAACTACCAATAATCCTTAAAATGGCCTTTTGCAGGGCATTGCCCCAAATAAATCAGCTCTTTTACCTGTAAAAAAAAAAATACAAACAACCCCCCCAACAGTAAAACCCACCACCCACACAATCAACCCCGCAAATAAAAGCCTAACTAAAAAAACCTAAGCTCCCCATTGCCCTGAAAAGGGCATTTGGATGGGCATTGCTCTTAAAAGGGCATTTAGCTCTATTGCTGCCCAAAGCTCTAACCTAAAAATAAAACCCACCCAATACACCCTTAAACAATCCTTACACTAACCCCCGAAGATTCATTTACTGGGAGAAGTCTTCATCCAAGCGGCAAGATGTCCTCAACAAAGCCGGCAGAAGTGGTCTCCAGACGGGCAGAAGTCTTCATCCAGACGGCATCTTCTATCTTCATCCATCCGACGCGGAGCGGCTCCATCTTCAAGACATCTGGCGCGGAGCATCCTCTTCTTCCGACGTCTTCTTCTGGAATGACGGTACCTTTAAGTGACGTCATCCAAGATGGCATCCCTTAGATTCCGATTGGCTGATAGAATTCTATCCTATTGGCTTATCCAATCAGTCAATAGGATTGAGCTTGCATTCTATTGGCTGATTAGATGTAATTAGTTTAAAGATTTGTTTTTTATTTTCTGTAATTTAGTGTTTGTTTGTTTTTGTAATTTAGCTAATTTTATTTAATTTATTTAATTGTATTTAATGTAGGGAATTTATTTAATTT